>NC_087514.1:132432478-132792478 GCF_963921805.1 Phalacrocorax carbo
AGACTTAAACAGTGCATCAAATACAACTTGAGTATGACTGAATTATTTGTATAGTTCCACAGGGCATGAATACCTCTAACAGTTTTTCTTCCTTGAGAGCAATTAATTCACTTTAGAGGAAGATTAATTTCAGGTAGTCGAGTTTCCCATTAGCGGAGCACCGACTTCTCCAGCTGCTGCCCCTAGCCAGGTACAGGGCTCTTGCTTGGCACCCCTTTTTCTCGCTGGCTTTTTTCTTCCCCCACTGTGTGCTGTTGTGCACAGGATAGTGCACTGAATGCTTAGGCCTGCTTGGCCAGGAGAGAGAGGAAAAAAAAGCAGAGATAACAGGCGCTAACCTGCATTTCAGGTTCCAAAGCCTTTCCTCCTTGTGTGTCAGCGGACATCTGAACAGTGAAGATGACAGCCTCCTCCTGGTGGACCATGTCCAAAGGAACATCTAGCAGGCCTGCTGTCTCTTTGGAGCAGGTAATGAAGAGTTATTTGCCAAGCTGAAGACTAGCTTCTTGCTCATATCGAGGTGTCCTTCATAAGTTTACAACGAATCTGAGTAATAATTGAAGTGGCTGATGCCAAATCTTCAGCTTGAGTACTGATGACAGCACAAGTAACCGCGGCTGTTGCTGCGTGGCTGGGGTGGCCCTGGTCCTCCCTCTGGTGCAGCTGGCTCTCCCAGGGAGTGTTTGATACCATCACATTAGCGGCTAGTGCTTAAGGGAACAGCTAGCAAGAGCAAAGCTTCAATAAAAAAACAAAACATCCTCTCAAAGCCTACATTTCCAGACAGTCTTATATACAGTGTGTTTAATTTCCACCTACTAGAGGCTAGAAAGGAACCCATGCAGCAACCCATCTGAGGATTTAATAGAAAGGAGACAAGAACAATAAGTATTAAGAGTATAAAAAGACATAACCCTATGGAAGTTACAACTGGACTAGATATTGCTATTCTAGCTGAAAATATTCCCTGATAAGGGAAGTTCATGCTGGGACAGAGTCACCTAAGGCAGTGGGAGTGTAGGATCTGGATTCAGTTCCTGCCTCAGCCTGAATGGGTAACCTTGGACAGAATATTTAATCTCAGTTTTCCATGTATGAAGATAAGGCTAATAAATACTCTTTTTCCACCATTTTTTAATTTGTTCTGTTCTAGCTTTGGAAGCCAGTGAGTGATTTGCAAGAGGATCTGTGAAGGATGATTAAACAACTTTATAAATCTATAAGTAAGTTTATAAAGTCTATACCACTACCGACAGATGCAGAACATACAAGAGTGGCCACAAGCACACAGGGATATCCTTAAGGACTGGTTTATCTGGTCCCAAGCAGATGTTGTAGGAGAGGACCTGTTTTCAGAGAGCCCAGTTCTGGAACTAAAACACCAAGAGGTTTCTTCCTCATGCAGATGATGAAGGAACAGACAGCTTGCTTCAGGCCGGGGAAGGGGCTGAGCGCCATTTCTCAGCCAGTGCTTATCCCACCCCAGCCCTTATGTCCCCACCCCAATGCTGATGGGAGGACCCCTCCTTGCTGAGCACCTGTGCAGTGCCTGCAAGCTGCACATTGCAGAGCAGTTGGAAATGCATGCTCAAACGCCAACACTTCTTCAAAATATTACAGAATCCATACTTCAGTATTCCCTTAAACTTCTGGGGTTTAGTGCATCTTCGATCGTACCACACAGTTAGTCAGGCTCTCCAAAGCCAGAGAAACCTGGGACCTTTGCTACAGAAATCAGGGTCACTGAAGATGGTGGTTATCCCTGGGTTAATCAAAAAGCAGTTGTACAGCCCAGCCCAGAGGCTGGCCATACAGTCTAACCCACAAACCTCCCACCAGTAGCACCCAAGAGGGCTCGGGCTCTCTCTCCCCCCTGCCAACCCCCCAGCACAGCTGCCTGCCGCTGAGCAGGGGTCCCTGGGCTGCAGCCAGCCTCCCCTCCCCCAAGCCAGGGGCCTGCTGCCGCTGCTTCGGGCAAGGCCTGGGTCTCCTTTCCTCTCCCGGGCCCAGGAAAGACAAAAGACTCTCCCATTTCTCTGCTCCCTCAGCCAAAACCAGGGTTTGAGCACTTCTAAGCTTGAAGCACTCGTGCAGCTGAGCACCAAGCAATGCCAGCAGGGAGCACTCCGAGGACCCCCACCCTCTGCCCTGCCACTCACAGGGGAAGGGGGAGCGAGAACTGGAGCGAGCATTGGGCCTCCCAGGGACTCAGCAGCTGCTTCCCCTGCTCTGGGGCAGCTCTGAAACCCACCGACCTGGCTGTGCTGCAAGCCCAGCTGCTCCAGTGGCTGCCTAGGCAGGTAGGACTGGGAGTAACTGGCATTGGGTTTGGGCTTTGGGGAGGGGAAGTTTTTCGAAAGCTTGAATTGTGGCCATTGTATTTTGTTCTTTGAGTCCTGTGGGAAGAAGGTGCTACTTGTTCCCCTGATTTTTATTTCTTTTTAAATGACCAGAGTAGTCCAGAGATGAGCGAATAAAAAAATTGATTTGTTCCTTGTGAGGGTCCCCAGTGCCCACCTCTGCACGGGGAGCACAGAGGAAGAGGCACCCTAGCATCTGTGTTTGCTTCTGCCTCCTGCCAGCCAGCCCCCTTCCCTCTGTGCTTAACCCCTGCCTTGCCATACACCACCTATCCATGCTTTCCAGTCTGCTACCTTTTATTTTCTTTTCAGTTTGAGAAAGATATTTCTGTATTGCACCCATGAGGAAGAGTCAGTGGAGCCTTCGTCCAAGGCACAGCCATGCTGCAGCACAGCACTGGCTTCAGGTGAGCCTGCACAGTGGCCACCTGGTGCAGAGGACAAACTTGGGGGGCTCAGACCCTGCACCCAGGCACTCCCTGGGCTTTGCTGCCAACCACTCTGGGCTGCGTCCAGGTGAAACACCAAGTGATGGTTTGGCATCTACTCTGTGTACCTCCAGATGAGCAAGGGGTAAACACTATGTCACTGGCTTTCCATGCCGGTGTGCATCTCAGCTGTCTCCAGAAGCAGAAAAGTGGAGGTTTATAGCTCAGAGCCTGGTGCGGTGACACAGCCAGGTCAAACCCCGTTCAGAGAGGACTCGTAAAATCCTGAGCCCTGGCTGTGGAAGAGACAAGAACAGGGAAACCAGGAGGCTGATACCCAACTAGAATGTATCAGAACTTCAAACTGGGAAAACTTTGGATAAAATCGTTCTACCTGAGTTCCCAAATGACAAAAAGAAACTACTTCTCTGGGCAATAGTGGATTTCCAGCTACTAACAGAGAGGAGTTGCTCATCACCTGTTGGAACAGCACAACATGGGTGCAAAGGCCAGCAACCACCTGCTTCTTCATCTTTTTCTTTGTGACTGTTGCAAGTAGTCTTTGACTAAAAGTATCCTTAATCAGTTGAATTAACTAATGGAGGCAGGTAGCTGGGAAATTGCGAGACCTATGAAGGACATGCCTGTTTTTTAGATGAACTCCCCAGAGCAGGCATGTCCTTTCTTAATTATTTCCTCTTGTAGCTTCTTCAGAATATTTTTCCACTGTGGGCATTGTACAGTTCTCCCTTTTTACGGTCCTTGCCGTGGCCACTAGCATCCCACTTTCTGGGGTATTGTAAGTTGTGTGGGAAATGGGACAGCTAAAGGAAGACTTAACTAAACTTTGCTGCAAAATGGGCAGGTCAAAACTTATCAAAAAGCAAACTTTGTTTTCTACCCATGCACCTATCCCCCTGTGAAGGGTCCTGAGCCCAAAGCCCATGAAAGAGCGAGCAGAAGAGCTGATGGTTTCGTCATGATCATCATCAGAAGAGATGAGGCACCTGCCTCAGAGCATGGGGATTTCCATGCAGAAGTGTACCTCTGGGGAGGTAGAGAGCATTAACATCAGCTTTGGACCTCAGCCAGGAAAGAAAGCAGATATGAGAGAATGTTTTTCACTGAGATGGGCACCACAGAGGTCTGGAGGAGGCAGGTCTTCAGGCATCCTTCAGGCATCGTCACGGAGAAGAATCCTACAGTAAGGCTAGAGATGAGGGGTAGGTTAATAACAGACAAATAGGAACTGTCATGTCCTGCCTGTAGTGACATGTCTCTCAAACACATTTCTTGTTGCTCCACTGTGACATGAGGAGCAAACCAGCAGCTCCTTTCCCCTACCCTGTGTTCGGAAACGCGCTGATGGTCCGTAGCAATTAGGACTCATCCTTCCAGCAGGAGACAGCAGGAGTGAGTGAGGGAGCATGGCTGTGATTTCAGTTACTGCCTAGCACTTCATGTGTCACTGGGGGCAAGATGCAGCCTTTGCCTGTCTGTGCAGGACCAAACTCTGCTCCAGCCTGGATTCAACCTCTGTTCTTTTTTAAAAGACATTTTTGGCTTTTTCTTGACCAGAACATCTGATGACAGCTGTCCTTTAAGGAATAGGTGCAGTTTATGTAAACACCTGTGACAACTGTTAGTCTGCAGAAACACAGGTGCTGCAAAGGGAAGGGAAGATGAGGGTGGGAGAAGGAATGTATCCCACCACTCACTTCCTGGAAACAACTGCAGCTTTTCTGGGTCACTAGAGCAATAGTCTGGGAAGTGTAGCAAAACAAAATGTATTATTTATTTATGTTCTTTTCAAAAAAAACTGGTGAGATTCAGCCATCCTAAGCAGAGGGTTTTTATATATATATAAAGTATAGTAACCCTCCAAACAGCAATGCTCAGTTCCAAGACCCCATTGCCTGGAGTAATCACGGTTAGAGAGTCACCTCACCTCTGTTTGTCCCTCCCCTGCCACAAAAAAAAACCACTGAACAATATTTTTAAACAGCGAGCTTTGAAGGTGACATAGGTGTTACCCTCTTTAAAAAAAAATTTAAAAAAACCAAAACAACAACAAAAAATCCAAATTACCAAATGCCCCCTTTGAGACAGTTTCAGTCTGTCTCTCTACCCAGACAGTCTGTGTTACCCCAAGGATGAGCTGGGCCGGGTTGGCAGAGGATGAGCAGAACAGGTCTGATGGCTTCCCACCTCTGCGCTTTGTCTCCTGAGTTGAGACACTGTTTTGCTCTGTGGCTTCTGCACTCTGTTCAGGTCCTGCCTTAGGTGATGTTAAGCAAAACTGCTGACACTCCAAGCATTTAAGATATCCTCTTTGTAAGGTGTGTATTTTCACATGAATAAAACCCATTCCCTGTGTTAAATATTATTTTTTTTTGCAGAAGGCTGAGGAAGCAGGGAAGTTTCTCAGGAGTGGTCTGTGTGTCAGCTGAGTGCTGCGAAGGTGCTGTTGCTACCTTCACAAGTTTGGAAACATGGTTGTTGCTTGCAGGTGAATTGAGTACAGGAGTTCCCCTTTAGTAACATCATAGCAAAGTTTGCAGTCTTACAGGAACCGTGTGGTTCCCATGTGTAACTGGGACAGTTTATGAGCACAAAGTTACTCAGGTGTCTGATGGACAGGAAAATTATGTATAACCCAAGGACACCATAAAAAAAACCTCTCCAGCTTCTCTAAGAGCTTGTTCCCTTTTGGGAACTGGTCTGGGTGAATTTTCCTGCAACACCTTCTGCTTTCTTACCCTTTCTCCCCTTGTCCTGTAAAGCAGACGGAGGGAGGGAGCTCAGGGAAAGCATCCCTGGAAGCACTGCTGATAGCTCGTGTCTCCTGCACTGCTGGGCTCCCTGTTTACCTGGGACAGACCTACAGCTGCAACCCCCCAGCGCCTGGTGTGTGTGTCACAGTGATCCCTGTCCTGCTCAGGACTACCATCTGGCTTCTGCCCCCTGCCCTCCCAGCTCATCCGGTGCCGAGAAAGGGGCAGCAGTCCCTGCCAGCACAAGCTTGTAAACTACATCCATGTGTCATCCTGAGATTTACATGGGCTACAGGTGATAAAATGATGGCCGTCTCTGGCAAAGTCTGGGTCCCAAAGATGAAATCCACTCCCTTCTACAGATTCTGGAAGAAAAAGTAACTCCTGGCTGCTGCTTCTGTCACAGCACACGGCACAAGGAAGCTTAGCAAACCCGAGGGAGAGGGCTGTTACTGTCTCCAATTGAACCGAGAGCAGCTGTCGATGGATCCAGCTCTAGGCTTCACCACCCACTTACCCCACTGAGACTGGTGAAACAGATATGGGGAGGTAACCAGGGTCTAAAAGCAGCATCTCTGCTTATCTCCCACTGAGCCTGGTGAGCGGCAGAGAGGTTTTCCACTCAAATACCTACCCAAATAGCTAAAATCATCCTCTGCGGCATGTGGAAATATAAACCTTTATTTTCCCGCCTGCTAAAGCCACCTGCTGTTGTCTCCTCCTGTTTTCTACTTTTAGCTCATTAGATCCCTGCAACTACACTGTGCTGTCTCACTGCCTTTTACCGAAGGCACGTCAGAGGCAACTAAATGCATCTGAGCAGCTGTTTGACCCGTTTGCTACTGAAAAGCAGGGCGATGAGTGTCCAGTCCCTGTTGAATAACAGCCCCAGGGAAGAAGCAGCCCCAAAACTCTGACGGCTCCAAAAGGTCTTTTTGTCACAGCCTCCTCTCTAACTTCTTCTGGGTGAGAAAGATGAGCCTCCGTGGCTATAGTGATAATTTTATGAGTTGGCTTCCTAAAGATCATCACGACAACTGCTTACTGAAGGATGCTGCCAGCTTACTTTCTTGATGGTGATATCCATGCAAAAACTTCCCATAATCTCCTACTAATCATGAGGAATGTGAGTGGGACTCTGAAGAGCTACCCAAGAACTACCAAAATTTCACCATGTGCAATAGATCAGGCTTAATCAGGGAAGGCTCCACTTTGATCTCCTTCCTTTGCTGGGAAGGTGGTGTTCCTCTCTAACAAGAGTGTTATCTAAATCAGCATCACCTTTATACTCAAAAAACAGTTCCCCCTTTGCAAAGATGGAAGAGAAAAAGTGTCATGGAGATGGGATAGAGTTAGACAGGCAGGATTTACTGGTTGTCTGGGAGCATGGCAAAAGCCGAATGGCATTCATGAGCCTCAGCGACAGGAAGAATAGTGAATACACCAGAAGCAAAGAGAGAAAGGAGGTGTAAGGAAGGAATTTCCCGTTGCTTTGCTAAACCATACTGGAACATGGGTAAGGAGAGGGGAAAACAAGCTGCAAGGCTGAAGACAGCAGTGTAAACCAGAAAATTAAGAAGTAGCTCAGGAAGTTACTGAAGAAGCAGGAAGGAAAAAGGAAAGGAAAAGTATGCAGCGGGTGCAGGGAACACATGAATCTGGAGAACAACAGTTTGTGGAGAGATAAAATTGAGGGACTCACCAGGGGATGTTCACCCTGCAGTGAGAGCAGGTGGCTGTGGAAATTTTGTGACTGCTGTCTATGGAGGAGAGTGGCACTGAGCAGGACGAAGATGCAGAAGATATTATGCTTGCCCTGGAAGTCACCTCTGGCAGTGGATGACACTACCTGGAGCTTTCTGCTTCGTCCACTTTCCACAACCAGTGCTAAGACTTCCCCTTCCTGCCAAGCCCTCCAGTGTCCCCTCCACTCTCTGCAGCTCAGAACTAAGTCACCTCCTCACCTCCAGCTACAGTAAAGTTTCTTATTACAGAAAGTAGTTTTGTGATGAATCCATTTGTATGGTATTTTGCTGAGTACAAACTATTAACATTTGAATCAATAACCATGGAACTTGTGAAATTTAAAAACAACAGGAAGATTTGCAGAGAGGAGAAGGTGATGTTTATAGTTCTAAAGGGTTAGCAATAATGAAGAAGCAAAACTTTGGTTTCAGAGAACACTACAGATATAGTCTTATTTTTCTTCTTGCAACTAATACATTGTTTTTCTTCTGGAGTCAGACAACTCTTTAGTTACTGAGTGAACAATATGGATTTTTCACGACTGCCCTCCTCCTCTTTTTCTTTCCTTTATGCTGGCATGAATTCACTCTTCCTGTCAGACATCGGTTACTGCAAACCCACAAAGATCTCATCTGCTTTTAACTTCCTCCTCTCGGCTCAGGGTCTGCATTGCTTCTTCTCCAGCATAGTGCCAATTTCTTGCCAGAAACCAGCTCTGCTGAAGCTAGCATCTGCTGGAGCTGGAGAGCACGCTGACCCCAGCTTTTCCATCAGCAGCAGTTCCCCAAGCCCACAGCTGTTCCACCCAAACCTCTGGTGAGACATTACTGCCACTGGAGTGCTGCTCACAGGAGATCAGTCATCAAAACAGACCTGTAAAATATCCAAGAGCTGTCTTAGAAGAAGAATTCCCTGAAGGGACTGCTCAAGCATGTTATATTGAACTGGTCCTTCACTGCCCCTTGGTGCTGCTTCTTCTCTGCCCTCTCCAAAACCTGACTTGAACACACCAGGTTTCCCCAGAGCGGCAGTAAGGCTCCGGCAAACCCTGACTTTCACCAGATCTGTTCTCAGAGGCAAGTGGGAGCCCTGCAAACAAGGACACCTGCAGAGGCACAAGCAGTCCAGTAGTTCGTTGCCTAAAGCACAATCATATTGTGTTGATGGGAACAAGTGTTGCACCAGGTACTGTGCAGGAAAGTCTAAAACCAGGGTGCAGCTAGAAGGCAGTGCCCTGCACAGGGGTCCTCAGGCACAAATCTTCTATACAAATCTTGATAAAAGACTTCACTTTCTGACTCCATCCCTCTGGCATGGATCAGGATGGCAATAGGATAAAACTCCTGCCACAGGACATGGGTACCAAACCACAACAGGATGGAAATAAAGCCCCCTTAAGGAGCAGAGAGATGGAGGCACAAAATACTGTTCAGTAAAGAGAAGAGGGGAGGGATGCAGGTAGGGAGAATGGGAGATAGCGGATAGCAGCTGAGGAAAGAAAATGGGGTGGGAGCTTAAGGTCAGTTGGTGAAAAGGGAAGCAGTGTGGAAAAAACCCATGAAACAGGAAAGACATGACTACGAGTTGAGCAAAGGGGAGTAGAGGCTAGGTATGAAAATAAGCAGTACTGGAGGTTTGTCTTGCTTTTTCTGTGTAAACACACATCAAACTTCACAACTAGGCACCCGTGTTGAACAGCAAGGACCCTGTTGCCCTGAAAACATCAATGTGAAGCCATTAGGAAGGATAGGGCTGCATTCTATGAAAAAAAGAGCTGCCGGACAGATCTGCTGTGACTGTGACTGTGACAGTACCCTGGGTGTGTTGAATCCTACCTGTTTGTGGAGTACAGGACTCACAAGGTGACTTGCTCTCTGTTTTAGTGCTTGCCACCCTTTTCCCTTTAGCTTTTCCTGAAGGAAAAGGAAACACTCTGAAAATCATTGCCTAGAACATCAGTCTTTCTAGGATCAGATTTACCTATAGCACTTGGGAAGGATGGTGTGTTTTATCTATGCAGAGATGTAAAATCCACTTTCTTGGGAACACCACACATGTACACACTCTTCCTCTGGCTCCGGTATCTTCTCTTCAAGACCACAGCCAAAGAAAATAAGAGAAGCCAGCACCCCTGCTAGGGGCATATGTCTGAATAGGCACAAGCTTAATAATGTCCCGATTTAAATATGTATAGACCCAATTGTGAATTGTTAATGTAAAGCACGCACAGGCTAAAGCATTTTGGGGTGGTTCGGCTTTCCCTTGTTGGTGAGGTTAGGGCACCTTCCATGAGGTCAACGCAAAGGAAAATATTGGTGTCTTATCTTCTCCCGCTGCTTTGAAACCAGGATCTCTGCTGGTTTTATGCCTGGTCTTTTGTGGCTACTGCAAAGGAGCATCGTCCAGAAGGCACCGTGTGCTTGTTCTCCGGCGGCTGCCGCCCTCCCGGCCCTTTTCCAGCCGGGGGCCCCCCGCCGCAATCTGCCAGCCCTCCCCGGCCCCGGGGCGTGGGCAGGGGCTGCGGGCGGGGGTGGGGAAGGGGCTGGGGAAGGATTTCGGTGGGGTGTGAAGGGACCCCGGGCGGCGGAGGCGGGGGGGATGGGAGAGCAGCAGGCAGCTGGGGAAGGAGGGGCGGCGGGGGGCCTCGGGGGGCCACGCTGGCCAGTCCCGGGGGGGGCCTCCCCGTGCCCACGCTCGCGCCGCCGCCCCACGACAGGGCCGGCCGGGCAGCCGCCCCCGGCCCGCCCGCGGCCCGCGGGGGGACGCGCGAAGCCCCACCGGCCATTTTTTGGAGGGAGAGCTCCCTGGGCTTTGTCTGGGTGGCTGGCGGGGAGGGTGGCGCGCCCCGCGCTCCGCCACCATGTGGGGCTGGAGGCTGGGAGCGAGCCAGCCCTATGGGGGACCAGGGGGGCGCGGGGGGGAGGGGGGCTCCCCCACCGCCCCTGGCTTTTCTGCACATCCACGCCTGCGGGCTGAACCTCACACGGTATTTCAGTGCATGCAAACCCGCGTTTCCTCCCCCCCGCCATAAATCCTCTGACTGTTGTTGGGAGCCCGGAGGTGATCCCACGAAGTGTCCGACAACCCTAAAGCCACCTTTGCCCCCAGCAGCCCCACTCCCTGCTTCTCCTCACCCACCACTCCTGCTTTGCCAAGGCGTCCAAAGTGATGTCAACCCTTGGCATCTGCTGGTGCAGCTCTGGTGTAGCTCTCCCTCAGCCAGCCCTTCCCTTCCCCAGGCAGAAAGATATCTTCCCTGCTCAACCTCCCCAAGTCCGACGGTCGCCATACGCTTTGGCAGGCTCAAAGGGGGAAAAGAGAGGGGAAAGAGCCATCTATTCATTTGAAAAGCCTTCCCACTCGTTTTTTGGGTGCGTTGTAGGGTTGTCGCAGTCAACATCCCGCTCAGTCAACCGGACATAGGTGAACTCAATACACCGCAAAGAGTTTTCTGTTCAAACGCCCGGCTGCGGGAGGATGGTGCCTCTGTAAACCCAAGCTCCACCGCTGCCCTTCAATTATCTGTCAGATTGGCCATGTGTCTGCGGAACCTGTTTTATGGGCTTGTAAATGCCATTAAATCTGCTGGGTTTTAGCAGGTAGTGCACATTTCTAGCCAGCCTCTTTTCAGAGTCTTCCACAGTAAAACAGGAATATAGAAAATTTACATTTCGGAGTTAAGATGGTATATCTGGAGCCACCTATCACCCCACAGTACCAGTGTAGATTTCACTCCATTGGTGGGGCATGGCTGTTCTTTCTGAAAAAATGCTACGTGATGAGTGGAAAAAGGATGATTTCTCCCATTCCCAAAGGGCAGTTCTCCATGCCTACAGGCAGGTGTTTTGGGATGTGTCAAAGGAAAGGCAGCATTTAATCTGTGATGCTAATGAGCTGCACTGGCCACTATTGCTCTATTTTAACTCTATAACTTGGGGGCTCCAGTCAAAGGCAGCCCCACCACCTCTATCCAGGATATTTCTTACAACACTACACTGTTGAGCTTTTTTCCTGAGTATTGTTGAACTTCTTCAAAAAAATAATTTTGCAAGACAGGAACCCATTCTTATTTTAGGTCAGCTCCTTACGGTTATGAGATAACATTGACCACAGCTGAAAGGGGTTTAAGATTTTGCATTTATATAGTCTCTCCTGGTGCTGTTTTCTGTTTAATTTAGTTACGTATAGATCAGAGTTTAAAATGGCAACTAAGCGTAATGTGGGTTCTCACTCCAAGGCAAGGAAAGGTTTTCATCTGTCACTTGATTAGTCACTGTCAGGGATTTCTAATGCAGTCAGGAGTACAGTGTTTTGCCATATCTCAAACTTAGTCCCCATTTATTTCAGGGATCATGTAAAAAAAGTTATGGAAAAGAATGTGTTTCCTGGAAAGACTAAGTGCTGTTTTCAGTATTTAACTGTGAGAACGGCTTCACTTCTCCTACAAAACAACAAAGCACCCCCTTTGTTTTACTCTGTTGTTACTGGTTTGTTGGTTTTTTTTTTTAAGATTTCTTAATTTTAGATGTACTTAGATGTATTTAGGAATGTTTGTGTCCTTAAAGTGTACAATAAAGATACAATCGATGAAGTTGGTTTTGACATTACAAGATTTTTTTTTAAAAAACCACTTTTTACTAACTGATTTCCTGATTAATAAATTAACACTTTCACAACAACAAATTAATACAGGAGAAAAACTATACATACAAAATGTAAGGCAGATGCAAAAGAAAATATTAGCTTTATTAATTTAGAAATTCAACAGTTTTGAAAATAAACCCTGGATTTAGTATATATTCTTAAATTTCATGAACGGGTTCTGTATGTACGGTGTTTACAGCCAGAAACAGTCATTTGATAATCAGATCTCAAAGGTGTTCAGAGTTTTCCACTGCTTGACCTACAACTTCAGAACTACAGAGCAAGTCCTGGCTTGTTTTGCCTCTCCACCAGGCTCTGCAGAATTTTTGAGATGAGACTATCCGTGCGCAGATAGGATGGCTTATCCTATGTGTTTGCAACAAGATGTCCAACATTTAAAAAAAAAACCCAACCCCCAACATTTTGTATAGGAATAAAACTAATCAATTGCAACTTTATTTGCAGCAGATGGAAACAGTGCGTGTCTGCACAATAGGGTTCTTGTGGGGATTTCAGGTATAAAACCCCATATCTTTTTCAATCCTTTTTTCACTCATAATTTATAGAGAAAACAAAATCTTCCCTTAGGCTACAGTTTGTCAAGTTCTTTTTTTTTGTCTTCCTGCTCAAAACAGTTTCTAAGCTGTCTGGAAGCATGTATGGGGCAACACGCATTTTTCTTATTGGAAAAGAAAGGGTTGCTCTCTCTTTCCTAATTATTAAGACAACTGAACTTTGAAACTTGACATTTCACTGCTTCTTGTTGGAATACACCCATGAACCACTTCGAAGTTGGTTTTGAACCTCTGCAAGTTACTTACAGGACATGGGGAAAACCATAAATTAGGCTGACAGTATTTGCATCCAGAAAGCTGATCTGGTTTGTTCTTTCTTCAAAAGCCAGCATTTGAAATTCCCATTTGCAGCTCACAAGCATAACCTTTTAGCCAGGCCAGGGAGCGATTTCCTAAGAAACCGAGTGGGCACCTGTTGGCCTTTGACTTAGCAGAGCCAGGAAACATTTTTGTCTTATTCTTTCCGCTGCTCAACTCCCTCTGCCCGCACTTTTCTCTTTCTTAAAGTAAATATCTACTTGCTGAAAACATGCACGTTCAAAACTAGGGGTATTTGGGCCAGTTTAACTTCCTAAATCTTGAGGCAGCACTAAAAGTGTACAATTAAAATTAAAAAGTCAGGACACAAAACAGTTACATTAAATCAAATAATTAGCCTTTACTACTGATATGAAATAACCCCATTTATTCTTATCACTTTAGAAATACATATTCAATTATTTTGATTTTTTGTTTCTTTTTTTTTTTTTCCTTTAAGAGAGAAAGGTCTTGATTTTTAATAACTTGCTAGTGTTGCAGGAAATTTAACTAGAATTTCCTGAATTTCAGGGTTGAATTAAGCATCCTGGACACTCAGTTACTCAATTTAATTAAGCTACTTTACATCTATGTTTCGTTATCACCAGAACTGATACTTGGATTTTTTTGTTTTGAAAAAAAATTAAGATATTTTGGCTAGAACCATATTTCAGTTCAAAATTAGGATTTCAGCATTCAGTATTAATATTAGAAACCCCCACAAAGCTAAAACAAAGGGGTATGAACACTACTGAATTTTCCTGGATTCATTATTTCATGTAAGAGAGTAGATTAAAGCAAGCAATTAACTTTTTTTTTTTTTTACCCAAAGAACGAAAATAAACAAATTTTGGCATTTCTTTGCCAACACAACTTTTACTATTTTTTTTTTTTTAACATTGTTAACTTATGCCAAATAAGGCAGGTATTAGCCTTGCTGTTGCCTATGAGAATGTTTCACTGACTGTTTACATATAGGCTAGGGCTTTATCACAGGTCTGATGCAAGAAAGCTGAATTTTTTCTCTGGCCTCTGTGACCCCATTATGGTACTTTGTTAGTGTGTGTTCTGCAGGCTCAGCCTCACTCCTACAGCACGACTATACATTCAGACAATGGGCTCAAAACAGGCTTGCAAAAAAAAAATAGCTTCAAACTAGACTTACAGACTTAGGTTTACCCAAATATAGAATTTGTTTCATGTTTTTCTACTTGATTTTTTTAAACTTTGGTTTAAGTGGTACTTTAAAAGCTCAGATAAACTGTTTACTGTGGCAAAACTTTACAGAAACCAAAAATATTTCTTGAAGAAAAACTTGAATCTGAAATTTGTAGAAACTACTGCTTAGTCTAAGATATGTTTTTGTGCCTCCAGTTGTATTAAGGATTGCCCAATTGAGATGTAAATCGAGCTTTAAAACAGGAATTAATTAGCATGAAAGTAACACTATATGTATGCACTTTAATATTGTCAGACTAAGACTTGTATTTATTTTCACAGGCTATGCCTTATGGGGATGCAGGGGATTTTTGTTTTACAGATCTCTCTTCTACTTAAATACTTACTTTTGCAGAAGTTTTAGTTACTTGACTTAGCTACTTTTGGCAATAACTGGGCTGTACATAAAATGTTTTAGAAAAAATAAGGTCAAACTTCATTGACTAATTATCTGTCAAAGAACCATAACTTGGGGAGGGGGAAATATAGGTATTTCCTTTTATAAGAATATTGTGCCAACCATTTTATACTGACAATACCTACCCAAACAGACCTCTTGTAACCAAAGTTCCCCAACATTTTATACCTAAAAATATGTGCAATATAGGAAGGTAACCCGTTGCAAAGGAAACAGTTATATGGTATGGCTTTCATGAGAAACACAAAAGACTTAGCCTAATTTATTTTAAACCAGATAAAGACTAACTGAAACAACCTAATGAAATTATTCAGATATAAGCACTAATGTCTGCAGGAGGAGCCAACAATCCTACAGCTCAGCCTTCAACCTCACAGGTAGTTTAAAATTGCCATTATATACTCTATAATTCACGGACTCAACTATTCAGTCTGTTTAAGAAACAGAGCAGAAACAAAAACTAGACTGTGTTTCACATGAGGTTGCTTTCTGATCTTGAGAAAAATAATAAGTAGCAAATGATAAAATATATACTGTGCTGGGAAAACACATTTTAAATACAAACATTCCTGACCACATTCTTCAAAGGATACATGTATTAATGGCCAATTTAAACAGCTATTTTCATGAATGTAACATCAAAATTGAAACACTTATTCCTGGTGAAATTTGTACGAGTCATAACCAAAATCTAAACCAAATTATTGCCTGAACTGGAAGGCAATGAATTCTTACCAGCCTCAGGCAACAGAATAAATACATTTTAAGATATTCAACCAAATGTAAACAAAAAAATTTGTAAGCTATGAAATGTTGCGGCTAACACTTTCTATTTTGCTTTAATATGACAAAATAACAAAATTATATCCAAAATATGACTTTAAAAAAAATATTAAAACCAAAATGTTTCAGAGTTTCTTCAAAGGCCAGCATTGCACCAGAATTTTTAGAGAAAAAAAAGATATAGAGATTTTTTTTCTTATTAATAAATAATGGCTATTTGGAAGGAAATCTGGACATCAAAATCTAATCAGTACCAGGTATAAAAAGCAAATTTAACACTCCTTCCCTGTAACTTTAAGATATGGAGGGTCCTGGGGCTGAATTCACCATAGACCTATGATACTGCTAGCTGAAAACACCACTATCGTACCAGTAAGGCAAAACAGATTCTGGAGAGGAGGGTCTCATTGTTCTCGCCAAAAGGATTTCATGCTTGGGTTGCTGCCCCATTTTATTCCCTTACTTGATATTTTTTTCCCCCTTGGTAAAAGATCTCCTTGATCAAAGGAAGAGCAAACAAGAAATATATTCTGATTTCTCTAAAATGTACAAAAATAAAACAAAACAAAACCAGAACAGAAGAACCATCTGAACCAAGTTAAAATGCACTTATCGGGTGAGAAACACTTTTGCTTCTGAAATACCACCTTCATTTGCAGTTCTCCACTCCTTGTAAAAGCCCCACAAAATATTTTGTAGCTAGAGGAAGCCATATTGGCAATTCTTCCTGTCACTTGATCAAATAAACTTCTGAATTTGTCTGGCTGCATTGTACATGATATATTTATATTTTCTCTACGTTCTCTTTCCACCACAATTGCAAAGATCTCAGGTTTCAGATATCAAACTGAAATATGATAAGTTCTATTTTGAAAGTCCCATTTTGAATCCAGCTGTGCCAAGCAAAGTGAACACTGATGAAAAGTTTATGTATATACATTGTCAGAAAAGACTGTAAGCTATTTTCATGTAATTTAAATGTACACGGTCAGATTCTTGTTTTGCAATATCTGTAAGTGTTTGAAAGCTAAAAAAGAAGATAAACTGAGCAATCAGTACGTGAATAGAGAGATCCCCAGACAAAATGGAAAAAATAAAATACTCACTTTCAAATCAGCGTGCAGAGAGTCACAACGTTTTAGATACCAGAATACTTATTTAGAAATTGTTTGTATTATTTTAATACAATAATACCGCGATACCACTGCATAACAAAATAAAGAAATCCTCTAAGTTTCTGGTAGGCAAAACAGCACAGGCAGCTAACCTCTTTAGAATTCTTATTTTTTATTGAAAAAAACCCAACAACAAACCAACCAGCCCAAACACACAAACGCTCGAACAGAGCCGGCTACAATGTTTTACCTCAAGCTCTAAAACTTCCGATGCAACCGTGTAATTTATTTGTTTCACTTCGCATCCCGCGCAGCCGGCCGCCGCGCTCCCGCTTGCTAATTCACCGGGTTTTGCAGGGTGTGGGGGGTTGATCAAAACTTTCCGGTGGGGGAGCGCAGATCCCCGTGCTCCAGCAGGCACCGTGCACAGCGCCTTCCCCGCCCCGGCAGCCTCGGCGGCGACGGGGGAGCCGAGCTGAGCCCGCTCCCAGCCCCGGGAGGCGAACCGGCCGCCGGCAGCAAGCGGCCGCCGCCTCCCCGGGCGGTGCGCGCTGGGGGACGGGCGCCCGGACCCGCCGGTAGCACCGCTCCAGCGCCCGGGGACACCGACCCCACCGGCTGCGGGGGGCCGCCGTCGCCGCCGCCCCCCGGAGACCCGCCGCCACCCCACGGCTCCCCGGTCCGGGCGCCCCGCGGGGCCGTTAAGCCGCACTCCCCGTTCCTGTAAGGCGCCGCCGCCGCTTCTTTGTTCGCCGCCCATCCCGGCACAGCTGCGGCGCGGCGCACGGGCCCACCGCGGAACCGGAGGCCCCCGGAACCGACACCTCTGCGGCGTGGCACCCACTTACCGCCTTACAAAGCCCCGGCCCGCCGCCGGGAGGGAGCGGGCTGACTCTCCCGTCCCTGCCCTCCCCTGGCCGGTGGCGCCGCGCCCCCCTCCCTCCCTCCCTCCCTCCCTCCCTCCCGCCGCGGCCGCCGCCGCCGCCCCCTCCCCTCGCCCCGCCCCGTCGCCGAGCGAGCAGCCGCCCCCCACCGCCCCCGCCGCGCGCCCGCCACCGCCGCTTTCGCGCCACGCGCCGCAGTGGGCCGGGCGCGAAAGCCAATGGGCGGCCGCGCGCACCCGCCCGGCAGCCAGTAGCGCCCTCGCCTCGGCGGCGGGCGGCGCTGGTAGGCGCAGGGCGCAGCCAATGGGAGCCGGCGCCGCGCCACGCCCCGCGCCGCTTACTACGAGTTACTATGGCCGCCCGCGGCCGGGCGCGCGGGGCGGCTCCGCGCCCCCGGGGTGGCGGCGCCTCGCGGCCGCGGGGTGAGAGGGGAAGGATGGAGGGAAGGGGGGAACGGCTGTCCAGTTTTCCCCATCCCCCCGTCCCGTCCCGTCGGCGGCCGCCCCGCGAGGAGCGGCGTCTCCGCGCCCGCGGCGCCGTGCGGGGCGGCGGTAGGAGGCAGGACCGGCGGCAACGGCGTCGCCCCCCGCGCCGTAACGGCGGGCGGAGGCCGGCAGCCCCCGGCGGGTGCTCGCCTGGCGGCCGTTAGGCCCCGCGGCAGCGCGGGAGGCGCCCATCGCCCCTGCGCCCCGCGGCGGCTGCCCGGCCCCCCACCCCCCCCCCGCCCCCAGCCCGCGGCGTGGGCGGCCGCGCCTCAGCCGCCAACCCACGGGGGGAGCCTTCTGCAGCAGCCCACCCCCCCACCCCCCCAAAAAAAAAGAGAGAAGACATTTAATGCTAAATATCGAAGCTGCGGACGATCCAACGTGCCACTCGCCCACTGCGCGCGGAGGGGGGAACCCCGCGGGAGCGGGGGGGCTGCTGGCATCGGGGCGCGGGGTGGGGGGGAGCGCCCTGCCCACCCGTGACCGCGGAAGAGCAGGGGTGGGTGGGTGGGTGGGTGGAGGGGGTGTGGATGGACACGGCGGCGGCTTTCGGTGTCTCACCCCGGAGGTGGGAAGAAGCACATGGTTGAGTTTTAATTCTAAATGGCAGACTGTCGTAAAAGCCCTCGCTAATCGAAGATGCTTCCTTGTGTAGAATGTCCATGTAAGTATTTCAACTTCTTCTTGGTTTGTGTGGGTGATAACCATAAACATTTAAAATACGGGGGGGGGGGGGGGGGGGGAGGAAAATTTTTATGATGCTTTTTCTTACAGAGGTGGCTCGAAAAACACATTACCTGTGAGAACACACTGATGTGTGCTCGTGCATTTGATTTCTGACTGCCAAAATAAATTACATCTCAAATTGTAAAACTATGTTCTCAATAACGTTAAGATTGGGGAGTGCCCAACTGCTCTGAACCGTGCTCATCTGTACAGGGAAGCGGAGATTTGTCAGGCAGCATGAGCAAGTTTTTGTTGTTGACTTGCCTTTTTTGGCATTCAAGATTTGGATTTACTCTTGAAACCACTAACCAACCAACTTACACTTCTTGAGGAAAAAAGCTATACATTATTTAGCTTTACAGAAAGCTTGTTAGCAAGATGTTTTCCGAGTATCAAACAAAAAAGATAAAGGGGGGTGGTTTGCTAATAAGCAAGGGTTTTTTCCCAAACAGCTGATTACAAAGTGGTTTATGAGGTTATTGGACAACTGATGCATATTGTTGTCATGAACTCTCAATCATCATTTCTTTAAAAAAAAAAAACAACCCCAAACTTCCAACAAAACAGATGATCAAACCAGAATATTAAATGAAAGACATACACCCTGTTTAGCAGTTTTAAGAGGAAATACCAGATAATGCTATAGACCAACCATGTAGAAATGAGCACATGCAGACTGCATCATAGATTCAGTAGAAATCAAATTTATAAAGAATGCAATTAATCTGCAAGAACAGCAACTAATTCCTTTCACAAGTTTAACTAAGAATTCAGTAGTTTGGAGGGGGCTGTTTTTAACTTGGGCAGGCAATTGTTTGTTTTAGCCAGACTCCACAGGATGGGCTTATAAAATACAAATTCATTTAGGAAAAAACGCCACATCCAGCACCGTAAAGTCATAAACAGGTTAAGACTAAAAAAAAAAAATAAAAATCTATCTATTCCCAAGATAATTGCTAATTTTCTACAAAATGGAAGTTGTGATTAAATTCTGATGAGTGGAACACAAACCACTCGCTTTCCTCAATCACAAGCTGACAATTAAAAGTTCATAAAAATGACACCAAGATTAAACAATGGCTTGAAATCACAAATATTAGCTTCTCGGTATGCCAAGCGCTTGGATGCGTGCAACAAAAGGGCCGCATTTCCAACTTACTGCAACGTTCACCCAGCTCCTGGTAATTTCACAATGGTCTGGGGTTCCAACCCTCATGGTAAGACATGTCTCCTTGCATCATACCACCACGAGCAAAATCTTCAGCCTTGCCCCGCGTCCCCTCCCAGCCCTTCGTACCAACACCACCACCGCCGCGGCCGAGCTGCAGCGGCCCGAGCGTGGGTGACAAAAGCTCCTGCCTTGCCTTGGGTCACGGCTTCCCAGAGGATTTAAATCGCCCCTCTTTGATTGTACACTTGGTAGAAGTTAGGCACAAAACTGTGAAGCGTTCCTCTTCACTACGGATTTCCAGACGTACCACAGGACATGGGGAAATCCATTCGCTGCTCGCTAATAAAAGTATTTAACCATTTTCCATGGATATACCTATTAAAACGTACCGCAAGAAGCCTACCGCGGAATAAATGAAACCTTCGGCTAAAGTGCGTGGAATTATTAAACAAAACCTACTAGATCGCTACATTAAACACAGTGCTGGCTTTCATTTCCGTATCCTTTCTTCATCTTCAGGCAACATTTTGTTTGCACTGGAAAGGCTCCACACCCCCAAACCCCTCCCCCACAAGCCCACCATTGTATCCGTACGAATGTGGAGAATTATGAATGGTTCCTTAAACCGGGCCGGGGGAGGGGGGGGTGGGGGGGGAGAGGAGGGGGGTCGCCAAATCCCTTTGTGTGCCGTTACCAGCCGAGGGCAACGGTGCCTTCGCCTTTCCCCCCCGCGCCGTCCACCATTACCCAGCTGGGGAAGGGAGCGCTGTCCCCCCGCCCCTCCCGGGCCAGGCAGCGCCGGAGCGCGGCTCCCTCGCCCCAGGACTCTCCCCTTCCCCATCATCCCCCAACTCTCCTCCACCCCTTTGTCTTTTCTTTTTTTTTTTTTTTTCCCCCCCATACGCCCCCCCCCCCCCCCCTTTCCTCCTCCTCTCCGTAAGGCTCAGAGCAAGGGGCACTGCGAGTAATGCAGAAACATTACCATATGGGGCTCCTCCGAGGTTGGAGAGACCCTCCGCCCTCGCCCCGCGCAGCCCCCCAGCACGCAGCCGCGGCCACGCTGCGCGGGAGCGGATCCCCGCTCCCCCCCGCCGCCGCCTCCCCCCACACCCGCGCCCCCTCCCCCCTCTTCCTCCTCCTCCCGCCCCCCTCCCCGGCCCACGGTGCCGGGGAGCGGGATCGCCCAGGCACGACCCCAATGAATAATCCCCACAGCCTGGCACGGCGGGGGAGGAGCGGAGCGGGGCGGGGGGGGGGCGGGCATTGCGGTGCATTTTCCCCTCCCTCCCCGGGATCACACCCCACTCGCACGGGGGGAGGTGCGGCCGCCCAGCCGTTTTTGGGCGGCGGGGGCGCACGGAGCGGACTCCCCCGGCGGAAGGGCAGAGGCGGCGCCCACCCAACTCCGGTTTCCCTTTCCCCCGCCCTCCGGCCCTCTCTAAACTTGTCCTGTCCTGTCCAGCCTCTCTCCACTCCTCCCCCCCCCCCCCCGCACCCCCCCCCCGCCGTCCTTCACCCCGGCCCTCCTCCTCCTCGGTGAGTGTGTGTGCGCCCCATCCACTCGCTAATTGAAGAGCTGGGATTCCTCACGTGAGAAGTTGATTTGTAGTTTGAACACGTGGCTCATTCAAAAAGCCGGAATATTCAAGTAATTTTTTTTTTTCTCTCTCCCTCCCTCCTTCCCTCCCCCTTCCCCTTCTCTGTTTTTTTTTTTTTTTTATATTGAGAGGCGGCGCCTGCACGCACGTAGTGTGACATTTTCATAGTCCGCCTGCTGCTGCCAAAGGGGCTTGGGGGCAAGACAAAAAAAGTAGTTGTTTTTTTTTTTCCCCTCCTCCTTTTCCTCTCCTCAGCCCGCCATCCGCGGCCCCGGCGCTGGGTGTTTCCCCCGCGCCCCCCATGCGCCCGGGTAGCACGGCAGGCACTTAGGGCTCCCGTTTGGCTACGCTTTTTTTTTTTTTTTTTTTTTTACCCCTTGAGAGGGAGGGAGGGAGGGACACAAGCTGCAGATCTGATTTTTTTTTTCCCCTGTCCTCTCTCTCTCTCTCCCTCCTTCCTCCATTGCATTTTGTTTTATTTCCCCCCTTCCTCCCCACCTCCTCTCGCAAGACGAGGGTTGCAGCCCGCGGTGCGCGCCTCCCCGAGCCGCCAGGAAGATGAACAAGCTCTACATCGGCAACCTCGGCGAGAACGTCAGCCCCCTCGATCTGGAAAGTCTCTTTAAGGACTCCAAGATCCCCTTCTCGGGCCAGTTCCTGGTGAAGACGGGGTACGCCTTCGTGGACTGCCCCGACGAGAGCTGGGCCATGAAGGCCATCGAGGCACTTTCAGGTGAGCGGCCCCTTCCACCTCCCCCACCCCCCCTTCCCCGTGGCCCCGACGGCTCCCGCCGCCCGCGCTCCTCCGCGGTCGCGGAGCTGCTGCAACGGCGGGCTGGGCCGCGCTGCCGGCCTCGGAGGGAGGGTGGGGGGGGTCCATGCTACCCTGCCCCCCACCCCCAAACCCCCCAGGTGAGGTGCAAAGTGTTGTTTTCCTAACGCGGCCGGAGCCGCCCGGCCTTCCCGCGGAGGCTTTGCGCGGGGTCTTGCGCGGCGGCGGTCCCCCGGGAGGGGCCGGCCCGGCGTGGCGGGGGAGTGGGGCCGGGGAGGGGCGGGAGCCTGGGCCCACGGACCCGCGGAGCGGCGGCTCCCATGTTTTTCCACACCCCACGGCCAGCCCTGCCTGGCCGGGGGCTTTCGCTGCGTGGGGGGGGGTGGTGGGTGCAGTGAGGGGGGGGCGCGCTGCGCTCCGCGGGGCAGCGGCTGCACACCCCCCCTATCCCCCCCTCCGCGTTGGGCACAGCTGGACCACCCCCCCCCCCCCCGGCAGTCCCACGCAGGGGCCGCCTCTCCCCGGAGCGGGTTGAGACTCCCTGCGGCTTGGCGCAGGCCGCAGGGCTGAGGGCGAGCCGCCGAATTGCCCTAAACTTGGGAGGGGGGGGAGCCCTGCCTGCCCCCCCCCCCCGCGCTGCCCTGATATTTATTTCGGTTTCTCTTCGCCGCTCTCACGCACCCATCACCGCCTCCAGCAGCGCGCCGGCTCCTGGCGCCGACATCCTGTTTTTGTGTGCTTTAAAAAAAAAAAAATTAAAAAAATAAATTTTTTTCGCGTGAAGCGGCTTTGCGGAGGTCTGCTGGGAGAGGCTCCCTCGGAAAAGATGGGCTCGGGCCGTGCTCGGTGTCTCGTTTCGGCTCCTTTCCCGCCCGCTTCCGCGCACAAACCGCCCCAAGTTGGAGGCCCGGCGGCGGCGCGGGGGGCGGCGAAGCCCCCGCTCTCCCTCCCCGAGCCCGGGCCGAGCCTGGTTCCCGCACTCGGCGTCTCACGGGTCGCTTTGAGCTCGGGGCGGAGGAAGGGGCGCCGCCGAGGGCAGCCCCGGCTCCCCTGCGGCAGCGGCTCGGCCCCGGGAGCCGGGGCTGCGCCGCCTTCCCGGGCGGCGGGTCCCCGCTCCTCCGGTGCCCGGGTTGCTGGTGAATGGGCTAACGTGTTGCGCTCCCGTTCCCTGCTCTACATCCCTGCAAACCCGCTCCGGGAGACGGGGACGCGGGGGACGCACAGCCGCGCTCAAATATTTTTCCGCTTTCTGTTTTATCTCTGCAGGTAAAGTGGAGCTGCATGGGAAACTCATAGAAGTTGAACATTCAGTCCCTAAAAGACAAAGGTAATTTTTTTTCCCCCCGCTTTGCTCTCAGTAACCAAGTGAGAAGCAATTTGAAAAATGCTTAGGTTTGTGTTTCTCTTCCTTGTAGATAAATGGACCGCTTTCTTAAACCCACAGGCGTGCACTCTGTGCTATCCTCGAGGTTTTCTAGAATCACCCCATGTATTTCTAATGTAGTGTCTTGGCCAGGCAACAGTGGTAGTATTTAATTTATTTAAAAAAACAAAAAAAAGCCTTTTTGTGGGAGAAGCAAGTTGTTATAGTCTGATGGCAAACGATTGTGAAGATTTTTAAAATTTAAAGTTCCGTGAGAAGAGTTAAAATCTGGGTGTTAGCAGGAAATGAAATGTGGTGTTGTGAACTGTATAACGGGCAAGCACATAAGCTTTACTCCAGCAACAAAAAGCATCGTGTAAATATAGTGGTATACATGCTTGATTTTTTTTTTTTTTTTAACCCTGCCATGTTGGAGTCTGCAGCATTTTGTAGGCACGTAGGAGAAGTCTCATCTGTATTTGAGAGGATTTTTTCATCACTATTTTGAGCTGGTCTATAGAAGCAGCAAGAGAATGACTTCTTCCCAATAAGGACAGGATTTATGCATCCTTAATTTCTTAATGTATGTTTAATTTCTGCAAGGTAGTAATTTTTTTGGGCCTCATGTAAAGAAGCAATACCTGTAATAAAGCAGGGTGGTATTTTTATGCTGCCTATAGCAATTCAGCCTGTTTCTTTTGCAAATATTTAGATTACAGAAAACCTGGCGTGCACTAGAGAGTAAAAGCAAAATAGATCAAACTTTCCACGTGCTTGTTCCTGTACTCCATTATTCAATCTGGGAAGTATGTCTGTCTCTAACTTTGTTAAAAGGGGCTTCTAATATTTCAGGGTTATTTTTAAAACTGCAGTCGTTTTTAAAGGAGTTGATCTGAAAAGGTGAATTAGCTGTCTTGATGGGCATTATATCTTGGTATTTTGAGAACTAGAAGTGTAATCGCTGTTTAGTGTTGAAGGAAGGCTTCACTTGAGGAAGTATGGAGGATTTTTGCTTTAGTTAAGGGAGGGAGCGACTCCTCTCTGAACCAATTTACAGCATGCCAAGCTTTTATGGTTATATTTATTTGATACTTTTCTTTGGAAATTAATATGCTGCATGTGCTCTCTCATTTATTATGCAAGGTATATGGCTTTGATTTACAGTAGCCTATATTTCAGATGTTTTGTGTATATAAAAATACTGTTGTAGAGGGAATATGTATTTTTAGATTTAAGGAGAAAATTCCATGGGCCATAAGAAATGATAATTTCCTATTAGCCTCTGTAATAAATTTATTTATTACAATGCTGATTAATCTTAAGCTTGCACAAGTGGTATTCTATTTATGCTGTTGAAAACAAAATCATTTCACTTATAAAAAGGTAAATTTTAAATCACTGGTGGCCCCCTCAACTTTTTTTTTAGTCATTGTTCAACGTGTTTAAAAGTATTTTCCTATTCTTTCAGCTGACAGCTGAATTGGTGTAAAAGTCCATTCTTCATATTGCGTAGCATGTCGTCATATTTGCCTGTGAATTAGTAATTATCAGAAAGGTGCATCAGTCTGTAACTTGTTGAAAAGGTTTTTGCACTGAATTTAAGCACTTTTCTAGCCATGCGTTGCCCGCATATAGGCATAATGAAAAAAATTGCAAGTGTAATTGTATCTGCATACCCATATTGTTTGTCCCAAAGCCCTTATTTGTTAAACCATTGTTTGATCGTGCAGTATCGTGTTGGAATGTATCAAATATAGTTCAGATTTATACTGCTGTTTAACAGAAAACTAAATTGCATTTCTCGTAACTGCACTTCCTTCCCCTTTGTTTCCGCTCCCCTCTCCCAAAATCAAATATAGAAAGCCAGTTAAAATTCATTCAGTGGCTTCCATATGTAAGAGTGACCCTCTTATTCCTTTTATAGATGTCTAACACTTTTCTTTTTTTGGGGGGGTGTGTGTGTCAAAAAGTTGGAGATTTTTTCTATGTCTCTAAACATTGCTTACTAGGCGTATATTTAGAGTTGTTAAATACGTGTAAAACAACAGTTTTTAAACATGGAGCCTTCTGGTGAAAATGGTTATTGAGGTGCTTTCAAAGTAACTTATCTGAAGTCTTTGTATCCCTTTACGCAGGGGAAAGGTGTCAGATGCAGTTGGGGTGGTGGGGGTGTGTGTGTTGCTCACCAGGCCCACCCAGTGTGTTTGCGCGCTGCAAGGCTGGGGAACGTTTTCCAGAGAGCCCTGGGCACTCCAGTGTGTGAGATACGGTTAGAGCAGTGACGCCATTTATTAAAAAAAAAAGTGAGTGTGTCAAGTCTGTCTTTCAGAATGAGTGTACAATTAATAGTTTGGTCAAATGACTACTTCATAAGAGCAAAAGTTTTGTAGCGCACTGAAATTATTCAATACATTGTATTGACCTCTGCTGCTGTGAGACTGCTTCATAGAGAGTCCTAGCTCCCCTCCCTAAATATTTTGGGTTTCTATTTTTTTTTTTAGCAGAGTGTGTATGTTATCGCTTGCAAAGGTAGTTTGTGGGTATCTTTCTCCAGAGGAGGTGGAGGTGCATGGGAGGAAAGGGTAAGGGTTTGGTAATCCATATCCTTGTCATATAAAGGAAGGTCAAGAGGTGGTGTCAGCTAGGGTTGCCATAAAGATGAGCTGAATCCAGAAAACAGTGGAGTGTGCCTGGCTTGTTATTTAGGGTGAAATTCTTGGGCCCAGTAGTCACTGCATTCCAACCCTTGCTGGATCTCCAGATTTGAAGTAGGCACACCCAGGTTTGCAAAATTACCTTCCTACCTGCTGAGGAAGGAAGGAGAGATAGCCTGCATGTGGCTTTCTCCTTCCCCTCCCCCTTGGAAACATTTAAAAACAGACAAGGGGATATGCTGCAGTTGAAAGAAGGGGCCTGGTCAAGGTTTCCTTGATGGAAGGGTGGAGAATTATTTTGGGGGAGGTGCAAAGTATTTAATAAGCTCGGAGTAGATTCCTGACTTACTACTGAAATCTCAAGGGAATGCCAAAGGAATGCAGCATTTCTGCATTCAGACCCCTTGTTGTGGAGGAAGGCTATTGCAATATTTAAAGGTTTAGGTCACTTTATGCAAAAGTTGGAGAAGGCGTTGCAATAATTGACTGCTAGTCATGCTCTGCGAGAGAAGGCAGGGCACTGTTAGTCGTGATTGCTACTTAGATGGGTTTTCTTCTTGCAAAGCAGTGATGCAGGAGGAGGATGGTGGCAGCCCATAGCATATGTGTGCCTGTGCCCATGAAACTTGTGTCGCAAGGCTTTGGGTACTACCTCGCTGCAATCCAAGAGCAGCTGGTATCTCGCAAGGCGATGTACGCTGCAATCTGATTATTCAAATGGCCCTGATGTCACTTGTGTGTGATGAGGGGGGGAGGGTAGGCACTAACTCTGGGCACCTGGGGATGTGCCTGGCACAGCCTCCTGGCCCTGAATCCCACCTTAAGGTGGGCTTCCCACCCAGACCTGGACCACCACACCTGCTCCTGGGGCCTTCAGGTGCCCAAAATGATCACAGTACCTCAACTGTGGTAATGACAAGGTGGTTTTCCAATCAGAAGGTTAATTTTCTGCCCCCACCCTCCCACCCCTGCCTTGAGGGCTCTTTGTTGAGAAAATAAATTCACTACTTATTCTGGGGGGTTTGTCTGGGAGAGGAGCCGGAGAGGAAGGTGTGCCTTGTAGGTAGTGCTGTCTTGTAACAAGCTGTGCTATGGGGAGTGCAATGACTTGCCATCTGTGCTTCACCTCTAATGCTGAAATATATGAAGGATGATTTAAGGAAAACAGGCCCAAAATGCTCATGTAACCATGTCTGTTCCAGGGGTGAGTGTTACGCTGTTGGATGAGCATCGGACTGTGTTGCTAATTTTCAGTATAATAAGGGTTTGTATCTTGTGCCTGCAAGACAGTGGAGAGCAGCTATGTGAGGCTAAAGTATGTATGGTGGCTACAATGGCCACAGTTATTAAAAGAAATAATTTAGTAGCGTTGATTTTTTTTTTTAGTTTTGCTTCTGTAAATATCAAGCAGGGAGAAACATGCTGAATGTAAGAACACATGATAGAAAATGTCGTTTATTAGCTGTATTCATGCTCTTTTCTGCGGAAAGAGGCGGAGGACCACGCCTGGGTCCAACTAGGATGTTTTCGAGAGTGAAGGGCCAAAACTTTGCACAGTGATTTCGGGTTTTTATTCTCTGTTTCCACAATTATCTTTGCAGATGTGAGTAGGAAATGAATTTTTTTCTTTTTTATTTATCTTTGAAAGCTTACAATTAGAGTGGGAACAAACCTGGATAATTGTGGTGATTCCTACATAAACAATGAGTTGTTATGGCAAGAACAGATAATTCTTCACTAACCGTGTTAACTGTTATTTTGCTGGAAGTTTAATTTTTATAACTCTGCATACTGTTTGATAATTAAAAAAAATCCTTCTTGCTGCAGTTTTTTTAAAAAATAAGCTGGAGTGTATGAAACACAGCTCTAAATGTATGTCCTGAGAGGCTGGTCCTGCTATTTTTCCTACCTTCCCTTACAGAAGGTGTCCTGACAACATATTTGCAGTAGACCTTAAATTGTGTGTAGATACAGTAAATGTTGAAGGGGTGGAATAAAAAAAAAAAATTTTGGAAGTGTAATTCAAGGGTAGTAAAATGTAATCAGGGAATGTTTAAATTTTTTTCTCCCATTTTTCCCCCTCAAGCATGGGGAAATAACATTTTCCACATTTTTGAGACCTTGAAGGTGGTATTTTTGTAAAATGGGGCTGTGTTAATTTCAGTTGTTCTTGTAAGTGCAGAGCATAGGACTCTACAGTGATGGAGTCCTGTTATGGCTTCTGGCTAGCTACTAGGTGGACTTTAAAAGCTTAGTTTTGACCTGAAAAATTCTTAAGTGGCCTGGGATTTACCTACCTGACAGAAAATGTGAAGCTTCCCATAATGGCCACGAAAGAGGGACCCAGGTGGAATTAAAATACACCTGACACTTAACCATGGGCAGGGCTAGCACTTCAGGGAACCTCATAAAAAAAGATTTTTTTTTTTTTTTTTCATTCCTTAAACCTGATGCTCTCCTTAATGTTGTCTTAGCTTCTAGGGTTTTGTCCTCCTGGGATTTTAGTAACAAATACATCGTGCCATGGAGCACAGTTAAAGGCTCTTTTCTGGTGATTTCATCCTTACATGAGCTCAGTGAGATGGGCACAGGGCAATATTGATGTGGGATTTTTTTCTTGTAATTTAAGAGTAAAATTTATTATTGGAATTTGATTATTCAGAATCAGCAAATAGACGGAGAATAGGTACAAAAGTTAAATGCTGTAAAATCTAAGTAAGGAGGAAAACTTAATGTTTTATGGAGGGAGAGGGATAGGTGTAAAAGTTTGAATAGGGTTGATGTACTTAGCAATATTGAGGTGCTTTTTGTAGCTGTAGGGCGCTTCAATATGATTCTCTCAATGTGTGTTCTCTCATTTTGTTTTCATATGCGAAATGTTTATCTGCATGTTGGTCCATTCTTGAATGATGCAGAGTATAGCATTGTATGTTGAGTTATATGTTAATTATTGTTGAAAGCTGAGATAAAACCATAACTCTTATTTTATCTAGAAATGTGACATTGTAACCAGAAATAGGTGTGTGTTATTTTATAGTTTTAGTCTGAGGCTTGCATCCTTGCCTTTTTTTTTCCTGGGCATGTCAAGTATATGCCCTTGTATGTCTTTCCATCCTGCATCTTTGCTGTATGATTCTTATGTTTGCTGTCCAAATAAAGAAAATAATGTTGAATGTGCCATCCAAAATCTCCCCAGGTGTCCGGGTTTGGGGTGTGCTGGGGAGATCAGTAAGCCCAGCGCTTACTGGTGCTACACAGCCTCTGTTTATCCATGTGGGTACTTTGGTGGCAGTTGTTCCTTCTCATCACCTGCAATAATTAATCTGGCTTTGCAAAATTTCTGTATGGGAGCAAGAGCTCCTGTGTGTTTGGGCACATTTCAGGTAACTAACAAAAACCTATATTATATTCTCTCTGGGTTTTGCTTCTTCCCAGATCCGCAATGTTAATTTGTGAGTGTGTGTTGAAAGATGCAGATGTTTAACCAAGAAGAAAATCTTGATGTTTGTAGTTGGATACTTTGCAAATAAAGCATATTACTAGGGTCAGTATTAGGGTAAGTGTTAAAATATTGTATGTGTAATGGCAATAAAAGTGGGGCCAAAAAAGGCGGTATTTTCCAGTTTTTCTTTTACTGCAAGTGCATTGGCATTTCAAAATGGAGGATTATATTAAAATATATTTTGCTGAAGTGTATTATCATGGCAGCTGGCACAAGAGAAACGTACAAAAAAAGCTGTCTCCTGTGCAAGGTAACCTTAGCAGCAATGTGCCCTCCCCTACTGCCTGCCTCTTCATGGTGCAGTGGAATCAGCACCAACTAAAACTGTCCTTTTGTAAATCTGGATGGAAAACTGCCTCTAACAGGTAAAATGAGGTGTTCTGTATTTTTAATTAAGTTAAAATTTGGGTAAGAGCACAGATAACAATGAGTGAAAGAGGGATCTGACTCTTTTTGCATATGGGACTAAGTATTGAAACAAAACTGTCTTGAAATGAAAGGTCTTCAGCTGGGAAGTGCCTTACTCGATTTTAATTTTTTAATATCTTGATAATTTTGTGACTGTAGTCTGATTGGTAAGAAATAATGCAGAGAAGTGTATCAAAGAGAATATATATGTATACATATGTCTGTGTGTATATATACACAGGTATTAAAAGATTATATTACCATAAAACTTGTAGTTTAAGAAGGGATCAGCTAAAAATATCTGGAGAATTTATAAAAATAGTAGTATTTTTTGTTAGTACTAGTACACTTGAACACAACTGGAGCTGAATGTTCACTTTTGAAAGATTAACTTTCATGGTCAGCTGAACTTTAGGAATGCTATTTTAAAATATGTAGTCTACACCATGTGTCTGATATATTTTTCCCCTTCGTGAAAATAGCCGTCCTTTATTGCTTTGGTAAGTTGATTTTATTTTTAAATGTTAAATGTACAGGTCCTGTATGTTTTCACTCAAAAATAGAGCTTGCTTCACCCTAATGGAGCCTTAAATATTGTAGTGCAGAAATCAAAATTCCAGTAAGAAGGAACTCTAGTTTGTGTGAACAAAAATTTCTGTTGGAAAAAAACCCCCCAACCCATTTAAGTTACTATTTGGGCTCACAATTACTTATTTTCCTGAAGCTTCATGTTAAATAGTGGTTAAGGATGAAGTAAAAAGCTTGTTGTGTTTGGATTTGGAATTATCTGTTAAAACATCTAGCATGCATGGATCAAGGCGGAGCTCTAATTTTCTAGGAATAAGCAGGGCAGGATGGATGGCTGCGAGGAGGAGTGGAGAAAAACCCTCAAGTGAGTTGTACCATGCAGTTGCTCCACAGAGCTTTCTTCCTGGGGCCCGATCCTGTGTGCTCTCTGCCCTTCTCCCCTGCCCTCGGAGGAAGTGCTCGGAGTGCTGCGGGGAGGCTCCTGGGAAACTGAGTTTGAAAAACTGCCCCAGCTTTGGCAAGGAAAATGCACATACTGTCTAGCAAAGGTAGAAGATAAGTGTTTTTTTTAAAGAAAAAAATTCAGTAGTTTTAAAACAGTTATGGAACAGTTCACCCAGAAATTTATTTTTTGGTGATAGTGTGGATTGTTTGGTTTATACACGTAAGGGAGATTGCCTATGTGATGCCGGATTCGTGGTTTTTGTGGAAGAATAGTTCAATTTTTCTTCCTACTTCTTGAGTAAAAGTTTCAAAACGACGTCTATTTAGGACAGTACTTGAAAAACATAATCTGTAGGATGTTTGAGGAATTTAGGTGGTAGTTTAATCCAAGAAAATAGGCTACACTTGTAATGTAAACCATGTCTTGCCTTTTTCCTGATGTGAGTCAGAATTTTGATTAAAATGCTTTGAATTACTTTTTCCACTGAAAGTTTTGTGGCAACCTTAAGAAGGTAATGGTTAGTAAAAAAAAAAAAAATAATTAAAATTTATTTGTCTGTCTTGGGATATTGCTACTAATTTTGAAATAGTTTTTCAGATGAGTTTGCTAATTGTGTAATGTACATAGGTTCCCCCCGCCGTCGAGGCGCTGGTCTGTTACAGATGTGCACTGCTGTGCTGTAAAGAGCATGTGGGTCTTTCCTTCTGAGGTAGCTGGATCCCTGAATGCACCCCATCTTTCTTTGTGGAAAACCGGTACACCAGTGTGCAGAGGGAGCTATTTGCCTGGGTCAAGTGAGAGGGATTCAATACTGAGTGTCTCTTAGTGGTATTGATCACAGTGGGTGCTGGTGCTGGTCAACAGCAGTTCTTATATGGTGAGCTTTGTGTTGATACAAGTTCAGTTATTTAAGCAAGTTCTAGGTGGTGGTAGGCAGCAGCACAACTTGGTGACAGAGAGCTAAAAACTGCTGTTGCTAACCAGGAGGTACTCCTTTTGACCCTAACAGAAGTGCTGAAATGTCTTGTTACTTCTTTGTTACCTAATTGTATGAACTTTGCATGTGCACAGAAATTTTTAATGTAGGATGCTCTTCAGAAATGTACAACTTTCAGGGATGCTAGCTGTTTAAAACTATATAAATTCAGATTCTCTTTCAGTTTCAAATACATACTAAGAGATGGTAAGCATGTAGTTTAACATGTGGTCTGTAGATTTACTAACACTTAATGAAGGATCTGGAGGATCCCAGGGTACAGCACAGGTATCTAAGTTGATTCTAATAACCTGTACAAAATGAATCAGAAATGCTCTTAAAGTCAAAGCAAAGATTCTTTTTAATATTGTCTGCTCATCATTAAATTTCTTTGCAGAGTTTAATGCTGATGCCTGGTAGCAGTGGTGTAAAATTGTTCTCATACTGCTAATACTGGCCATTCAAAGATGTACCAGAATGCTTAAACTACTAAACTCTTTTTCTTAAAAACAAAAACACCCCATGTGAAGTTACAATAGTCAAAGAGTAGGTGACCCTTCATTTATTTATGAAATACTAAGTTTGGTTCTCAGTGGTTGTCTGAGTCCTAATAGCAAATGGTGAGGTCCTGTTCTAATTTGGTAACCTGTTTTGGGTCGCTTTCTATTCTGCTTGCATTAACAATGTGTTTGCTTAGAGTAAGTTATATATGTCTATTTATAAGTTTCCATTTTTTCTGTTATGTAGTTGAGAGAGCATTTTTATAAATAACGTGATTTCCAGCCCCTCTCCTACCCTGGCTGCTCTTTTAAAAAAGTGACCGTCATGTAAATATAACCCAAATTCTGTGTTTAACATAGAACTGTAAACTTACCTAGAGTTGTGGAGTGTGCACCCTTTGTATAATTGGGCTTGATGGCAGCTGCTCAATTAAACTGAAATCATGAGCAGAATCATCCTCTCAGGTACATGGCATGTCCTTAACCCATATAGAGTTGGTGTTACACATCGCTCCTTGAAAGTCATCCTGGGAAAAGTTTTAGAAGATTTATCATTATAATTTGTAGAGCCCTTCAAGCTTTTAAGATGAATTAAAGATTGTGTTGCCTTTGTGTTTGACTAGCTTCAGTAAAATCACAAAATTGCGTTCACTCACTGTGGTTGGCTTTTGCCTGCCTCTGTGGCAAATAATATGCTTATGTACATTGCTTTTCTTCCTGGCCCTTTCACTCACATCACCTGGTCCACACAGTTCACTTGCCATGACTGTTACTGGTTTTGCATATGTTGGATTAAGTTCAGCATCTTAACATGAAAATGCTACTTCTGAATGCATGAACGGCAGTACAGATCCAGCATCGCACGTGTGGTTACGTCAGTCTCCTGCTGTATAGCAGGGCTGTGTTTTGTACTGCAGCTCTTCAAAATGGCTTTTCAAGTGAAAGTTCAGGCTATCTTAACTTTTTAGCTATAGAGTGTTGGTGGATAGCACGTGTGGTTCTGTATTCCAGAAGGCTGCTATGACTCGTGTCACTGGGTGTATCGTTTTGGGTGGTACCCTTTAAAAAAAAACAACGGTGGGGGGGCGGGGGGAAGGCAAGGCATGGAAAAGTCTGCCCAAAACTTAGCCATTTTTCACCACAATGAAGCCCTGCAAGTTCTTGAGGAAGAAATGATTGAGTGGTGATAGTTTTCTGGAGATGGCTGTGGAGATGAGTGCTCCACCTGATGAGACTTGGGCTAGATGAGGAAAGCTTCACCTGGTTCTGGGGTGGGGAGGTGGCTGAGCAGGTGCCCTGACCTGTTTCTTTTCCCTCTAACACCCAGCTCTGTGAACTTTCTTTGCACTCTGTGGATAACGTGCATATGGTTACAAACTATTAAGGCATGTCTTTGAGGTTTGGGGGAGGAGAGGGAGGGAGCGATTGCTTTGTTTTGAGGCTTTTGGTAGCTCCAGTTCTGGTTGATACCGGTAGTTGTCTCTTATTGTGTAGTCTGGTACTAGGCACGAAGCTGGTGCCAGCGTAGTTTGAAACGAGCTGAATTTTTGGGGGGGTGATGGCGGGGGAGGTGAATGGAGAAGACCATACAAAAAGTAGTGCTAGCAGAAAATGATTGGTAACTCCTAAAGGATGATTTCTTTGTGGTTGAATATTTATCTTATAACGTCATAGTCTTCCTTATCCTGATTTTTTAATTATTTTTTTTGCAATTCAGTGTTTTTAACTTTCTCCTCTTCATTTCTTTAAAACGTTCTTAAATCCTTTGTTGGGCATATCTATATGCAGATGGTACAGCTGAATTTCAGACCTTTGAAAGGTGTATTTAAACTATGCTAAGCTATGCTCAGGTAAAAGAAACTTGATCTACCAATGCTGGCAGTTACTGCCTAATTTAGGTATCTCTGTTAACAAATCAGTCTGATCAACTGTAAAAAGATGGTAATTACTGTCTTGGTGTGATAAGTTTGCACATCTGTATACAAACTAAATTTGAAGTAATTAACAGCTAAATAATTTATTAAACTTGGTCAAAAAGATAATAATTATTCATATGAACTTTGTTCCTAATTTTAATTTAAATATCTAGCAAAATGCTATGCATTTGAAAACTATGAGTTACTAAATGCAAATAACCTTGATATTAATGATGATTAACTTGTAGATTACACTTACTAATTAACTGGCTAGCTGTAGCATGATATAGGACTTTTGTCTGCTTTGAAACTAACTGATCCAAATTTACGGTTTTGCTCAGTTTAATACAAAGTGAACTAGTGTAAATGTGAAATAGAGTAAATGTTAAATGCTACCTTATGTAAAAAGTACCGCTTTCAGTGCAGAAATGTAAACTCTATTTTTGTTCTCTGATCGGAACAGTGTATTCAAATCTACAGTGACTGTAAAAAAAAGTCAATGTTTGCTGTGATCCTCATCCTCAAAACATGCACTATATTCTGTTTTCTGTGAAAAAAGAAATGAAAAATAATGGAATTATTTAAAAGGTGATAGTTTCTATCCCATAATTGCTTTATATGCCACTTAAGGTCATGGCAGGTTTTTTATACTATTATGAAAGCAGGGGGAAATTATTAAATAACTGTAAAGGTTACAGAAGAAAATACTTACACCTCTGATATACAAGGGAATTTTCAACATAACTTGCCTTTGAAAGAAGTTGTAAAACCAAAAGGTTGCAAAATTTTAAACTTCGAACAATTGAATTTTAGTTGTTGACTCTTCCAGTTGAACAGAACAAAATGTTACTCTAAGGCTTTCATCAAAGACTGGTATGAGAGCTGAGGCATTGGTTTCACATGTAAGCCTCTGTGTGCTAATCAAAGCTGCTATGACAAAAGCACAGAAGATTGTTTTGGTAATTCTTAGAAATGAAGTTTAATGAAAGATAAAATTAACAATATTTCTATTAAGTAAATATAAAAAAAAATTGTGAGAGACTTTACACACAAGCTGTGATGCTTTAACTGTGCTGGTACAAAATATTTACTGTGAATGTGGATTTACTAGTGTAGATGGACTTACCCTGATCAAAATTATTGCCCTATTAAAAAAAAGAAAATAAGCTCTGTAGACAACACAACTTTGTGTGGTTGTTATTACTTAAAAAATATAACTCCTTAAAACTTGTTAATCAAAAAGTTACATTTTTCCAGTAACCTGTCTTTTGATCAAAACTTAATAGAAGTAGAAAATAATTTGTATGTGTGTAAAGTGTGTATATTATTTAGCTCTACAGCCCAACTGAAAGATGATGTATTCTACACTTGAAGGGTGTAACATTTTTTGAGGGGAGAGTATGCAGTTGTTCTAAATGTGTAACTTCTTGCTCTAAATACAGCTATAAAATTTTCTTTTCTGATGTTCTGTCCACACAATTTTTGTCTAATTGGATAAGATTTCATTTTTGGGGCGAACTCTTTCAGAGAAAATTACTTGAAAAAGGCAATAATATCTGACAACCATAAGCCTGATTTGTTTCTCTTTGTAAGTAATTTAAATATAGAAGCAGCAATGGTGCTTTATTTATTTTCAAATTTTACGTCTGGTGACATTCAGCATAAAAATGACAAAGCCAAGCAGCAGAGTGGTCACTTCCTAAGACTTTTGGGTTTTGACAAGCAAGAGAAAGGAAGGAAAAATACTTGATGGTGATAGTGCAAACCCCACACATTCTAGCATTCCTCCAGTAATGGTGTTGTCTCATCTGCTTTAGGTCATTTCATCAGTTTAAGGCCATGCGGAATCACCAGTAGTAAGGGCCAGCACCTGAGTGCTATTTCTTTATGGTATATAATTAGTTCAACAAGGTGTGCTAGGAAAACAATTACTAGAGCATCAAAGTGGTAATTGGTATCTGTGTGGTGTCTTAGTTATTGTGGTTATTGTTTGCATGAGTGTATACTTAAAAAGTTTTACACTTTTCACTTGTGTGAATAAGGTTTATTACACGGAATCCTTTGAGATGGAAGAACATATTTATTTTAAAGCAATAATATTAGGAAAGGTACAGTAAATTTGATATTTCTGTTGTAAAACTGGTGAAGTATTCTATTTAATCAATTACTGTTAGTGTGGTCTAGAAGATCTAAAAGTTATGTCTTGACAGTGCTTTTAAAACTTTTCTTGGTTTGTCTTGAGATTGATGGGTGGAAAGTAGTAATGAGGAAATAGATTTTTTTTTTTTTAAAAAATAAATTTTAAAAAAAGCCTGTAGCCATGTGAGCAGGGTAACCTCAGGTCTTTGTTAGGCTTTGGAACATCAGTTGATGAGCATAGTATACTCTTAACTGCTCAGTTATGATGTCAGTATAAAGCTGCCCTGTTGCAAAGTTGAGTAATGTATGTATTTATGAAAAAAGTAATAAAAATTGAATTTTTGGCCAGATTGGATGCAGAGGCAAAGCCATGCCTGCATGTGTGTGTACACACACTACATTCTTTGAGTGGTTTTAAACACTGGAAAGAGCCTGAAATGTGTGGCGCTGCATTTGAAAGTGTTGATTTACTTCGTGCTCTTGTTAACTCTGCTCTTAGTTTATTTTGTTCTTTTAAGCCCTAGGGCTTTATTAATATTTTTAGATATTATTATATAGACAGTTGTCTAAATGAAGTAGTTTGCCCTTGTTAATATCCTTTTATATCATGGAAGAGACTTGAAAATGCTAGCGAGCCTGTGTGTTAGCTGAAGTTTACATATACACTTAAAAATCAGACTAAGCAAGATTTCTCATTTATTCTAGTTGTAGCACGTAAGCCTTTTGAAGTTAGATGGTGCTTTCAGCAGCACGAGTGTTTCACTGTATTTCCATTTCCCAGACTCCACAGGAATCTTTATTTACCAAGATCATTTTAGGAACTGGACATTAATTTCCATCATTTTTTTGTGAAGCAGCCTGAGAAGCAAACAGGCTTTTCTTTAAAAAGTCTGTGTGTGGGGTAAAGCAGCGGGGCAGCAGAGAAGTGTTTGCTGGGATGGGTCTCTGAACTACCCGAACACCTTGCTCAGTTTAAGCTCTAAAGTGGCTTGCTCTCAACCTGAAAGGTTTAAAGTGGATATTTAATAGCCAAAAAAAGTAGCAAATTAGAGGCTCCTGGCTCTCTGAGCCTATGTCGCAGAGTTCTTGCAATTACATGCTCTAAGCGTATAGGCAGAGCGACTTTAGCTATTTTACTTCAAGCCTTATTTTGCTTCCCCTCCGCCCCCCAAACCAGAACTGATTTTGAATGGTTAATCTGGAGCTTAGAGTGAAGTTAACTGAAGTACGAACAAACTTAGTTTCACTTGGGTCTGACCTAAAAGAGACCAAAATGTGTTAGACTAGCCGTCTGTAGCTGTGGTGTAAGGAACCTGGAAAGCATTTCCAATGTTCTCTGCAAGAACAGGCTCATGGTTGAGCCAAGTGGGTCTCAGCAGCATGGTGGCTACTGAGTCGATCTATAAATGCTGCTAATTTTGTTTAGATACCTCAGTCTGAGGGTGAATCACTGAGCTGCTGTTAAGATGTAATCTGGTGCCATACCTCCCATACAAAAAAAAAAAGCTGCCAAAGGTTTTACATTGTACGTGATATCTGTGTCACTTGTTTCCATCACGTTTCTAAGTGATGTGCAAACTTCTGTGGAGTAAGTGGTGGTAGTAGGGAAGACAAGCAAAATAAAAGCACTGTGAGGGTGTATCCAGCAGCTGTTTCATGGAACAAAGTATTTTCTTGGCTTTTTAAAATTATTCAAGTCTTGGTACCCTTTTTTGCTTCAGAAATGACACCAAAGAATCCTACAATATTTCTTTCTCCTCCTTGGGCTCTTTAAAATGGGCTGAATTCACTGAAAATTAAAACAAACCACCAACAACAATCCTTTTCCTTTCCCTTTCTAGAGCTCCCAGCCCCTAACTTGGCCATGTATTGCGGGGACACCATGTGCAAGTTTCAGTTCAGAGCTGCTGCTTACAGCTGATGTAAAATATCTAGTTAGTCTGTGTGGAAATATTGACGGTTTCAACTAGCAGCCCCTGTGGGCACTAGGAAAACAGGTGAGGGGAGAGAAGAAGCCTTTTAGCTATTTTAGTGGCTGAAGGAAAGGAGAGACAGGGAGGGGAAAGATAAAAGATGAGCATTGTGTCCCATCATTAGGGGATTACTAGTTCATACCAGTTAGGATTTTAACAGACTCTTTTTGCATGTGTAGAAGTACTTTTGCATTTAAAGATGTTATTTTCAGTCCTTCATATACCTCCTGAGTGTTTTCACTGTTATTCACATCCCAGTTAATTGCACGTTAGTGGTGGGGTAGGAGAATAAATGGCAAGTGACCATAGCTCTAAACTGTTTGCTCAACAAAATCAGCTCAGTTGCACAATTATTTGAGGAATAGACCCTTGCTCTGAGGAGGAGGAGGGAAGGAAGAGCTGTGGCTTTAAAAACCCAAACACCCAAAAACCCTACCCACAAAAATTCCTGAACCCCAACCCCACCAAACAAACAGAAGGGGGGAGGGAAGGTGGCCTGAATGAGAGAACCCCTTTCAGTTTCTCCAAAGGGGTGAGGGGTGGAGAGGAAAGAAAATGCCTGAAATGTCAGAAGCCCCAAGGGTAGATGAAAGCCCATTTTCCTAAAGGATACTGGAACTTCCCATTAAATTTAAAGCAGTGCTTAATTCTTTAATTAAAAAAATCTTAACAGCCTTCCCTCATTAACAACACCTGGAAAATGAAAGTTTTTTCAAATGAGAAATTCAGCATTAATATGGTAATGGCAGAATCTTTAGAATTTTCTTTTTAAAATGTCTTTATGGACCACTCATGGGAATTTACAAATAATGAATATAAGCTTTTAGTCTAATTAGTGATGTGAAGAATTGTTGAATTGAAATCCTGTTGGAAATGGTAACAGGTGAAAGCCTACTACCCAGCTAATCTACATAAACGTAGGAACTACAGTCAGTCTTATGGTGGTTGATTTACCTATTTTGTATGATGTAAACTTGATGTGCCAATATAAACCTTCTGGTTGCGCTTCTTGGGTTATCATAGCCTGTCCACAAATGTCCAGTCTCTTTCAAAGTATTTGAGTTTATCCTGCAGTGATAGCGCAGCCCTGTGCCCAGTCATTTGACTGGTGCCTTCAGAGAGGGGAGCTGCATGGTGTACTGGCCCCGTGGACAGCTTTCTGGTACTTTGTCCTGGTAGACAGTAGTACGCAAATCTGATGTTTCGTGGGCACTGGTAGGCAATCTGATCTTCAGCACAGAGGGATCAGTGAGGTAATCCAAGAGCCAGATTTTCATCTTGAATGCTGAGATAATATACCTCTCTGAAGTGTTTACTTTGGTGGGCTGTATGTGCAAGATGAAAGGGAAAAGTGTAGTTATGAGACAACCATTGTCTTGCATGGGCTTTTTCTTTAAACTTTTTGGAAAAACCTTATTCTGAGTGGTCGTATGGAGTGTTTTTAAATCCAGGTCTGGGATTAAATAATGAGGCAACACAAAGAGAAGTATTACTGCAGTTTGCCTGTGGCTTAGCCAAGCTTTGTCTGCTTGAATTGCTGAATTGGGTCTGAAACTGGAGCAAGAACATTTCCTCTTCAAGTGTTCTGCTGCCCAGATCAGTGTGTGTCAAAAAAAGAGTAATGTTTGTTAACAAAGTTAGTAGTTGAAACCGTTCTTCTTTCTTTCTTCTGTAGGAAAGGCATCAGGATGAACTTTCTGGTTCGCAAGCTAATGGCTTGATTTGATAACATACAGTAACTGTGTTGTCAGTGTGCCTTGTAATGTACACTAGAAATTAATTACCTTTTAGCAGAAGTGATATAAAAACCACTGTTACTTCACTGAAGCTGGGTGGGTCTTTACCAGAAATTTAGTATACCTTCTTTTTAGGAGAAAGTGCAACCCATTGCTTTTGTGTGTGTCAGAACTACTTGTTAGGAATAAGCAAAACGAGATATATAATTGTGTGTATATACATATAGAATTATATACAAAAGGATGGCGTAGCATGCACATTCAATAAGCTTTATTTGGATGGACTTATTACTACTTTGTTAGGTGCTTTCACAACTCAAATATGAACAATTTAAAAAGACTGAAAAGATTGCTTGAACCCACTGAGTTTCAGTGTGAAGTTGAGAGGCAGGCAGGCAGCAGCACCTCTTACAGGACAAGCTACTCCAGTGACTTAATTTATATTGTTACCTACGTGTGCCATGAAGAAAATGAGAGCCCTGCTCTCTCCCCTTGTAACTAAAAAAACCTGCTTCTGCTTTTTTCCCCAACCACACTAATATGAATAGACAGTTAAGGATTTTTTCATTTTGTCCTGTAAACCTGCTTCCTCTCCCTGCCCCACTAGAAGATCATTAAAAACACTGATTCACTCTGTTGTGATCAAGCATCAGCTACTTGAAGCAACCTGAGGGGGAGATAGGAGTAAAATCTGTGTGTGTGTGGTAGCTTTTTGTGCTGGGTTTTTCTTGCCTGTTTTTATTTTGCTGGCTGCAGAGTAAACAATAAGACACCTCTTCCCCTTCCCTCATAAATTCAGCTGATTACCAGCAGTTTTCCATTTGCCTGTAGGAGTTGCTGACTTCGTTCCTATGGCTGTTCATGTTGGGACTTTTTACGCAGAAGTTGTTTCTTACTCTGGGGCACTAGCCATAGTTTATAGTGGTTTTTTTGGTTGTATGCGTTGTGTCTTTTTAATATTCCCTCTCAATCTGTCTATGTTAGTGCGGTGAGTGAAGTAAGCTTGAGAAATGGTCTTTGTCCTTGTGCTGCTCTTTGGAGCTCAGGGAGAAAAAGGGTGGTTTTGGTGCACGAGTCTGGTTTTTCAGGGGGATCGTGCATAGCTGTTGGAACCGGGGGACCATTAACTTGGAGGCAGTGTGGGGAGTTGTGGCACTCAGTGCTGATGGGTATTGGCATACTCTGCATCTGTGCTGTTGGTGTGAGGTGCCAAGACTTTTTCCAGGCAACCAGTATAGCAGTGCCTAACTAGAATGCATGAAATAAATAAGCACTTGGTTTTGCATGTTCCTATGAGTGGAAAAGGTAGACTATTTACTTTCTATCCTACAGGTATTGAGTTCAAACAATTGAATGGACTAACACTGGTGTTCACTTGATCACCTTTCAAACATGTTTAACTCTTTTTTCCGTAGACTCTTCTTTAAAAAGAGCAGGTTGTGTGTAGTTCATATGGCAGCTGAAATAAGAGATTATTACGTGGCATTGTTGAGAAATGGGAATTAATGAGCAGGAGGCAGCAGGTCTCTGGGGGGAGGGAGGGAGGATGGTGAGAAGGGTCTGGTAAGAGCATGGGTACGATAGTGTGGAAGTGTAGTTACTTCGACACTTGTTTGTGTATGCTCCCCTCTGAAAGAGTTAAATTTTGACACACCTATGAGATGATATAAAAAATTCAGGACTGAGCAAAAGCATGATACTTTATTGTTCTTTATTTTATAACTGTCTATCTTCAATGTTTTAAAATTATTGTCTATTAAGGGGGATGTTTGTGTCTTCTGTGATTTGCTTTTGCTAAATGTCACATAAAGCACACAGTGAGATTATATTAGTGAGTAGGAGTGTACAGTGAGATTTTATTTAATGTAGGGATGCAAAAATAGACAACTTTTGAGACCTTTTTAATCCAAGAGGATTTTGATAGCTTGAAGGAAAAAAGTGATGTATATAGGGAGGGCAGAGAGAGAAGGAAAGAGTATGTATAAAGGAACGAGAACGCTGAAATTTTGAGTTTTCTTCCCTCCTTCCACCACCTTTTCCCTAAGACATGTCTAGTGTTGCTTCATATGTGGGGGGGTTTCTCTTGGTTCGGGAGCACTGGGTGTCCCTGCATATGTACTCTCTGTATTTACACGAGAGAGATTACCCCTTCAGGAACCACAGAGATGGCTTTTAGTAAATTATCCATCTCTATGGTACTTTGCCCTTTCTGTCTCTGCACGCATATGTAGCAAAAATACGCTGCTTTCCTTGAGGAGCACAATGATGTCTTCTTGTTTTACCTGCTTTCAGTGTTGCAGATATTCATGTCCCCCAAACACAATGCTCCATATTTCAGACTTGGTATGTTGAATGTGGCCAACAGCAGTCCCTTGAAGTAACCAAATCCAGTTACTTGTATAATACATAATACCTGAAACAAAGAATTAGAATGTGTGCAATTCCTCTTAAGAAAAGTAAATTATTGCCAAATAATTGCTTATGGACTAACCTTATACAGAAACCAGATAAGTTTGTTTTCTTCTTACCCAATAAAAAGTGTTTTGGGTGTGTTTGAAAAAGAGAAAGAAATGTGAATACCTGTTCACATGCTGTGTACTAAAGGTAGCTTTCAGAAACCTTCATATGATACAGAGCACCAATGTAATTTGCCCAGGCTTTTCTCTCAGTTGATGTCTATTTGCAATGGCTATTCAGAATGGAAGAAATGAATTAGAAAATCTGCTTAAACTGGAAAAAGTGCACACACAAGGCTTTTATGAGTCACACTGAGATACGCTGGCAATGTTTTACTAAGGATTTATTAAGATTAGTTGAGCTATATATTAAACTAAACTATTGTAGTAAAATACCTTCATGGAATTTGAAAGCATGATTTCTGGTTGTACACACCTGGTATAACTACAAGTAGGTTTAAAGTAGCAAAACTTAAGATTATTTGAAAAGAAAACAAAACCCCGCGTGGGATTATGCTTCTTGGGATGTGATAGCTATAACAGCTTTGCATGTACCGTACTTTGCTGAAGAAAATAGGGTTATGAGGAAGATGGAAAGCATCCTAAAAGAGCTGACACTGTGTGAGATGGCAGCATCTTCCTGGTAATATTCTTCCGTATTTTTCTCTTTCCTTTCCCTACCCATTGTGTAGAGTTTTGTCCCTATGAAAAAGCATGCTTTCTAAAGTCAGAACCCATCCTTGTGGATGTTGTTGCTCTCTAGCAAATTTAGTCAGACCCAGCTTTGTCCCTTACTCTTTGCCATACCTTTGCATTTGGTTTGGGATTTTTCTTGAGGAAGCCGAGAGCTGATCCTCCATGGGTTCAAGTACATGCAGTAGAGGTGACTGCAGATCGCTAATGCTGCCCTGCAGCAAGGAGCTGTATGGGGCTGCCGAGGCACAGGAGATGAGCGGGAGGAGTGATCCTTCTGAGCAGGAGCCGTGTAGGTTATCACAGTTTATGGGGGATTTGGTCTCTGCTGGCTGCTTGTTCTGGGCCTGGGGACACAAAACCACCTTTCTTATTTCTATCTATTCTTTGTGGGAAGAAGGGCAGACAGGGAAAGGGGTTACAAGCTTTGTGTATTTTTAGGTAATTTTAAGAAATATATTTAGACTTTTTTAATAGGAGCTGATAGTAACTAAAATGGAGAAGTCTCAAAGGTGCTTATGATCTCTTCATCTTACCCTGGTTCTATGTGATTTCTCTGACCATGCTAAGCTTTATTACTTTTTTTCCTATGGCTAATTTTGATATAGCAATAATGTAAAAAAAAATTTAAATTTTCACATGCATCAATAAACACCAGACATCAAACTTATGCATTGGGTGACAAGCTCAAATTACTTGCAGTGCAGCAAAGCAACTGATAGTGTAAAGAGTTTCAAATTAAATGGTTCATATAGCTGTTCTTGTGTTTTTGAAGTGACCTTTCAGTTTTGTACAATAGGTGTCTCACTATTGCCATAAATTGAGGTGCACAGTGGGACTGTACCCGTTTTGTACTTGGCTTGCCATTTCCTTTAGCTCTTTATGAACGTGGTAGAGGAACTGGTAATTTTAAGGTGGCATTTCTTTTTTGCTCCTCTCCCTTCCTCCTCTTCCCTTTCAGGATACTGAAGTTATTTTTGCGTTACAAATGTTGGTTGGCAAAGCTTTAAATTGCATCAAACTTTTCAGTCTCTCAAAGCCCCGTGGGAAGAGGGAAAAAAAGAAGAAAAAAAACCCAACCAAACAACCCCCCCCCCCCCCAAAACAAACAAGAACCCTAAAAACCCCAAGCATTGTGTTATGTCCTTTACTGCTGAGTAAATGTAGAGATTGCCTTTTCTTGGTCCATCTTTCAGGTGTTGGGCAGTAAAGGAGAACAGATGAGATTTTCTTTCTGAAAAATGTGAGGTGGCAGTTGTGTGTATGAAACTTGTGTAAGTGCATGTGGAAAGGATGTTCCCCTCCTTCTCACCAATGGATATACACTGCCCAGTGAGAGCATTTGCTGCTTAACTTGGCATGGAGCTGGGGTGAGACCTGTTGTTGGTGTGTTGGCTGGGCTGTTGCATGCTCAGATCCTTCTGTGAGTGGCACTCCTTGCTACAAAACTCATGAATTTTAATTTGAATCTATAAGTGTGAGACGCTAATGGCATGACACAGTTTGACGCACATTGAATAGTGTATTGGCTGCCAATTTTGTGGTTTGGGATTTTTCTGCATTAAAATTTCCCAGTATTTTTAATACTGAATGAACAGCCCCTTTTTTGTTTTATTTTAGGACCTAACTTCAAAGTTTCAGGTTGCTGTATTTTCATATTTCAGAGCAGTATATTGCTACTTTAGGGTAATTGTTTTGTAGCAGTATCGCTAGCTGAGATGAGTTCAAGGAAATTTTTGCAGTCTTCAAGGAAATTTCCCCCATTCCTATTACAGTGAGGCAGCTCCTGATTCTCTCTTTGCTTTACTGAAAATGGAAGCTTAAACGGGGTTCTGTGCGGTTTGGGTTTTTGTTCTCCCTTCCTTGCCTATTTATATGATCAGATGCTGAAATCAGCTCTTGCTTGCTTGAGGGAGTGAAAACAGCTGAGAAATGCCACACAACCAAGACCTGTTCATCTTTTCTGGACAAAGCATGCTTGTTGCCTGATCTCATGGTTGCTGTAGTGTTGGGGTGACACCTCTGTGTGAGAAGTTTGGGCAAGGTGGCTTTGCGCTGTAAGCTCCGGCTGTGCCCTGAACAAAGCCTGTGGAGGAGAGCATTTCAAGATGCAAAACACTCACTGCAGGCCTGTGTGGGTGGGTGGTGGTGTTGTTGTTAAGGAAAGGAGTATATTTTAAAAGGATCTGAGGAGGAAAATGAAAGCTTTCGATTTTATTGCTAGACGGGAACATCTTTAAAACTTGTGTTGCAAGATTTTACTGGTCTACAGAAGTTTAACAAACTTATATTCTGTTATAAAAAGCCCTTAAATTGTGAAGCGTTTTTCTGTGAGAGGTCAGTATTAAGCAATTAAAACACTAAGTAAAACTGTGTTTGAACACAGGATGCTTCTTTGAGCTGCTGTGGTGAACAAAAATATAGTTGACCTTCTAAGCTAGACCGCTCTGTGTTGTCCCCGTCCCTTCCCCAGATATTCCTAAACCAGCCAGACTGACCCAACCAGCATGTCCTACCTGAGCCCAGCTGAAACTGTGTTAATCTACACATTCTTGTAAATCCCAAGGGGTTTGTGGCATCTCTGGCATTTATTTGTTCTCTCACTTTGGGGGAAGGGAGGAGACAAAGGACTTGGCTGTGAAGGCAGCCAGTACACTGCCAGGCTTTGCAGTAGCACTTCAAAGTGAATGTTTTGTTTACTAGATAAGCGAAAACTGATGTAAATTTGGGGTGCAAATACAATGAATTTACTGATTCTTATCCCCTCCTCCTGATCAGGGCTGGAGAACATCACCCATATAAATGTTAGAATATAGTCTGTCATTGGCTAATGAAAAGCTTATTATCAAATGTATTTATTCGAATTTGTATTTTATTCCTTGAAGGAATATAGAACCCTGAAGTATCTTCTTGATGAACTTAAAAAAAAGTTTCTTGAAGTGTGTGGAGGGTAATCCAGTAAAAATACAGGGGATTATGACATCCATTTATAATGGAGAGAGTTACATACTGAAGACCTTAAAGTTGAAATAGAAATAGTCTTCAGGAAAAGTGGAGACTTCATGAAATGTAACAGCTGTCAAATGTGTAACAAGTATTTCTGTAACAGTTCTTTGGACTTGAAATTGTTTTGACCTGACATTCCCTCCCAGTGATCTGTTGGGGTTTTGAGTTGTGTATTTGGTTTTGCCCATCTTAGTATGATACGTGTTTAAATGCAGACAGTGCTATACATAGTCTATCTTGCAATATTGTCTTTTTTCTGGTGTGTGTTTTTTTTAAACTATTTTCTTTAATTTATCTGCAGGAGTCGGAAGCTTCAGATCAGAAATATCCCGCCTCACTTGCAGTGGGAGGTAGGAAGTTACTTAAAAAATTTATATCTCTGCTTAAAACTGTTTCTGTTTCTCTCTTTATCCACAAGACTTTTCCCCTTCCCCCACCTTTCACTTGCTTTGCACACACCACCCATTCTGTTCTGGGGAAAAATCCTTTGGAAGAGGGAACAATAGAGCCTTCTAAGCAATTCAGATAACTGCCTTCATTTCTGCTCTCCAAGTTAACCATAAAAAATGTCGAAATGGATTCTTTGAATGCTGACTTCCTGATGCAGTCGCTTTGACTGAAAGCTTGTCCATTTTGGACCTTGCTGGTGTGTGAGTTCAGTAAACTTAATACAAGTTCATACTTAAATACTTGGCCAAAACCTTTACAAAAGCAGAAATTTAATGCTGATCCTTTTTCTTTGATGTTTTCCCTCCCCTCCCCCCTTTCTCCTCTATGGTGTTGACACTATGGCAAATTGTTTGCTTGTGCTATTATGGTTATTGGCTCTCACCAATATATTGTATACTTGCTGTTTACACTCCACAAATAGTGTTGTAATTTTTGCAGTAGGTGGGCTACTGTGAGAACGGATCTGTTTTCTTTACCGTTTCTCTACATTGCATGTGTTTAAAACATTGTTTTCACGTTTTACTAGTAGTAAGTCATCCTTTTGCCTGAGGGAGATTGGAAGGTAGATGATTTGAGGATAAAGCTCTGGTAGTGTTGTTCTCTGAGCAGGTTTGGTCTGACTTCCCACCTTCAGCTACTTCTTTGTTTGCACTGCCTGATTGCTTCCTAGCTTTGGAGAAAAACTGAGGCATCGGTCTGTCCAGCCTAGGCTGTCAACGGCAGGGTTTCTGCAAGATACCTGCACATACCACTTCTCATTGCTTCAGTCTGTCCTTCTGTACTCTCTATATAAGTATTTCCTCTGTACTTACTGAACTTTGTGTTCAACCCTCAGTTGAACTGTATTCACCTGATAGCTTTTATTTCAAATTCATAAATGCTTTTTTGTTAAGCAGAGTAGTAATAGAAATGGTTGAGGGTGACTGATCTGAGGATTAATTTATTTTTTGGTACAAATTTGCTCTGAGGATTTTGTGTAGGAATAGTGTCAGAGCAGAAGCATACGATTTGGAAAAATGTGAATAAATGTGGACGTAAGCACTGTCGAACAGTGTATGCCAGAATGCTTCTACATGCTCGTCCCTCCTTACGTGTATGTAGCTATTGCTGCTAATACGTTACACATCTACTGTATTTCCCATCTGCTTCTTGATTATTTTTTTTAAAAAGGATTTCCCACCCCTTTTCATTGCTGCAGTTTCTGTGGTGGCATCTGGTCTCAGACAGATGTTCCCTCTGCCCCCCACCTTTTAAAAACATATTGTCTTAATAAAAGTTCCCAAGGAAGAGTTAAAGTTGCCCCTACTAATATCACCCTAACCATACCTAGATGTCCTGATGCTTCTTGTACAGACCTGACCCTTTGGGTACAGAATTTAGAGGGGTGAGGCCCCAAAATAACTTCTACAATACTCTTGCATTCTCTTACAACATCAGGGCTGCTTGACAAGTATGGCTTGTCCAGAAACTTCCTAAAGTTTTCCTTTGCGAGTCCTGGTGGTCTGTTACTTCTGCACTAAGCAGGTAAGTTTTGTATGGTCTCAAAAGAATGCTGATGACAAAATTCAGCGACTGGTGATTAAATTCATCAGGGAATTGTCTTATGTCAAATTTACCTTGGGCTCTGGTATCTTTTTTTTTGGTGCTAAAAGACCTAACAAAAACTTCCTCTGAGCTATGTAAGACAGTTTTGGATGATTCCTTCTTAAAACAAATCTTTCTTGCAAACATTTGCCTGGTAGGGAGAGTAAAAGTTTATACAAACAGAGGTATTTATATCAAAGCAATGTTCCTCCATAATGTTTTCTGAGGGGATGGTGTGTGTGTGTGCAAGTGTGTCAGCTGGAGCAATTTTACGTAAATTGTTTCTTATAGTCCCTCTGTGCCAATCTGCTTGCCTCATCACTCCTTTGTTAATTGCTTGAATCAAGACTGACTACTTCTAATGGGTGTGAGATCCTTAAAACCAAACCAAAAAACAACAGCTGAAAGAGGTCTCTAGGTTAGTTCAGTCTATCATCCCTCATGTATGTTCGATATTGAAATAGAAAACACAGTACCCTAAAACAGCTTTCTTTATACAGTGGCATAGGGATATGTAAAAAGAATGGAAGAAAGATTAATGTTCATGTGATTTTTTCCCTAGTATAACCATTATTAGGAAGGTTACCTTGTCATTCTTTGCAAAAATATTTTGTTAAGATTATTTCAACAGAGCTTGTTTTAATTTTGTTCTTTATAGAAAACAAGCATTATACATGGGAAGCCTACCAGTGTGCCCCTAGCAGTCAGTGTGCATGCTTCTAGTTCAGTGCTTTGCAGGTGTTCTTATTGCCAGTGTGTCACACAGTGGTACATGTAAGTCCTGGGCCATGTGATACTACGACCCAGCAAGGGTCTCTGTGCATACTCACACCCATCAGAGAAGGTCCTTGACTTATAACAAATCCCCCACAAAGTGAAGTGTAACATTGTTTGATAGTAGCTCCTGCTCTTGAGCACCCCAGAGAATAGATTTGCCTTCTGCTTTTCAAAGCCAGAAAACATTCAGGGATAAGTTGAAGCTTAATCAGAATTGAGAAATGTTTTGTGATACATCAGCAGAGGAAGGTGCCTCCTATCATTGATATGGGTGCTTTGCTCTCCATGCAGATGGAAGCTAGCTCTTAAGTTTCATGAAATGGAGTAAATGAGTTTCCTGTTTTGTTTTTTAAAAAAAACCAAAAGAACAAAAAACCCCAATCAAACAAAAACAAACAAAACCCAACAAAAAAACCCCACCTTGAAACCGTTACACTGGTGTACCTTTTTATCTTTAAGAGGCATGTGTGCCTATTTAGTAAAATCTAGTGCCTTTAGTAGCATGGAAGAGAGAAAACATCGAACTTCAGTGTTAAGGAAACCTTGACTTCCACTAGGAAGAAACTGGGTATCCTGAAGACTCACGTGAGGTAGGATACTTGACCTGTAGTTATTCTATATAGATTGGGAAATAAACAGTGGGTATAAATGGCTACATAGTAACAAGCATTTATTAATAAAACTTTTCATAAACCAAGTATACAAATTCAGGTTAACTAGTTACTTTTCTGGCTGCCTTTTTGGAGAAAAATGTTCCAATTAGTTTTCTCCTTCATAGGTTGAAGTTACCAAACAAAATACTGACTCTTGGAACCAGCCATAGCAATTGAACTTGTAGCTGCTTCCTTTGGGTAATGTAAGAGTTCACTGTGTACTTATCAGACTATCATGGTATAAGTAAAAAAGGTAAAAGAACCTTTTTAGACCATATTCAGGGCTAAGTGGTAGAAGAAAGGCAGATAATGACCTGCTATAATCTGCTGAGTTACTACATTGAAACAAAACCACAAGGCTGTTATCCTGAGGAGCTCACTCTTAAAGTGCAGCTGTAAAAGATAAAATTCTAATGTATTCCAAGGCATTCAAGGTTAAGTTTGCACAAAACTTGACTGGTAATTAATTTGAACTTCACAAGAAATTTTTTTGGCAAGGTTCTGCAGGTTTCTGTACTTGTGGGTTGGGTACTCTTGTACTCCTTGCCCAGCCAGGAGAAAGCAGAGGTGGAAGGAAAGCAGCATCTCTGTCAGAACTAAGAAAATTTAGGACTTGCCTCAGGCTGAAATTAGAGTCTGGACTGGCAGGGGCTTATCCAGGATCATGTCCTTCACTCATCTGGGAGGTCATCTGCATTTTCCCCCCCTTCCCTCACTGGACTGTCTGGGTTTGAGGACTCTGGCTCTGTGCCCCTGTTCCATAAAAGCATCATCACTTCCGGAATGCATCTTCTTCCTTTTATCCTGCTTGCATATAAATTGCACATAGAGGTTATTGTATCAATTTAGTAATTTGAAGGACATGCTCATGACCAGATTTTATTTTTTAAATTAGTTTCATTTGTTACAAAGTTTGTTTGGTGAAGCAAACCCTGAAACTAGTGCACCTTTTAGTGATAGTAGTTGGGTATAATTCCCGCCCCCCCTTTCCTCTCCTTACTCATAAAACACAAAGTCCAGACTGATGCTAAGAATCATGACAGGCGAAGGATTTGGCACACCACCTTTACTCATTCTCCACACATGCTGGTCTCATCTTTCTCATTGCAAACAAGCACCCTGGTTCTATTGTCTCCGCAGAAAAGCAAATAGATCTCTCTTACTCTTTCCTAAACTGCAGTATGTAACATACTGTTTTGACTCCTAATTTGTTACCACAAGTAATCTCTCACTTAGCTTGTGAGTATTCAGCACTGGAGGTGTAGCTGCAAGCAAAAACGATATGCTTTCTAGAAGGTCTAGGTGTGGTGATTTAAAGCTGAAGACCTAGAGTTTTTCTGATTCAACATGATGGGGATCCAAGTAGAGTTCTTCTGAGAAGGAAGTTATGTGAGATGTCACTTTTTGTTTCTTTCTTTAAAAAACAAACTAGCTTCCTTGGTGTAGAAGGTGCTCCAAGAGATTTTTCTTTCCAAATATTTTTCCCATGTTTAGTGAGTAAAGCACTAGAGAACAGACTTTCAGGATACAGATGGTGCCAGAAACAGCACTTGCTGGCTCAGCAGGAAGATAGCTGTTGAAGAGTTCCCACTTATCTTCTGTGGGCTTATTTCCTTATCAGTTTGTATGGAGCAGATAAACAGATAAACACAGAGTGTTGATGAACTTTAGTAACAAAAAGGTAGACTAAAAGCCCAGCCTGTGGAGTGTGAACCTGTTGAGTGAGCAGAGAGGCAAGAAAAATATTGTGAATGTGTATTCCTAGCTTTGCTGTGAGACTTGTAGGTTGCTTTTGGGGACAGAAATGTGTGGGTAGGGAGGTCTGATTTAGCTCTTCCAAAGGCAAAAGGATGTTACTAAACAGGGTTTGCTTTTCCTTGCTTTTTCATTTCCATGAAAAACAAAGTCTCACAGTTATGCTGAGACTTCTGATGTTTTAGATTCTCCAAGCAGAAAAAGTATTAGAAAAGGATTTCTGCATCAGAGTTGAAATGTGAGTGCGGGCTCCGCATTGAGAATTCTGTCAATGCAAGACAGGTTTGGGCCATCTTCACCCATCTGCATATTTTGTAAGACAACTTCCAGTTTCTTTAAAACAATCAAGACTGATTCTGATTGTAAGTGTTAGTAGATCATCTTACAATGCACATAACTGTTTGTCCTGAGTGTCTGTAGTAGCTTGTGTTGCTTCTTTGATTAAAATAGTTAAGCTGTGTGGGCCAGGATGTTGGTGGTTTTGGTGTTGCTTTTTTTAAATCTAGAGGTGCAGTGTAAAAACTAATCTTGCTGAATGGTACCTGCTTGGATGTAGCTTATTCTAGAATACCAAGGCTATGAAGAGGACAGGTGGGGAACTTTCGGGTTTTAAAGGAAAAGAAAAACATGAAACCATTGCAATTAAGAATAAATTAGGATTATACAAAACAGGTATTTCTCATAATACTAGAGGTAAAGGGGAGATGCAGGAATGAGATGAACAACAATGAAAGGAATTATAGAAGTAAAGAGGTTTAAAATGTATTGAAAATATGATCTTTCACCTCAAACCTCCTCCAAGAATCCTAACTTAATGTAGTGCTGTAAAAATAATGTATAGCTATAAAAATGCTAGCAGAATGCTAAGCATGCACAAATTATCTGCTGTTGCCTGCTAGGTGTGGGAATCTCTGGTTAAGGATCTTTTTTCTGTTTCCTCCTCAGTGCGTTAGATCAGGCACTAAGCTGTACCTTTTGCCAATTACTACTAGTTCTACTCAGCAGGATAACGGAGAACATGTTAGTCTGTTCTCTGCACCAGTCTTTTACATATTTGAAGACCTATGATGTTTAGGGAGGGTTAAGGAGACAATTTAAGTTCTTTCAATCTCCATTAATTCTGCTATAATGAGAAACTGGTGAGATTTATCAAGAATTATGCACATCAAACAGGTTGAATTTTGATCATCTGCTTATTTCGATTCTTAACAAAAGGATAGGGGGTAAAGCAGCCCCTGGGGCAATGTGGAGCCCTTGGGCAGCACTGCCCGCTCCTGGTCTTGGATCTATACCCAGAGAAGCATGGGGACTGCCTTTCCTCTGCTCTTACTAAACAGAAAAGAGGATGGTGGTCTTTCTGTTCTGCTATCCGACCTGGGCCTTATACTCTGAACCAACTGTTTTGCCTGAGCTGCACGTATTTCCCATCGTCTAGCTGGGCTCAGCAGCATGTGAGGCAACCTGATATAGGAAAGTGACTGTATCTGTGGCAGACCACCCAGTTTTGCACTTAAGACAACATACTGGATTATGTTGGGATTTTAATTGCCTGACTTAATTATACGGGGTGATATTTAGAGGAATAAGTGAGGTAATAAACACCTTTTGCAGGTGTTTAAAATATAGTGTATAGGAGTAAAGGTCCTTGGATAAACACGCAATAAGCATATTTCTCACTTTGAATGATTTATTCAAAAGAGTGTGTTGGCTACAGTGGTGCTGATAACCATCTTACAGTTGTTATAAACAAGGGGAAAAATCTATTGGGGAAAGTAACTTTGAGAATTGGACTGCAGCATTTTTTACTTAAATACATCAGGATCTTATTAAAAATAGTGATGTTTTTATCAATCTGCCCCCATTTAAGAGTTAATATCCAAGATGCCATCACTGAAGATACTTTGCTGTGCTTTTATTATAGTTGAAGGCTTAGAAAAGTAGCATTGTGTTAGTTAACACAACTTTTTTCTTTAGGAAACTTGTATTGCAGGACCTTAAGTAAGTAATAGAGAGGTTAGAGGTGAGGTCAGGACTCTATTGTGCAAAGCACCTAGAAGATATGGAAGGTGGTCTTCTGACCACAAGAACTAGATGTAATCTTCAAAGAAATCAGAAGACTCACCAGGTCAGAACTGGCTTGATTGACACAGTTTGGAGGTGTAAAAGTTGCTCTTCCTCCAGATGGCCAAAGAAATAAGTTGAAAGAATAGGAAGCAGAAGGTTTTGGGGCTTGTGCTGCAGGAAATGTGGTGTTGGCTGGTCGTTCAGGCAACCACTTTGATTCATGTGGCAGAGGCAGGAAGGTTGGCTGAGCAACTTTTGAAGAAGGTACTGATTTGCCACAGCTTTTGGATCAGAATATTAAGCAAGCTGGAATAATTGCTGGCTTCTCTGAACATGCTGAGTAGTAAGATGTAGTTACTTCAGGGTATGGTTTGTGAGTCTTAACCCTGCTGTGGAGGAGGCAGGACAAGGAGTGGAGGGAAGCATCCATTTGGACCCGAGACTTTTAATCTACTGTCTCATCCAAGTCACACAACTTTAACTCAGCGGGTTGTCTGGATTTCCCTGTTGGAGTATGAACTGCTTTTGGCTGCAATGGGCTCTAATGTCAAAGCATAGAAAACCAATGAATTTTAAGTGTTAAATGCAGCCATTCCAACTAATATATGCAGAAGCTTTGTCTTTGCAGATTCCATTTATGGGCCTATATCTTATTTTCCTTCCAACATTCAGTGGGAGAAATACCTAAGTAAAGGGCTTTAAAAAAAAGCTTCAGTGTGACTGTTTGATCAGTGCAACTGTTTTGATCAAAACTTTTCTCCCATCCAAATTTGTTCCATTGTAATGTGTCTGGGATGAGAAAAACTTTGTTTTCATTATTAGTTTTTGATCTTCTAGGATAAAGGAAGGCACAACCTGTGATGCCTTAACATTTCAGAAATGTTCTAATACTTAAAACAGCTGTTGGTGTGCAAGAAATTTGGCATTGTCACCATGGGGTTGCTTGGAGCTGTTAAAACAATGTGTTGCTCACAAGCCTAGAATAATATGGTTACTTGTTTACCCTGTCACTAACAGTGACTCCAAAACTTGAGAAATCTTAAGACACAAACTTGCTTGGTTCAAAATGCTTTTTGGGAAACCAGCCACCAAATCTTACTCTTTATTTGCAGTTCTAGAAAGGTGTCTGTGAAGACCTTTGTTCAAGGGCTCAGTTGCCAAAGTCTTGTACCCCTTAGCTAAAATTTTTACTTAAGGAGTCACTTTAATCATGGTGCAACCTCTTTATCCAGTGTTGTGACATGTCCCTTCATAGAACTGCAAAACCATTCAGGTTGGAGGGGATCTCAGGAGGTATACAGTCCAACCTTCTGCCCAAAGCAAGGTCTGTATTGAATTCAAACCACACTTTTTAGGGTTTTGTCCAGTCTTGGAAACCTCTGGGAATGCAGTTTGTGCAACCTCTCTGGGTGACCACTTCTAAGGATTAATTATTCTATTAATGAAAATTGTTTTCCTTCTACCTGGTGAGGACATCTGTTGTGTCAATTTAAACCTGTTGACTCTTGTCTTCCCACCCTGCACCTCTGGGAAGAGTCTGGCTCTATATTTTCAATGACCTCTGGGGCAGGCTGCTGCTATGCTGTTTGTTTTTGGGCTCAACAAGTCCGGTTCCCTCAGCCTTCTCACTGGAGAGGTATTCCAGCCCGCAACCATCTTGATGACCCTTCACTGAACTTGTTCCCGGTTCTCAATGCCTTTCTTGTACTGGAGGTGCCAAAACTGGATATAGTATCTGCATGTGATTATCCCCTTTTACTCAGCATTAACTTTCATCCATTCATTGCCTGTGCTCCTATTAATACAGCTCAAGCTGTTGTTGACCATCTTTGCCAGGACACAGACCTGGCTCATGTTCAGCTTGCTGTCCACCAACACTCCACATGGTCTTTTCAGCAAAGCTGCTCTCCAACCTAGCAGTCCTTAGCCTGTACTGATGTGCAGGGGATTGTTCCTTCCCCCATGCAGGATTTTGCATTTGTCCTTGTTAAATTTAATCAGGTTGCTGTTGGCCCATTCTTCTGCCCTGGCTAGGTATATCTGGGTGGCAGCCCTACTCTCTGGTGTGTTGACTGTTCCCCTCAGTTTGGTTTAATTTCCAAACCTGAGGAGGGTGTGCTGCAACACCTCCTCTAGGTCATTGACAAAGATATTAAGCAGGACATACCCTAGGACAAACCACTTTTTACTGGCCTCCAGGTACAGTACTGTCCTCTGAGCCGAACTGTTATTCATAATAGCATTATTACTGTAAATTAAGCTGGATGTGGAATCTCTGCATGTCTGTCACCTGCATGCATAGGAAGCAAAACATGTCTGGGAATAGTATTGCATCTCTGCAGATAGAACTTGGTCTGCATGCCATTGCTGGCTAAACTTCCTTAAACACAGTGATAAATTAACCCATTGTTCAAACGACCCTTAAGTGAGACAGCCCAGATGTGAAGAAATAAGCAGCACCAACACACTGCGGCTTTCTTCATTTCACATGTAATTGCATGATCTTGTTTCTCCCTGGTACTCTAATAGCATAAAAACCAAACCACCAAGGGACTACTTGATGAAAATTGTAGCTTCGGAGAACTTTTTCCATTTTGAATGCAACCTCAGTTTAGCAAGTTGTAACGAAAGTCCCAAAGTATGCTTTTGACCTATAAAAGAATATTCCTTTTGACAAGAAAATGTACTCTTATCCCTGTCAAAGCTATTGATGTAGCTTTTCTGTGCCTTTTGCATGTAAACTTAGTCTCTTCTAATCAATTATTCATGCTGCTTGATATCTTAAATCTTGTTTGCTTTATTTTTCCTATGAAATGAGGAACCAGTAGTTCTTACTGGTGTTGGCTCTTCTGTGGAAGTGTTGGTTTTAGATGCTGGGAGTGCATCCCAAAAATTCCTGATGAAATTGTATGTCAGTACCTTTTTTGTTGGTGTGTATGAAGCTGCTGGAAAAGCTACATGCTTTTATAAACATAGGTGACCTTCAAGTGTTGTAAAACTACTGTGATTAAGTAGTTACTCACTCTTGTCCTGCTCTTGGAGAAGTTCTAAACTAATTTCAGTTACCTGCCTTAAAAGAAGATGTGACTAGTAGGGATTGTCTCTTCAGGCTTACCAGTTGTATAAGTTGAAAAGAATTGAGGGAAATGCATAAATGAGTTGTTCCTTAGGCAATAATAGGAGAAATGTTATGACCTCTTGCTCATGGTAGCCAAAGGAATGAAAAATATTAGCTTCAAGTGGTCTCAAAGATACTTTTCTTAATCCACTTACTCAGTTTGTGAATTAAGAACATAAAACCAGCAACACTTGGTCAGAAAAAAAGGTTTATATGTAGTCCTGTATGCTACCTTTGTTATACTTTGGGAGGGATACAAGAATAAGGGCAAGGATATAGTGATATCTCACCAGAGCAGTGTCCTGGCTTTTGGTGTTTTGCAGCCCTGAAACCCACTGACCCAGAAATGATGTCTTTGTATGTGAGAAATTAATCTAGAGCTTCTGAGAACAAGTTCTTAAACAAATGCAAGCACAGCATCCACAATATACTACAATGAAGAGTTGCGTGGTTTTAGGGTATGTTGCAGGAAGAACAGTCTCATCTCACCTCATTGCTTCTGAACTTCCACCTGCCTCAGAGCACCTGTATTGGAAAGAACAGTCAATATAGTACCTCTGTGACCTTTTTCTCCTTCTCTACTTCCCTCATTATTTTAAGGACCTTTGTTTTTCAGCCACACTTCTATTTTTTTAGCAGGCTGAAATCGATAGCCTGCTTAGTAGTTTTTGAGTGGAAGCTGTTCCCTATCCTTTGATTATCTTTGTCCCATTCTTGGAAATTCTAAGTGATTTGGAGTTGAGGGACCAAATCTGCACACAGTTATGTCATTCATTTTAGGTTATTTCACTTTACGAAGGTAGCTGCTTTCAGACACCTGTGTGCCTTGGGTTTTGCTCCTTTTCTTTAAAAAAAAAAAAAAAACCAAAACAAAACAAAATCCCCAGCCCATCAGTGGAATGGGGTTTGCTGCTTATGTCTCAAGAGATCAGCAGACTTCTCTTTTTAATGACAGCCATGGGAAAAGTTGACATTATCAGTAGTGTGGATCCTCCTCTGGGCTTGCTGCTGGTTGCCAGAAAATGTTACATTTGAATCATACGTGCACCACATGTTGACCTAACTTGATGGAACTGGCACTTGTGTGGAGGGAGGGAAACAAAATGTGCATATTTCCAAGGAGCTGGCTAGTTCCAGCCCAGCTGATTGTGTAAAGCAATGGTAGTCAGCATGTCTTCTCATGCTTGTGCTTAGGTGTGTGGGGGTCTTTTTCTTGTTCAGTAGACAAGTAGAAAGTGGCTTGTAGGCTACCTTTCTGATGAACAAGTCTGCTGAGACTGTCACAAAGGCTGTGGTACTGCTACAAGCCTTCTGCTTCATTTCTACTTGTAAAAGCACACTGCTTCCTTGCCACTGCATTCTCTTTCCACAGTGACTGTTTTGGTTGCAGTCTTGAACTTGGCCATTCAAGACTAGGGCCTCATCCATTCTCACAGCTCCCACTTGCTTTCATCTAGTGCTACAGAAAAATCTTGAGTTATTTCTTGGATGCGTGGGTAAAAGGAGCAACATGATCTCAGTTGCAGAATCTAGAGAAAGAGGGAGACACGTGACAAAAGCAAGCAGTGAAGCTGTTGTACCAAGCAATGGGAAATGCCACAGGCTAATGGGAAAGATAAGAGATGTCAATACAATCTGCACCTGCATGCTGCCATTTTATCCAGCAGCTAGCACTCACTGCAAGAATCTGGATGCTGCGGTGGGTCAGGTACTGGCTGCTGGGTTGAGGCCTTGGGAAGTGGCAGTGAGGAGATGAAGAATGGGTAGGAGATCTTTAAGATCTAGGTGAACACCAACAGACCCAAAAGCTGCTGAGCAGGGAGAAGGGAGACGAAGTTGTGTTAATGTATTTTTTTTTTTTAAGTTTTTGTGGTGTTCTAAAGCCTGAAGCTCCCTCTGATCCTGTGTCTCGAACTGGTAGCCAAGTACATGTGGGCAGGGAAGGAAGGGAATGTAACTTGAAATAGCTGCCTTATTTTCAGACACTTTGGATGTTGTGGCAATCAAAGGGGGGATGTGACTAAAAGCCATCAAAACCACTTCCAAGCACATGCCTTTTAGGGGAGCAAATGTGCAGGATTTTTAGAATATAATGCAAACAGGAAATCACTCTGAAAACTGTAGCCCACCATTAACTTGAGGGGAGGGAAGATATATTAAAACTATCTTTGCAAACAGCTGCCTTGCTATAAAGCCTAATAGTGGATTGAATGCATGTGTAAGAAACGAATCCAAATCAACATTTCTTGGGACAACTTTTATTGGGTGTTGGGGTTTTTTTGTTGCTCTTAGTAATAGTGTCAGGCTGTTATGTGAGTAGTAGATAGCTAGCTATTCATGTAACACTTTCACTTATTTGCTCATGTAGTTCCTTTACTGAACTCAGTTACCCAGTGTGAGCAGCAACCAGGAGGCCAACCTCAATTATGTACTCTGAAGTGGAGGGTTATAATGATGTGCTGGTGGCTTCTAGGTTGGCATTCCTCAGTTCCTTGTTGCATTGGGCGTATAAATCTGTAGCCTTCATCTGATTGCATATAGCAGCTGTTGCCCTTGTAGATGTTGTCTGAGTTGCAAATCTGCTATTGATGTGTGTACTATTGTCCTTGTGTAGATTCCTTTTTGCAGTAAGAATACTTGATTTGCTGAGATCATGGATACATTAATATACCTACGTGTCAGCAATTCTCATTAATTTGGCAGAAACAACCTGTTTAGTGGCCATTCCTCAGTTTGCTTGCCCGTGTTTCCATTGTGAAGTTGCTATTAATGTCTCCGCCATTCAGACATTCAGATGCATTAATGTGGCTTCACAGAGGTGAGTCAAGCAAGCGGTCATAGAGATTATAATGTGTAAGGGATGTCAGAGCTGCAGCCTCCAGTATCCTTGGGCTGCACTTGACTGCTCTGCATCGCTCCCAATCCTTCTGCGTGGTATTAGCTTCTGAGCTTTGTGGGATTGAAAGTGTTACCCTATTATATGTACCATGTTGGATGTCTGCCTGCTGCTTGATAAAGAAGGTACAATGCTGTCTCTTGCATTTTTGTTGCAGTAAGTGTAGTAATTGATGGGAGCCTCACAAATGAGAAGAGACCTTCTTCTGGTCTTGAGATTAGGCAAGCGGAGCTCATCAGGTCTGTCTGGCCCATATGTTCTTTTCTGTGCTGGGGTAGCGGTGAATCTGAAAATTTGCCACTGGTGATGCCAGGCTGCTGATGCAAAGCTGCTTGGAGCGGACTGCACACTTCTGCAAGGCAGGAGGTGTTGTCCTGGGCTGAGGGGCAGCAGGTTTATGATGGTAGAGCACAGAAGTGCCTGGGGTGCTCCCCTGCCAGGGCTTGCTGCTCCTGCAAGCCATCCCTTGCAGTGCCCTGTGCCAGGAAGTGTTGCTATGTGCATTCCCCAGTTAGTGTGGTCACAGACATGCACTTCTGCAGCATCTGCATATCTCCAAATACTTTTAAAGCCTTTGAAAATGTTTTTAATAAACATGAGCACCACTGGATCAAATATATGAAAAGAAAAGATCTTCTCACTTTCAGCAGAATTTGCCCCTTTCAGAGAAGCAGGTGGTGGTACAGGTTCTGTGAATGGTGGAGTAGAAGTAGTTATGTGCTGTTTTCTGTACTGACACAATGAAAAAAAATTGCATTTGGGGAGCGAGTAGATTGTAGACTCCACCATAACTAGTGGAGTAACAAATCTTCTGGCTGCAGTGGCATTTGACACTTTTGCTCTTTGGATTTCTTAGTTTAGTGGAAGTAAATGCAACCAGAAGTGGTCAACAGCTGTTCCAGCAGCACTCAGATTACTTCCTAGTGTATATGTGGTAGAAAACATGGTCTCTTCAGCCTTCTTACATCAAATCAAACTCAGGTGGTTGGGTTCGAGACAGAGGAATTTTCCATTTTGCATGTAATAGAAAAGGTTGCCTTCAGTATCAATGGGAAATTTTCAATGAGTAATGATAAAGCTAGTGCATAAAGTGTAAGAGTGGGCACTGCTGACTTTTCTGCCAGAGGGCTGCGTGTGTGTGTGCAGGGAAACCCCTTAAAAACCCTACTGACTTCTGCAGAATGTCATCTTGATTCACTGTTTCTCCTTTGGATCATGACAAATGCACTTTAGTTGTAAAAGTGAAGAGGTTTTGAAGTTTTTGGAAGTGTTGGGAAAGAAATACTTCTTGAGAGTATTTCTTTTGTGATCTAATTGGTGCAAATGAAGGTCCCAACTCACTTTCTCATGTGTTGTCTCATTCAGGCAATGGTAAATTTATAATCAAGTGGGGGATCATTTTAATAATAGGTTTCAGGACAGTGATACCATCACATTCAAATTGTGACTAACAAGTTAATTATAGATACTGTATATTAGTTCCGCTTTTCTTTTTGATATCTTAAACTTGGCAAAAGAAAAATGTGGATTATAAAAAGATTGAAAATTAAAGTCTCTAGTTGAGTTCCAACATTTCATGCGCAGTTACTTAAACTTTAAAAAAATGCTTCTAAATAGATCTTCCCAGACTGTTGGTCTGATGCCAGATGAACAGTTAAGGGGTATTTCTATAAATCAGCAAAAGAAAATTTTACCATGAGATGAATTCCAAATTTTGTCTGTAAAGAAAAAAACTTAAAACCAACTTGTGCCCTCTCTGCTTGTCTGTAAGCCTGCTAATAAGCATTTTCATAACACTATCTGAAACAACAGTTGTGCTTGTCCATGAATTACTCTCTCATTCGAAGCCCCATCTTCCTCCTTGCAAAGTATTTGCTATTTACTGGTTCAGTTTCTTTCTCTGAGCTGAGCAAAAAGCGAGCCAAATAATAAGTTTCCATTAGCTTCCCTGTTTTCTAGCCTTTCTGATATTGATGTTAGTAGAAAAGCAAGTGTAGGTGATGCACACAGTCCTGTTGCACACTGGAGTTTCTTTCAGCAGGCAATTTGGACTATGGCTTCTAGGCTTTCAAACTGACTCAGACTATTGGCTGAGACTTCATACCTGAAGGCTTACTGCCCCAAAATAAAACTCCTAGCCTGGGAGAGAAGGTCCTCTCCTTTTTGGTGGATAAGAGTGCTCTGTTAATTCCCACTTTGCTTTCATTTCAACTCACTGTTAGAGGAAGCTGCTTTCTCCTTTTTCCTCTCTATTCTCTAATCACAGCAGCTACATGGTAACATCTTTCTGCTGTATTCCCTGGATGCTAGAGAGCCTCCTGGGATTTGTAGGGCATGTATCTTTCTTGGGGCTCTTGCTTCGATCAAAGACCAGGGAAAGGTTGGGGGCAGATGGCATCTCTTACCCTTGCCCTCTTTTCTGGGGACCAGTGTCCAGTAACGTTAGTATAGGGAAGCTATTTTATGAGCTCGAACTAAATGGTTTTGGATCTGTGTGCATGGATTTTCTAGTTCTTGTGATATCCTGATGCCAAAGATGTAGTGCTTTCCAAATAATCTGATAGCAAAAAGCTGGAGGATACAGAGGCTGCTACCGTACTAGCAGTGCTTGAAGTTGCATATAGCATGGGGTGGGGAATCTTAAACCTACTCTTCTTTTGGGAGTATGGGGAATTAGTAGCTGGAACTATATAACTACAAGTCTTTACTCCACAAAAATAGGTAGTTTTTCAGATACCTTTGGTATCTCTTGTTCTATTAAGGATATGACTTTAAAAAGTTATAGAAATGCCATAGCTGGTTGTAGGTGTAAGAAATTCAATGTTGCAAATATTACTTTAGACCTAATAGACAACTACTTCACTAGCAACTTTGTGGATGCTTTCTGTGAATAAAATTCCTGCCTCTGTTTCGTTTTAAGGAAAACTGGAATTAAGTTTCTAAATACAAAAAAATATTTTCTGTATAGGCAGAACTGCAAGGAGATTTTATATTGGGCTGGTCAAAGGAGGTATTCTTAATACAAAGCCTGTACATTCTGTACTAATCCATAACAGGAATCTTTGCCCCTTTGATAAATGTCAGCATGTATATCCATTGCACACAAGATCCTAAATTAACACTTGATATGTTGTGGCTGTTTTGTGACTAAAGCTAAAATCTATATAATACTCAGCCTCCGTCAACTGCTTGTGGTACGTTAAGAACACAGAAACCTACAAAACCGAATACAGAGGAGGGAAGTGACCATAAGTAAGCTTACAGCTCCTAATTCCCTGTCCTTTACTATCAAGCCACATTGTCCCATGGTTTTAGGAGAATATGAATTGAATTCAGGGGAGGGGGGAAGGGCGAGATAAAATAAAAATATCAGTGCTACAGATGCTTCCTACAGAACTGATTGTGGGTTACATTGTTCTGCAAATTCCAGCAGAATTTCTTGCAGTTCTGCAGATTACTTGTCTGTTCAGAAAAATAATGAGCAACACCTTGTTTGGTTTTATGAACACCACGAGGTAAGGTGGACCTTGAAAAGCCTACTTTTTCTCACCTTACTGCAAGTGTTGCTTAACTAACCACCAGCTGATCATAACTAAGTTCTAGTGATTAGTGTAGTGATGCTTGTGCTTTTTCTTGCCAAGGTATGGTTATCACCTAAACAGAGGTAACTGTTGTGGTAATGTGTATTAACTTCTCATCTCCTTTATTTCTGCTAGCAGTTTAATTCATTTCATAGCTGCGTCTTGCATGCTTTTGTGGCTTTGGCATATCTAACAGTATATCCTGCTAAAGTGTTTCTTTTCATTTCCTTCTGAGAGGGATCCAGGTGTATCAATCCTGCCTAAGGAAATCCTGCTGCTTGACACCTGCTGCAGATATAAGGGGGGTCATTAATGTGGTCTTTACTCCTCTCTGCTGCCCAGTGCTATTGTAGTTGTCTCTGTGTATCTGTCAAGCATCCCGCTCCATCACAACTTACCAGTGAGAAGAGCTTTATGCCTGGGAGCAAAAAGACAAAAAATTGGAGAGGAACTGTGAAAAACCAACATATAGCTTTCCCCTTTCTGTTTTCTTGGTAATAGGAGATACACAGTAACTTTGGGGTGCACAAGAACGTTAAACTTGTTTTTTATTCCTAATGGTTACCTCATCAAAATGATCGGAGTACTGGGAAGTACCTGTGCTGCCACCAAAATGCATGACCTACAGAGCCAGCACTCTGTAGGCTGCAGATACTATGGTACGTGCAGCTTGCGCTAAGGCGGTGTGATCCGCATGAAGTCTGTTTTGGGATCATCAGAGTCATTTGAATGAGCAGGGCATTTGCTCATAAATGGGTGTCCTGCTAAAGACTGACACCAGGGATTTTAGTGGAATCTGGGGTTGTGTGTCCGATGCAAGGCTCACATAAGTAAAGGTATTTGTCATTGTGGCTTTCTAGTTTGGTTTAGTTGAGGAGTACAATTTTTTTTTCACGTTCCTGAAGTGTGGCATGCATTTAGAGATTCTTGGCAGTGTCTCCTGTTGCTCATGAAGAGCCCACTTCATGTTTTGCAGCTCTTCATAGCTCCTTCTACAATACTGTAATATATCTGTGCTCCTCATGTTGTAACCTGTGATACTTCACTAAAAAGGTCACCCACGTCACCCTCCCCTGCATTCTCTGGGCTGTGCTGCAGTTGGTGGGGTTTGCCAGGGTAGTAGAGATGTGGTTTCCGTCTTGCAGGAGTCCTCTGGGTGAGTCCTGAAGCACACAGCTCTCCCCAACATGGGCAGGCTCCCCTAGGTTCAGCTGAGGCAGAGATGTTCCTAGAGTGCGAATGCTGTATTTTTGTGTGATTTGGACTGAGAGACTGTTTGACTACACCCCTCCCTTCCTCGGTGACAGCCCAAAATAAATACTGTGCAAATTGTGTGTGTCTCAAACAAGCAATCAGTGAAAATTGCTGTGCTTCCACTAAGATTAAGATTTATCTAAGTGGGCAGTGATTGCAGGAGTTGGTCTTTGCTTGCAGTTTGTTCTAATGAAGTCTTTGCTGGCCCATGAAGGGACAGAAAGGGTATGAAATGACACAACCTACAAAAACTTTACCAGTAATTGCTTTTTATGTTCTGCTACACCATGATCTCTCTTGGTCTCTTATTTTGGTGGAAAGCCCTTCTGGTAGAGAGGAAAGTTTTGTGTAGGCTAAATAAGTAGGAGACATTAAGTTTTTGTTGCCAGGCGAAACAAAATATCTATGGTAAATGTACTTTAAAATTGCCATTAGTGAGCAAATCTTTTTTTAAAAAAGAATTTAAATTAGTGTATTCCTGTGTGACTCTAGTTTAAGGGAAAAAATGGTTTGTATTAGAAATGCAGAGTTGCACAGTTTCATTTTATGAAGTCTAGTTTACTGTGTGAATAATTCCTTATAAATATAGCTAGTGATTTCAGAGATGACTCATTAATGGTTTAAAAGCAGTATAGTAAAAATGAAACTTGGTTGTGTGTGAGAGCTATTTTTGAGTTTTTTGAAAGTTATGTTGGGAGTTACTTCCAGTGGAATCCTTATAACTGTTCTCTCTGGTGTAACCGTGATTGCCTACCTTGCTAACTTTCTCTTTGCCTATAATACAGTAGCAGCAAACCGGAAAGTGTTGATGTCATAAAAATAAAGTATGGGCAAATGTACAGCTTAAAGGAAGGGCTAGAATGAAGCTGGTCTTAAAATTATGGTAACTTTTGGTATTTGTTGTGATACTAGATCATATTCTGTCACTGTATTGAAGTCACGATTAAAAGCCAGTATAATTCTAACTTCTTGTATGTTATCTGAATAAGTGAGGTTGTTGGCTTGCCTGACTTAAAGGGAAGGAAAACTGTGTATATTATGTTTGTGATCTTTTGACCAATTCCACTAGACGCAGGAAAACTTTACTTCTTGAACATTGCGAGAAATTTTAACAAGAAAAAAAACTCAGCTGTCATTAAGCTTGAGAAGAGTTAAAGCTCTGCATCTCTTATGTGCTGTAATACCAGTTCTTCAGAGTGAAGCTTCTTTTTATGATTAGTTATATAAATCACTTTTATTTGGCACTTTACTGAGAGTATTGGACTTAAAATTGCATCAGTATGGGAACTGAGTTACACTGATAAAAAAAATCAATGTATTTAAATTTCAGAGAAGTGTCTCTACCTGTTCATTCTTCTACAAAGGCTTGCCTGTGCATGGAGTTGCAGGAAAAACAATTAATGGAGGCTGGGTTCCGCATTCAAGCAACGTGTCTCTTAAGAACATTGTTGCCTTCACATCTTCCAATTAGCAGAACTTAATTCTAAAGATAGGCATTTAGGCTGGGCTTAAAGTAACAGGAACTCCAAATTCAGTGACTCGTGGGAGGTTCTAAACCAGTCTGCTTTTCTCAGCCTTGCCTCTTCATCTGTGTATAATCAGGTCTTGAAATCCATAGTGCTTTTCCATTATCTAAAAAATGTAAATGGTTTTGGGTGGAACTTCTGTCAGACCCTCTGCTCATCTGAAAAAAAGCCCCCACATTTTCAGAACACTTCCAATTAAGATTGAGAGTATTAACTGAAGCTTTAAAATAAAACACTTGCCTTGTATAACACTGTAATATTTTACTGCTGTTGGATTAGAATCACTGAGCCACAATTTATAAGTAAACTATTGACTTGTTGGACACATGGTCTGTTTGACACGGTTTTAACAGATGCCACTGAAAAGTTGGTGCATTTCATAATAAGACAGGTGGTCCTTTTAAATCAATACTTGCTTTTTCTAAGCGAATTAATTCAGAATTTGCTTTTTTGAATTACTTGTAGTTTGAGGCAAAGTAGAAGAAAAACAACTGTGGCATATAGTTGCATAAAGTTGTAAGACTCAAGATTATGCTCAATTTCCCCTTAGTTTTTGTACTTTGCTACTGCTTTTCTTCCCTGAATCTCACCTGTTTTCCCTGGTCCCCTTCCCAGTAGAATGCAGCACTGACCAGCTTGGCTCCCATGTGCAAACTCCCCTCTCGAAGGGGTCCTAGAGGGTCAGGGCTGGAGGGCCAGCAGTGCTGGCAGGCTTTGCTGCTGGCAGCGGGTAGCTGTGAGGTTGGAGCTGAGGGTTAAAGGTGGCCTGGGGTGAGATGATTTGTGCTTTGCATGATTGAGGGGGGCAAGGGGGTGGGGTAGAAGGGCAAAGGTAACCACATGCAATGCTCGAGATCAAGGCTTTTAGGTCACTGTGCAGCAATGCAATTAGTAGCAGCTTGGGTGAGGAGGGCAGATTACCCGTGCCTCTCACCCCTGGGTTGTGGGTTTTAGCTGGGTGTTTTTTCAGGACTAGTACATCCAAAAGCTTAAGAGTTCAACTCTCCAAACTGCAGCCACAGGGGTGCTCACAAAGTGGCCATGCTGGAGTAGTTTGTTAAAATATGACTTACGATTTGTACAGATGGCCTGAGTAATGGCACAGGACTACGACTACATTTAGGTGTCTCAGGAGAGAAGCTGTAGTGTGGGGGTTAGGCCTGCGTCCCACTTTGTTTAAACAGACACAGAAATGTCTTGTAACCTGGTACCGTTTTCCTTTATTCTTTTAGCAGTATGTTCTGTGTAATGTGTTCTCTACGAATGAGCGTTGAAACTGAGGTGGTAGTAGGCAAACATCTGTTCCTATGGAAAATTAATGAGATTTATGTTGCTTAGCAGCTTATTTACTAATGCAGCCAAAAAGGAGACGCAAATATCTCCCTGCTATTTTTTTTGCCCCTCCCTCCAGTTGTCTTTGCTTGCTTTGCTGGCAACAGTAATTTTACACACTGGTTCCTGTGCTGTCCATATTTACTGTCCGAAGAATAACACAGTATGCAGGTAAGTCATAGTAGACAAGGCCATATGAAGCTGTTAAAGCAACAGTGTTGTTCTGGTAGCCCTCTAGAGCCATGTCTGTCCACATCTTGCTGTCTGCTCCTGCCTTCCAACCTGTTTGGTGGTTGATCTTGTCTTTCCTGGTCTTTAGATGCAGTTGTCACAGGCATCTGCTCTCGGGGTATCTATAGTCTGGGGACCATGCTGGTCAGCACACAACACTTAAATGATCCATTAACTACTCAAGTTTAAAAAGAAAAAAAGTAAAGGTATTCTTGGAAGTCCTGTGTAAAGTTTACTAAAAGAAAAGTTAAGGCAATATCAAACTGGTGAAAACAGATGATGAAGTCAGTGTAGTTGTGTAGAGTTTCTATACAAGTAGAAAACTTAAGTAAACTGACTAGATAAGTGGAGTTTTTTCTTCAAAACTTTGTCTTCTGATTTCAGCCCTCATAACAGCTGAACAACTTCTTCCCTTAGGGCTCTGGAGAATGTGTGGCAGCTAATTTTAATAGTTGCTAACTTGATCTTTGTGTTCAGAATAAGCACAGTATACCATGGGCTATTAATTATTACCTGTGATGGTATTTCTGTTCCTTCCAAACATGTTGAGGATGCTGCAAAACATATACTTACTAAATTGTAAGGTTCCTTGGTGGAATAGGCACTGATGTAACTTTAAATAACTGACCTACTTTTGGGTACAGAAACCCTTTAGTACCCTTAGGTAGAGTGCTACTTCTCTAGCTTGTACCTTTGTCCTATTAAAATCTTATTTTGTATTTATTGTTGTTTATTGCCATGTTTCAGGTGACTTAGTGCTTCATAGTTGTTCTGGTCATTTATATGACATATCCTTTTGCTATTTTTCCAACTCAAACTGAGTTTTGGCTATCTGACCTTGCCTCTAGCCAAAGCATTTGTTTAACCGCTTGTAGATGGACTAAGCACAGCTCTTCTGGCACCCCTGTGCCACTAGGATGGAGGAAGAAAGAATTTGTATTCAATTCTCTGTACTTTCATAGCAGCCTTGTGCATCTTTTAGTCCTTGTTGTCTTCCTCATTGTTTAGCTTATTAGCTAAGCATAAGGATACTCAGTGAGTCTGCCAGTGCTGCACAGTAAAGAATTTGCTTGAAACTATTCAAATGATATTTCAAATAGAGGACACTTGGTAATGAAAAACGCTGCAAGCTTGCTGGGGTAAGTGATTAGAGATGGTTGCAGGTGTGTAACCTTTTACTTTCAAGTAATATTTAAGCGTTGCATGTATTGATAACACCTTTGTTTGATAACTATTTCTATTAACAGATGAGAGCTACCAGATAATGCATGACTTTACGGTATTAGGCACTGTGGTCTAGTTTTGGAAGTGTTGAATAATAGTAGAAATGGTGGCCAAGATAAGACTTCTTGCTTCCTTTAGATGACTTTCTTCCACAGATGAAAGATTTTTCTGAGTTTTTTTGAACAGCTGATGCCAGAGGTACTGAAATTTTGAAAAACAGTTACATGGAACTTGAAATAGAAAACAAGTGGGGAATGCAAGGGTTTTACAATGGTTGACTTTTCTTTGTAGACCCTTTATCATTCTTGCCTATCTGAAATATTTACTTTTCACTTGAAAGAAATTAAGTCCATTTTCTTTTAGTTTGTACTGCCCCAGCCCTCTTATGCTGCCTCAGGATTTTGAGTGCTATGCAGCCGTTTCCTTCCGATACCATTGGAGTAGCATTGAGCTCCAAGGCTGTGTCGGGAGCACTGATGCTGCTCTGGTGAGTCACCCAGCAAAATAGAAACAGACCCATGTGATTATTCACAGACAAGATCCAGGCTCATCTATCTGTAAATAAGCATGTGCTTGTCTACCTTGTTTTTCCTGTAAACTGCTGAAGCAGTGAAAGCGCTTTCTAGGCATGTGCCCTTGACACACAATGCTAAAAATAGGGCAGTTTGACATTGCTACAAACTCACAGGCTTCCTAGTTATCTAAAAAGATGGTCCCCTATTTAAGCAATCATTTGAACGGCCACCCCTTTTTTCTGAAAGTGAGTAGATGCTCTAAAGTACTCAGATGTTTTGGGGTGGATTTTTTTTTTATTTGGCTCTAATACATAGAACGCCCTAATTTATTTCTTCAATACATGGACAAAGTTACTTGGTATATCTGTTCAAAATGTTCTCAGTAACTTCTCATAATCTTACCGGGAGAGAGCAGAGATGGGTTTCAGTCTTTGAGGCATCTGTGCCTCTTTATGATATTAGTGATTTTTCTAAGCATTTTTAAGCACTGTGTTTCTGCCCATGAAGTCACACTGTTGTCTTTCACTCTGGATATTGTCACTATTACTGAAACTACTTCAGATGCAGTTGAGACCTTGTTAAAAGAATAATCAGTTACACTAGCCAAAGCTTGTCTATTTTTGACTGTACTTTTGTCATGCTGTTCTTCTAAGAGCTGAGCTAGTTAAGCTAGAAAGCAGTTCATGCTGTTTTTACTGGTGTGACACTCTGTGTAACACTTGAAGGTTGCCATATCTCCCTCAGATATGTTCCTCAAAACTTGTGCTTCTGACCCACGAGGGTGTGTTACCAAACAGAGTTTCCCCTGATCGTGCAGGAAGCAATCCCTCAAAGCACAGACCAGGACTGATTTAAGTACAAAGCCTGTGTTGGAGCCTGAACCAGAGAGGCGGCTTGCTGTGCTCAGAGTGGGAAGGGGGATGTCTGGAGCTGGGTGTATGAGGCCTGGGGGAAGGGGAGGGGAAGAGAGATTTATTTTAACTAACTGTAAGCTTTATGTAGCTTCCTTCCTTCCTTGCTTCCTTTGCCCCCTGCTTTACCTTTATGGTAAGAGCATACAAGAGTCTGTGGCTTTTAAGAAAGTTATTGCTGCTGCCCAAAAGGAATGGATGTGTTGTTTTCCCCAGATCATTCCCAAGGTGCCTGTGACATGTGGTGTGGCAGTGGTGTCTGGATGGCATGTGCATGGGCAGCCTCTGGGCAGGGGACACCGCTGGGGCTGCGGCCCAGCCTGCTGCTGTTGGGGAGGTCACCATGCAAGGAGTGAGTGAGGACTCTTGTGTTCACCCCCCTCAGCTGGGGCCAGAGGAACTGTGGTGGTCTGGCAGCCATGCAACCTTGAAGGCAGTGGAAACATGGTGTGTGGGAGGGGGGCAGGCTGAGCAGCAGTGTCTGTGGGCCAGGCTGTAAAAGCCCAGGGAGACAAAAGCAAGCACTTGTTTTGGCAGGGCTTTGATTTGCTAGGTCGGCACCATTGTTGCTGATGAGAGAGCAGTGGCAGGAATCTCGTGGCCTCCTCACATTACCCCACTGTTCGATGTCCCGTTTCCTCGGTGCAGGTATAGCTTGTTTACTGCTTAACAGATCCACTGCTGAGGTGGAGAAATTCCCTGTGCCCCCTCTCTTGACTCCCTCACTTATATCTGCAGACTTGAGATTTCCCTCAGGCTTCTCTTTTGTAGCTGGTATGACTGCAAGTCTTTTGTTTCTTGGAGGTCATGTTTTGTCGGCTTCGGAGGGCTCTTGCTCTTGTGCTGCAGGTGCCTTCAAAGCAGTTTGTGTGTCTTCAAGTGGTAGCATGTGGTGAGCAACCAGGGCTGTGGGGAAAGACCTGATAGGATGAGTTGGGGAGAGGGAAGAACCATTGTAGATTCAGTGCCAGGAAACACCATTTGTAGAACCTTGTCTCTGCAATATAATCCGGCTTATTCCAAACTGATTGCCCTTGCAAACGAAATAGCTGTCAGTGCTTGCACTGTATCCTGCCTTATACCAACTGTTAGAGTTGCACGGGATTCCTTGACACCTATATCCATCAAACTCTTGAGTGAATTTCACTTTAAAATAATCCAAGATCCTTGAGAAAATGAATGTTTAGTCTCTGCACTTCATCATTCTCTATTGCTTTAGAAGCAGAACTGAGGAGTTTGCAAGCTGTGCTTAGTTTCCTTCCCAGCTTGAGCCAATGTAAAGTACAAGTTACACGGCATTAAAAGACAGAGACCAGGCTGTAAAGCAGCCCAAATTAAGCTGTGCATTTCCAAATCATGAATAATTCCGAAACTCTGTTGTACGAGAGAAACGTGTGTCCCTGTTTTGGCATTTTTGAATCACAAGCAACAGCGTATGGCTGGGACAAAGAAAAGAGGAAGAACAACGTGACTCATGGTGTATGGAAAACATATATTTTGCTGCACTGTTCCACAGCTCATAAGCAACAATCTAAAAGGAGAAGAAACATAGCTTTTAAAAGAAATCCATAGGCGAAAGGCCTTCCTCTGTTGGGAGTCAACAGGTTGACACCATTGCTGGGCTGGCTGCATGGCTGCTTTGTAAGTGGTGGCAGGGCTTACCTGATGAGACCTGGGGCCAGCTGACCATTCCAGTCGCTTGCCCCAGGTTTGTCTGCAATGGCTCTTGGGATCAGCTGCTGCGGGTTTGGCCGGAGCCACAGCGTGCAGCCGTGGCGCAGGAGTGTGGGCTGCTGCCAGCGGACCTCTAGGTGCACACCTGGCTCCCACCTCAGCCTTTCCTCCCTCCTGTCTCCTGGTTGCAAAGCGGCCTCTCCTTTATTATTGCTCATGTGCCAGTGGCAGCTTTGCTCCAAGGTGTGCGGGCAAAATGAAACTCTGCCTGTTGCAGCTGCTGCTACCAGGAGATTGTGCATCGGAAGCCTTGAGGTCGGTTCTTGCACTCGTGTGTTGCAAGCCCAGCCTCTTCGGCATGGACAAATGTTGCAGGGCATGAGCTCATTTTCACGATACTTCACACAGCTGCATGAGTCTCAACTGCTGTATCTTGTCGCCAGCTTTGCAGCCTTTCTAGCTTTTCTGGGGAAGTTATTGTTGTAAACAGGCATGTGCTTCACATATATGGTTTTGTGCTGGTGTTTCTAATGAGGGAAGAACATTACATGCTACACCAGTAATGTGCATTGCAGTCGTTATACAGATGGCTGTATCCTCACGTGGTCTGTTTCATACCAGCTTTACAACTGTGCTCAATATTAGACTCGGAGCTGTGCACAAGTGGTGTTGGTGTAGTTGCCTCTGTATTTAAAGGCTAAACAGATACAGTTCTTGGTAGTAGAGAGCAGCTTGCTTTATCTAGCATCTGACACTTGGAAAAAAAAAAACCCAAACCCCAAATATACCTGGGGGGGATTTGGTTTTCTAAAGCCAAATAAATAAGATTGGATGCACTTTTGATGATCTGGAATATTTACTGTTTCTGCTGAGAAGCACAGGGGTGCTGAGCTCTTCTGCTGACTTTTTCTGGATGAAGAAATTTAAGTTTTGACAACGAAGTTGGAAAACTATGCTTTGTGTTTTGTCTGATAGTTTGGTGGTTCGTAACCACTGTTACAGCACAACTTATACTTGCATGCGGTAGTTTAAAACTATACACAATGGAGCATGTATTCAGTTTTTATTATTATTGGCCAGTTTGAAGAAGTGATTGTATTTTAGAAGAGAAAATATATCTTATCCCCTCCACGCATAATTTGAGTTGGAATTTTGTAATTATGGTTCTAGTTAAGTTTGCAGTTGGCAACTCCAGAACTTGAACCATTTGTCTTCTCTCTAATGGTTAGAAAATGAGTGTTTAATTGAATGGTTTACAGTGACTGGTGTCTGCTCTTTCCTCATGGTGTAACAAATGAAGGACATAGTTTCTTGCCTGGTATGCTCCTAGCACTTCTTGGGGGTGATGGGCTGGTGATGTGTGCTTATATATTGCAGCTTTTTGTAGCTTTAAAGCTGGAATTGCAAGTTTCTCCCCGACTTTTCTAAGCAAATTTAATAACAAACTTATTCAAAGCTGATTACAGTTAAGCGTAAGGAATTTCGTAGTCCCTGCTAGCGCACCTCAGTGCATCTCTGTTACAAACTTGGGTTGTCTTCTGTTGCGTTTATGGCATTGCTGCAAGTGGTGAGGTGTTCTTATGTTGTTACTTGTTGTTCTGCAGTACTGAGTGCTAAGCTTTTAATGGTCAATTCTCATTGCCATATTTATAGACTTAATTTTTTGCTAATGATTTTTTAATATGAATGCAAAAAAACCACCCCCAAACCCACCAACCTCTAAACCCCTGATTGAAACCTTCGCTATCCTTTTCCATTTACAGCTGTGATAAGTTCCATGTAACCTTAGCATTCACTAAATCTTGAGCTTTTGTTTTCCCTTTTTCTTCAAACCACTGCACACGTACTTGATAATTTTTCTACAATGTTTTTCATCTCCATTTAAGAGCAGAACAGAAAGTAGATTAAAAAAAGGGAGGAAAATGTCTGACTTGTAACATCATTTTTTCTTCCCTATTTTAACTGCAAGTGTGTTTACATAGCTGTCTACATTAATGTACACATCTGCTCCCCAGTATGTGAACTGTGTAATAGATGCAGAATAATGTTTTGTGCTTATGCACTCACATACAGATTTATATTAACAAATAATGTTTTGCTTTAGGTCCCAGTTTCTGTGTTTTAATGCTGCTTAACTTGCACTTCATAGTTGGCTCAAACTCAGAATGAAACTAAGGAGCTTGCAAACACCTTAGTATTGTTTCTAAAGCAATAGAGAATGATGAAGTGCAGAGTCTAAACATTCACTTTCTGAACTATCTTGGATGATTTTAAAGTGAAATTTATTCAAGGATTTGATGGATATAGGCTTACTCCAAACCAGTTACTGATACATCAGATTATATTTGTAGAGACAAGAGTTTTAGCAGATAATATTTTCCTAATGCGGAATGGAATGGCTGTGTTTCCCTTTGCTTTACACTGCCACGTCCTTTGAGATTAACGTCCTCCTCTCAGCTAGTCCAGACACGCCTTTAGCCACATGTCTCTGGAGCTCTGGGTTTGCTCTTTGTGTGCCATTGTAAGAAGTATGTGGACTGCTTTGAGGGTGTCTCCAGCAGGGGAAGGAAAACCCAACTAAAACATGACCTCTGAGGAAGACCTGAGGTCATTAAGTCTTTCCACCATCTTCTGTGAAGATAAATCTTCACGTGCATTAAATGTTTTAATATCTTTTGTCTACAAATGAAACGGTAGAAGTCTTAAGTATAAAATCTGCAGTGATATGAGAAGGGCATCTCTAGTGGTGTCTAAAAGTCATCCATGCTTAAATCTCCAGTGGTACAGATTCAAAATTTGGCTTGAAATGACTGGTGTAACTGATTGTACCTTACACTGGCGAAATTACTTGTTTAGATCTTGCATAGCTCTAGTGGCAGTGATTCACATAGCTGTCTGTTTTCAGAATTTGAGGGGACACACCAAAAGTCAAAACCAACTTCAGTCACCGATCTAATTCATCAGACCAATCTCGGTTCTGAAACCGGGCAGCTGTGGCTGTCCTAGGACAAGTTCTATACCTGGTCTTCCAGCTGCGGTCTTACTGTGGAGTGAACACTGGTGGTTGGATTGACTGGACTTCAGCAGATACAGGAGGTCATTAAAAGCACTTGAATTTCAAGTCAATGTTCTTTGCATGCTATTTTCAGTGTGTCCATACTGACATTGTCCTCTTTGAAGTAGTGCGAGGGAAAAACCACCCCAGGTGCCTCAATATTAGGATAAGGGGAACACATGTACAGGGTTTGTATATGTACAGAGTTCAGGTCTCAGAGTAGAGTTTCTGCGTCTTATGGTAAGATGCACGTTAAGCCTGCCAGTGCATGGGGCTATTGTACATCTGGTTCTAAATTAGTCATTTTGGTGTTTCTATCATGTTGTAAAACTTTTCCTGGTAGACCTGCTCTCAACTGCTGATGTGAGTTCTAGTCATGTGTTTTCCACTTTGGCTGAGGAGTACTTAATTTTGAATATCCTTAGGCGGCCAGCTTGAGCTGTATTTGTCAAATAGTTTAAGCCTGTGACAAGATGCTGAATTCAGTAAACAATATTCCATATGTCCTACCAGGCCTTGAGATTCACTTTTTAAATGAGCCAATTGAGTGAAGTGAACATTATTCATCTTACGCTAATGCTACGCAGAGTTCTTGGAGATGTGTGTGCTGTGCACACATCCCACAACATATATTTTTATGCCTGAAGCAGCTCTCATATCAGATTGCTCTTCAATGCTCCGAGTCCTGCTATCCTGCAAGTGGGTGGTATATGAATGAATATGTATAATATGTTGTGTGTGTATATGCATATATACACAGAAATATATGTAAAAGAAAGGTATTTAAACTTAAAAAAAAAGTAGTAGCCATCTGCACATATTCAAGCACAAGCAGCTATAATCCACATCTGTAACAGTAGTAGTGAAGACCTATGCGGGAGTGTGGAGAGAAATGGGGGGCTGGACCACCTTTGAAGAAATCTTAAATCATCCTGAGGATGGATTTGCTAAGACTTCTGTCTGTCAACTGCAGAAACCAGCTTGAATGTTTTTCAAAGTGGTTTCTAAGAGAATGTACTAACATGGTTTATATGACAACTATATTTGTACTTGTAAAGTATTTCTGCTTTCATTCTCACACGGTACAGCTGGAGGTGAGTGAACCACCATCTTCATATTCTTCTTGTTAAAGCCTGCTTTTAGGATTTCTCTTGTGATTAAAAATCCAGCTGAAGGCATTGGTACCTGCATCTTAATGTGAAGCAGATGAAAGGAAGTGGGCAATACTTATTTGTTGGCTTTTTAAAAATTAAGGACAGATTATTTATGTAACACATAGTCACAGATGTAGTCAAAGAGCAGATAAATCAGGCTTCCTTTCTCCAGAATTGGAATGGAGATCTCTTTGAGTTATTGTTTCCTGATTTCTTGTCTGAAGGTATAAAAATACCACAAGCACTGAAGCTTTGAATGAATGTTAGTTTTAATGCAGCCAAAACAGTGAGGAACACAATCTCATACAGGAATCATTGTTCAGATACTTAAGTTCTCCGTGCCCCCTGCCCTGGAAAGCCCATTGCTACTTTTGAGCTGCTCGTTATGGCTTGGTTATCTCATATTAGATCCCTGCAAGTACTACTCTCTGTTCTTGTAAGTGTCCTGAGGAAGAAGCTTGTGTCCTTAAGCTTTAGGCAAGACTCACAGAAAGAAAATAAACAAAAACTATAAACAGTTACTATTGAGGTGAGTTCAAGGGAATGATTGCTAGAGTGGAGCAGTTGGTCCGTCAGTCACCAGAAGGCTGGTCTTTTTCCTATCTAGATTTAGGTTGCTGCCATTTTTGTGTCCACCCCTGTGATGAGCCTTCTGAAAGGGACAAGGAAAAGAATCCAGACAAACTGAAAGTGAAACCTGTTTGTATCTGAGCACACAGAAACAAACATAAAATGAACCCTTTTTATAAGTTTAACCTCAGAAGACTCCAATTGACTGAAATTGGATATCAAAGACCGTGTATCCAAATGGCTGCCAGAAAAAGGAGGGCCCAAGCTAATTTTTAAAAGTTAAGTTTATCTGTGATACTGTTTGTGCACTTCAGGAGCGGCTCTGAAATAGCTACTGCTCATCCAGGTCAAGGGATACCCTGCATTGTATTGGTGAGAGACAACACAAGGAACAAAGCTGATATGTCTCCTTGTCACCATCTATTCATATTTTCAGAGCGTTAACCCTGGGGCAATTCCTTTATCGTATTGGAAAGCATGAGAGCCTTTATTAAACATAGAAGACACACCCTGTGCATGTTGTAGTGTGCAGAGGCAAAGCATGTCTGCCTTAATTGTGCTTTTGCTCCTGAACACCCCAGAACCTGGGCTGGAGGGTTACAAAAGGAATGTCTGTGCTTCCCCCCCACCTCCTTCTAGGAAAAACTTATATCATCAAAATATATTTAACTATCTGCTTTTTTCTTGTGAAAGCCCACTGTTGCAGATAAGGTTACATGCAGAAGTCTTCTCGCATGCCAGTTGGGAGTAGCAGCAGATAACTTGGAGCCTGCAGCTAAGATGAACATGTTGGAGTGTCTGTTTACAAATCAAATATCGGCCTGGCATGGCCTGCCCTGGCAGCAGAGCTGTGTGCACGCTAAAATTAAAGAGGAGGCTGGAAAGGGAGACATTCCTCATGTTCTGGGCTGGTCTCATTGGTTCAACAGCATGTACCACTACTGCGCTGCTGGCATGGTAGCCAGCGCAACTACAGTAGCACATTGTGCGCTGGTGGGTAAGAGCTCAACAATAAGGGACTGGAAAAGACTGCTTTCCATAGAGAGGTTTTTAGAAGGCTGAATATTACCAAAATAATTTCACAAAGATATATAATCTGAAAAGCAACTGAAGCAACTGCCCTTGATCTGCTGCCAGACCTCATAGGGGTATTACTTTCCACAGGCTGCTGCAGCACACTCGGCCTTGTTACCCCATCCCTTAAATGTTTTTCCCTTCTGCCTTAGCTGAGCTTACTATTTATGCTAGTTTGGAAGTTAAGCATGCTCTTGAGCAACCAGAGAGAAAAGTGATTTTACCATTTCTATATGAAAGAACAGTCAAATGCCTGCATTTACACTTTGGGGTGGTACAGAGTGTTTAGACTTCAAATACTAGCAAAGGGTGTTCAGGTTTCAAACCCAGCCTCCAGGGCTGGCAGCAGCTCTTCTAGTGTTGTCGTCGCTGCTGCCAGGGATGTTGTGATGTCCTGGAGGGGACAATATAGCAGCCTCTTAATCTTGAACCTCTCAAATCCATTTAAAGTCAAAGACCTTAAATGTTGGTAAAAGGTCCCCAAAGCAGTGGGACTTTTTCTCTTTTCCAGATGCTTTTTCTACTTTAAATGGGAAGTCCTCAGCTTCTCCCGCCTTGCAGTTAGGAGCAGTGAGTCTGCAGAAAGGTGCTGTTTGTAGTGCTTCCAGGAGCTGTGCTGGTGCAAAGGCTTGTTCTTCACGTTCAATGGCCATATTCTGTTAAAGCTACTGATACATTCTCATTGCTTATTGGGAAGTTTGCTTCTAGCTTTATGGGGGGAGAGGGTGGTTTGGGGTTTCATGTTTGCTTTCTTGGCATTTTAAATATTTGTCGTCTCCTCTGGGATGCTTTGCTTTATGCATTGTGTGCTCATTATTCATAAGTTAAGAACCTGTCTTTATAGTAGAACATGTGCAACGGGCCCATCTTTATTCAGCTGACTGTCTGAAGAGCACCTTGGACTATCTCTTCTTGGACTATCTCTGTGCTGACCATGGCTCTGCCATGTTTTATTAGTCTCATCTGTCATGCTTCTAACTTTTTTTACTCCTTTTGAGTATCTGGTGATGAAAATGTCATCAGTGTTTTGACTTGTGCTTTCCAGCTTTAAGGCTTCTTATGTGTCTGCTTCTGCATGCTGAGCTGTTTCCATCTCCCTGAAAACTGAACATTGGTGTGTGTGATAATATGTGGTTATAATAGAGCGTGTTTTAGTTGATTTGAGGCTTCTGCTACTGCTTGTCTCCATCTTTTATTTGTTTGCCCTACATTCGCTTACACCCAGAAGCTGCTCTTGTGTGGTCACTGACCTAGGATCCTGATCTTCCTAACTGGTCCCTTCTCTGACCTGGTTTTGATGCAGCTCATCCCTGAACTCTGTCCATATTTTTTGAGATCTTTATTTGATAATGCCCCTCATTTTAGAAGCACCCCCAGTACTTATTATTCCCAAAGTAGCTGGTTGCTTCCCATAGGTTCTTTCCTATACAGCATAGATCCAGTTCCCTGTAAAATCTCTCCTGGATGATCCTGCCTCAGTCTTTGCATTCTTCCCCAGAAGGCCAGTCAGCGGCCGGGCCACCAGTCCTGGGTCACTGCTGTGACCTCCCTGCCCTCCCAGACAGGCTATGCTTTTTTCAGCACTCAGGCTGCCTATTCTTCATTTCTCTGACTAAGCAGTAAGGAGAGCCTGCTCCGCACTTTTCCTCAGCCAGCCTGACCTGCTCCAAAATCTTGAATTTCAACCAAGAGATCGGATGGATGTTTCCATTCCCCCGCCGCCCCCCCAGTATTCCCCCATGTAGCTGTTGCACCCGTTGCCAACACCTTGCAAGCTCTTTGAGGCAAGGGCCACCCTGGCTTGTTGCTGCTTTTGTCATGAACAGCTGCTGTTTAATGCAAGAGGTGTGTGCTGCTAATGGTTTGAAATTTTTCCTCTGCTTTTAGCAGTCCTCTACTATGGCTCGCTGCATCTTCTTGCTATGCTCAGCTCTGAATAGCACATGTTGCCATGAGCAGGGATTTAAGAGCTATGGCTCCCTAAATATTCAGCGGGCGAATAACCAAGATTTCTTAGTTCCTCTTACACCGCCTCCTCTTTCTTCTCATGTCAATAGCAAAGCACTGAAGTACTCTTTCCCTCTATGCCTAAAAATCTAGTTCCCCTTCTGTTGGGCTGAGAATTCGCTATGAATCAGTGAAAAATCAGAATGAAGTGTACATTCATACAGGCGTATACTGGGGATTTACACTCCCACTTCCTTTATTTTAAACAGTGCTGGCTTTTTAAATGTCAAAAAATTTAAATTTTAAGCTTTTAAGGAGAACGAGTTGTTTTGACAAGAGGAGGTAGTTTATTGTATAGTAAACGTGAAACTGGTAAATGGCACACAACTTCTTGGTGCCCAGCAGTATTGTTCACTTTTATTCTTAATTTATTACTGCTACGGATGTTTTTGATTCCTGTTCAGGGGAATATTGCTGTAGAGAGTTAAAGTACTTTTAGCGGAGGAGAGCTTGTGGAGCTACTTATGGAGCAGCTGTGAAACAGGACTGGAGCCACTTTAACTGAATGCTTGCAGTGCCTGTTTCAGAGCATAAGAGAGAAGTCGCCTAGAAATTGAGTGTCCAGGTTTCTGAAAAATAACTTTTTTTAAAAAAAAAACCCAAGTGTATCAGACTAGCACCTGATGTAACCAAACTGCTCAAATGCTTGCACAGGAGTGACTTTTGCAAAGGATGGCTCTAATGGCTTTTTTAGTTGCTAAAGTCTGGTGTCTTGGGCTGAGTTGATTATCTAGTTGAACTGAAAACTTGGCTATAAAATATAAGGTAGAGACCTACGTCTAAACTTTCCTGTGGGGCCATTGGAACCAGTAAGAATAGAGAAGAAGAAGAAGAACTCTGCTGTGTTGTTTGATTTCTTGTGCTTTTCATAAGTAGGCCTGAGGAACAGCAGGAGATTTAACTATGTTCCAGGCAAGAAAGTCTCTTTGAATAAAAGAACAACAAACAACCCCCAAACATACACCATCCATGTTAGTTGGTAGTCCCTTTTTCCTCTATGAATACCAGTGCTTGTGAAAAATAAGGGTATTTCAGTTTTCAGGTCTGTGCAATTATAGGCTATTAATTACTGCAAAGCGAGTGGAACAGTGTAAACTTGCCTCCTTCATGACTGTATCTCTTGTTTTCCTTTTGTAAGAAGGAAAAACATTCTAATTTTATTAATAATGAGGCTACACAATAAACTTCAGAGTCAAGAGCTTGCTGGTGAGTGATTACATTCTGCAAGGCTGTGAATGGAAAATTCTTCCCCCTCTGTTTGTAGAAGGCTCTGGAGGCAAACAGGTGGATGCAGAGATTGCTCTTGAACCATGTTAGGTATAGTTAACTCATTTAACTATGGCCATTTTCCTTGAGCTGTTCCAGTTGTCCTACCTGTCATTCGATTGCTCCTTCAAAATTGACACTTAAAAGTAATATATAGTCTGCAAGCTGTCAGCTAGTGCTCAGCATTCACACTCTCAATTGTTTTGTTTGGGTGTAGATATAGGTCAGATGGTATTAGCATAGTGCATCTCTTGCAATCTTAATTTCTAGTTCAGATAACTGCATTCAAAAGTTTGTGGGTTTTTGTAAACATCCTCTTCACCTTTCAGATTAATGCATGAGTGGGCCATAATGCCGGAATACTTTACATTAGACTGGGAAGTCTCATAGGTCTTGGTAAATGTGTGTTGAAGAATTTAATGATGATATATTTTTAACTAGTTAACTAATCTAAACTAATCATTCAGATAGTCATAAAAGTATACATATTAAAACACTCAAAAACAAGTTAATGTGTTTTACCACAGAAATTTCCTACACTCAAAAATCCTGTGATTCCCATTTGCTCTGAGGTTCAAGTTTCTGCAGCTTTGAAGGCTTTGGCAGCACTTAATTGTTTGCAAAGCTGTCATCTCTGCGTTAGCACTGTAGAGACCTTCACTGTAGATTTTGTTTTAATCCGATCCTGCAGGTCAAAGTAATTCAAATACTTGAAGGTGGTGTCCTTGTTCTACCAAGATATCTCCTTCTTGCTGTAAAGTTTATATAGCTTGCATTTTTGTCTGACCCCAGGCTTGAATTCTTGAGTCCCGCTCCACCCTCCTAATTCTTTCAGTACCCAGTCCCCACAGCAAGGACTTAGATAAGGTGGTCCCTTTTCCTCCCCTCTCCCTGAAAACAGCCATACAAAACAGGAGAGGTGGGTTAAGAAAAACTTGTCTGTTCCAGCTGTTGGGATGACTTCAGCAATTTCAGGTGTAGCTGTTAAAATTTACTCAAGTGACTGAGCTACCCCACGGGTTATGAGACTGCTACTGAAGATCTGCATTCAAGTACAGGAGTGTTGACATGCCAGCAAAATAACTAGGGAGGTGAGGTAGGCAACATGCACTGACAGCTCGAGGGAAAGTTTTCTATGAGAATACCCAGGAACCCAGCTGTGTGTCCGTAAGCCTCTGTAAATGCAGATAACTCCTTCCCTTCAGTAGTCTCCTGTATTTCAGACTCATTGTTTAGTGGCCAAGCCTTCTCTTAAATGTCTCATCTACAGCAGTGCTGTCCCTTTGTAGGACTGCTGGGAAGCCAAAGGTGTGGCATGTATCTTATGGATGATCAATTTAAAAAGGGGGAAGGGGAATCCTGTAAATATAACTCAAGTAAAATGCTTCAATCTTTTTATAGTTTTTCTTGGTTATAAAGAGATCTTAATATATTCATGAAATGGTTGTTAAAGACTTATCTTTTTCCTGAAAGCTTGTCATCTTGACTCTTGTGCACAATAGAGGGAACATCTCAGATGTGATCTCCATCTGAGTTCTAATATACTTTTTTATCTCTGCTAATCTGAACTAAATCCATTTTACAAGATTTTCCTCTATGGATTCCTTCTATCATTTTTAGATAGGTATAAACAGATCCTAGAGAAAATGTTTAATGTTTGAGTATGGGACAATCTTCCCAGGAAATATTTCACTAGTATCAAGTAGTGACTTGACTCTGTTTCTACAATGTAGATGGTAGTAGACCTGGACCAGAAGGAATGTTTTTTGTAAGTGTGTCCTCTTCATGAAATTATTCCTGTGATCTTGTCAAAAGATTTCTTGGAACTTGTAATTGTTGAAAGGTTCCAAAAGATGATTAAAAAAATTGATTTTTAGTCTGTCAGTTTTCTGTCATAGTTGCAGGTTTCCAACTTACAGAAGGCTTGCTTTATTTTAAATGAACAAACTATTATTATGCTGAAACTAAAAATATCAGACTAGCACCAGCCTTGTAGAGCATTAATGAAGTGGCCTCAAGACTTCTTAATAGCTACAGCAAATAGCTTTCAAAACTGCCTTGTGCACACACAGAGAAAAGAGTAAAGTGTATAGAAGAAATACAATTCTCCCTGATAAATCTTCCAGATAAAAAGAACACATTTTCTGTAACTATATGGAGTTAACAAAATTTGGAGGATGGAAAGGTGGATGGGGGAAAGGAAAAAAAAAAAGTAACTGCTTCCTTTCTGGTTTTCATGGCACTGAGCAGGACATGGCAACTTGCACTGTGGGGCTGAGTAGCAGTCTTCCTGACAGAGACCAGTGCTGGGTGCCTCCACAGGAAGGTATTGAAACTGCCAATAAAGCACCAATTTTATTTCAATGTAGTGTTGTGAGTAAAGCAGAAAATTTGTCCTTAATCCCAGTGTATTTTCCAAACGTTCTTTTAAAGTTTGCTGGCTCCCTTGCTTTGTGTAGTCTATCATTTAATCAAAGTTGGGCAATGGATGCTCACTGGATAGTGATGCTTTTATAGCTGCCTTTTTTTTTTCCCCTTCCCTTTGGCAAACTACAAATGAGATCGTAGAAGTAGTGGAGAGTGTTTCCACTTAAACTGTCCGCCTTGATGCGAGAGGAGGCAGATGAACATGAGCTAGTGTTGCTGCTGCTTCCCACTACGTTTCACAACACCCATCTGCCAGCCCGGCATGTGATCCTTCCCTCACGCCCAGCCGCAGAAATGTCCTGGTAGCCCGTCTGTTGGGGGAGGAGGAGGGGGGCCCCAGCAGTGCCCACAAAGAGATCCTGGGAATGGGGACTAGCTGCATAAAACAGCAGTTGCTGCCTTTAAGGACCAACCTGTGTGATGGTGCTTTTTAATTTTGTAGAAATCAGGATGAGGACAGAATCAGGAGTGTTTGCATTAGTGCTACCTGGCTCATAAATGCTGACACTATCTGAAACTGCTCTTGAAGTTACACCTTTAGCATGAGGAGAGGGGAGAGTAATAAAGTATTATAGCAGATACTGTGCAGTGCTTAATTGCATTCAGATAATGTTGCATAAATACTTATTTCTCTGTGTTTTCAGACTTGTTTTCATTAAATTTAGATGAAGGGTGAATAGAAGCTGCCAATTTGGCCATCTCTACATGATTCGTTATTTCATAATACCTGTATCATATTCCCTCTTGCTCCTTTCCAAACTGAATTATCCTGCTCCCTTTAATCTTTCTGTGAAGGAGGCCACCCATGCATCTAATAAGGTTTTTTCCTGTCTCTAAACATTTCTCAAGTACTTTTTTTAACCTTGGAGACCATTTAATGCCATTTGTCAGCCTTGATAGTATGATCTTTTTTCTCTCATCCCATACCTCCTTAGTGTAATACACACTAATCTTTCTTCCCTATCACACAGACTCTTTCCAGCTTAGGGTGTTATGTGGGAACATGAAAGCACACAGGAACTTTTTTCCTGCTGCATCCGGTACCTGGGCAATTTCTTGTATTTTCAGAGCTTCATTAGAATACTCTCTCAGTGAATTTTTTCCATTGTATGAATTTTTATTTAAAAGGAGGGAGAGGGAGTTCTGATGCTGATCTTAATCTGTAATGGTTTATAATGTTGCTTACACTTGTAGGATTCCTCTTAATTTTTTCTTTAAAAGCTAACCTTCTTCCATCTGTAAATTATGCTAATTATACTTCCTGTGATTTGCTTTTTGATTTAGCAGTTTTAAGGCAGGTCCTTTTAAATGTCATTCTTGAATACTAGTGTGGTTTTAAAGCATTTAGTCATCTCTTTCCATTACCTTTTAATTTTATATACATAGGGGTGTGCGTGTGTGTGTATATACACACGCACAAGAATTTAAATGATCCAGCAGTATTATCTGGAAACACTTATAAACACATGTAGTATGTGGAGTAGGTTACAACAGTTGTAGCTACGGCTGCATGTGATGTTCTACCTGAAACCTATTTTCAGTTGCTTTATATCTTTTGCTTAATTTGAAACACAAAAGGTGAATAGTCCACATCTTCTCTTACCTCCTTATTTTTTTAATTGAGCTTTTCAGATGTTCCATAATGGGAGCAAGATGAATAGGGACCTAGTGTTTGCTCTTTAGAACTTGTAGGGAGGGACATTGGCTGGGGTCGGAGGATGGCTCTGCTGTCAACTAATAAGTCCAGCGTGTGCAGTGAAGATGACTTGTCTGCAATAGTTGTGTCCCAGTTACTCACCACACACTTTCTTAATTTTGCAGCAAGTCAAGGACTTTCAGGAGGACAAACCCCTTTGGTTAGGGGAATCGAATACTGCCATGGCAAATTGAATTCTGCACATTCTGGTATCTGGTGCTGTGCAAACTGTGTAAGCAAAAGTTGCTATTACTTGCTAACAGTGTGCCTTGTCGTCTTCAGTTCGTCTTGTGACGAGCCTAAGGTCTGTCTTGCCGAAGTGCCATCTTCTCCTTGCTACCGAAAGTGGCTTTGAAGCTGCACTTTGAAAGCACAGACGTGCTGAGCACTGTGGAAAATCGAGCCCTTGGTGTCCAAATTAGCCACTCAATTAGTAGTTCCTTTGACAATTTTGGCTTTGTTCTTTGTGGTTCAGCTTCACATTCTTAAAACCCTGGTAATACCACCTAAACAGAATTGTATTATAGGGTAAACTTTATTAATAGTTTTGAACATTTGGATATAACTGTAAGTTCCCAGGAGAAGAATTCACTCCAGGGTTTGTATGGGATGTGGTAAATAAGCCAGAGTTATTGTTTTCAGGCGCTGCCTTTCTGGTGTGTGCAAACAATGACTTCAGCAGCTTCCAGACTTATTTTTCTGATTCTTCCAGACTATGGTCATGGTTTCATGAGACAGTAAACTGAGTATTGGAGGGCCTACAAGATGAAAAACACCATCACCACATGCTGCAATGTGTTGAGCCATTGCAAATTGTCTTTGCCTATTCAAATGCCTTCACAAGGTTTTGGAGGAATAACTTTGTCCCAGTAGATCACGTGTTGGTTTAGGTACTCCATGTCAATGCTGCTCTGCCTTTACAAGGGACCAATGTGCTCTGACCTTGTTTTTGGTGAAAATGGGTAAAGTTGCCATGTTGGGGCTCTGGCTGGCAGCAGTGGTCCAGAGAAGTTCCCCAGGCTAGGAGGTGTGCTGGATGGCCTGGAACCAAGCTCACCTGTCCACCATGGTCTCCACATAGGTGATGTAGCCTTTTTACATCCTCCAATTACACCTTTCAAAAATGACTGCTTCCTCAGGGATTTATTAGGGGTTTCATATTTAATCTTCCCTGTAAAGCCATGCTAGCTGGGCCCCCTCTGGGGATACGTGTTTTACCAATGAAAAGGTTAAGACAAACTGAAGGTGCTTTGAAGACCCTTTTTGCAGCTAGCGGGGCTGCAAGAGCAATGGTGGCACTGCTGAGGTCCTGTTTCACGCATCGAAGTCACAAAATGCTGTCTCTGCTCGTGCTGTGTTGCAAATATTAGCACACCAGGGCCTGGTAGGTGTTGCATCGTAGTTGTGCTGCATTAAGATAATCTAAAATAGCTCTTTTGTATTTGTGGACTTAAATATACCAACAGAGATTGGAAGTGTGTGGTTCAGCTAGGCTTGGTATCTGGAAAGATATCAGTATTCCTCTGTGTACTCATCCCATCCCTTCCTTACCTGGTTCTTCTGTTTTCTTTCACCCCACCTCTCTACTGTTAAATCAAAAGCCACTTGCAGTAGCAACTTCTCCCTGTTTGTATTGTTGCCTGACTCTCTCTTTTTTTTTTTCCTCCCCCCCCTTTTTAAAATCACCTGGAACACTCAAAGTCTGCAGCTAAAATTTTCCATGTGGTCTTTTATCGGATAACCTTAACCATCCTGTGTCTTTTTCTGCCTCTGTTATTTGTAATTTCAGTTGTGTTGTCTAATTTTAACTCCCAACCAACATGACAGGAGTCATGGGAGCGCAAGGGTGGTGGTCTAATGGATTTGCTCTAGACAAGTGGAGAAAGTAACTTCAGGTTCTGCAGCACCACTGGGAAGTTCCCATTGCTAAATGTGTGTGTGACAGAAACAATATGGACAACTGTGTTTATGGACCAGATGTCTTGAGACTAATTTGCTTATGGCATAGGGCAGAAATCCTACAGCACCATAAGACGATGTGTATGGAATAGTCTGTTCTGAAAGCGCAGAAAACAACTGCTCTGGTTTGTTCAAAGGTGCTACTTGTAAACCTGTGAAATCTGCATGAGAACCAGGATATTTTAATGTGTGCTTTGAGCTCTCAGCTCTACTGAAGAGTAACGTTTCCTTGTTTCTCTTTTCCTTGTAAAGCAGCCTCGATTTGTGGGGCTTGGTGTAGGGTAATGCTGTTTATAATGAAGTCAGAATTGGCTTTTAGAGCCTGATGAATGAAAGTCCACAGTATAAGACTGCAGCTTTTTGTGAGAGAGACATCTGTGCTATAACAAGAGCAGGAGACCCAATTTAGACAAATGCTAGAAGGAGAGCTCAAGAAAAGGAAAGACTTTTTTCCTAGCTTAGATTAAATATTTGTACAAATAAACTTTTCTTTTCAGCTGCTCATCAGAATTGCTGCTGCACCACCAACTTGGCTTTGAATTTTGCTCTGATTGCCCAACAAGGCTGTACACGAGGAGTGTTACGGAAGAGCAGCTTAAACAAAACATGTTTGTTTTGCAGCAGAACTAGAGGCTTTGGGCTAGAGAGAAAAAAATTTGGGGAGAGGGAAAAGACAGTGTGAAGAGAAGTATGAAAAACTGAAGGATGTGAATAGAAACTGGCTGTTGCAGTAAATACATGTGAAGCAAGGAACACATGCAGAAGTTGTTTTGTGTTTTGAAAGTGAGTTATGATAGAGGATCTGGCTTTGAACACAGTGGCAATGACTTCTCCCAACTAGATCAGCTGGTTCAGTTAAAATTTTTCTTACCCACGAAGCTTGCTCCTCACACGCACACACATATATACCCTGACCACTGCAGAAACTTTTTTACTAGTGCATTTTAAATACAGCCTGGTTAAAAGTCTAGCCCTGTGGTGTTTAGCACACTTAGAATCTTGCTGCTGCACAAGACTGGTGGTGATGAAAATACAAGTGTCTACTGAGGACAGTGCTGCAGAGAGCAAAGTCTTTTGATCCAAGAGGATTGTTTCTCATTTCAGTTAAAGCTCCAATCCTTTGAGGAAACTTCTTATAAATCTGTTTGGTAAAGCAACTCTTTTAAGAACACAGGAACTCAAATCACCTGGATTAAAGCCCAGATGGACACTGTCTCTGACTGAGACAGCTCACAAGAGGATTAAGGAGCAGTATAAGTGGAGAACTGGTGAGGAGGAGTGGGATGCTGTGTGTGCTGGCTATTCCTCAGCACTAACAGCAAAGGAGCCTTTTGGTTCTTAGTCTTCTTGGAGCAGACTCAAGGCTAGGGTGTTGAGAGGTTTTTGATGGCTGATCAGAAACATGTTGGAAGTAGTAGCTCTTAGAGAATGTAGTATCTTCTAGAGAGTTGTGTGGAGTCAGTTTTAAAGCATTCCTCTTCTTGGTGAAGCTGGTGACTTTAGTATGTGGGTCTTCATGTAAAGGTATGCTTAGCCCAGATTATAAATTTAATATGGAAATAGTTTACAAAATATCAATTAACTATTATCCAGCAAAGTCTGGTGGTACCTCTGGCATTCCAGCTTTGCTCTTTTCCTGTAAGTTTAAGGATGAAAATTAAATCCTGTGACTTAAGTGATGCAGCTTTGGGCCAGGGTGGGCACGAGCTGCTGGTCTGCATAGTTCAAATGTAATAAAAATTTGTCTTAACTAACTGAAGACGTTAGCTCACATTGTAGTATGGTCTGCTGTGTAATGAGGCATGGGTGTTGACATACTGTAGGGACAAAGAAATTGCTTTACCAGACTAATGAACTCTTCAGTATCCTGTTTCAAATAAACATCTCAAAATGGGTCTCTGAGCCAGGGACTTACTCTGCTTTTCTTGTTTTAAAACCCTGACCCCACCTGAGATTCTGTACACCCGCTGATTTCAGTGGAGGCACAATTACCATTGAAGCTGTCTAAGGTAGAAGGCTTTCCTCTAATCTCATGCAGTGACTCTCCTGGCTTGCATGGAAGTATGGCAACAGTCTTAACAGTATGGCAAGACCTTGCAACTCTCCCACTCAACCGTGCCAAGGTTTCAATTGTCTTAAAAGGATCTTCCATAGACTTTTTATTTTAATCCCCATGAGCATCTTTGCTTCAGTAATATTTAGGAAAAGTTTACTCTGAAATTTGCTTAGTTTCAAATTGCCAGATCTTAGGAGTGGCAGAAAAATGGGTTTTTAGGGGATTGAAAAGACAAACTCTCAGAATAGGCTAATCTCTGCTTGTAGGAGGAAAGGACAATTAACAACTTGTCTATGAAAACAAAACTGTTGCCAAGAAATCTTACTGGACCTTATACAAGAAGGAGGGGGAAATTCTGCAGTTAAAAGTAGCAATGCATGGCTCAGTCTTGGCGAGCAGTGCATCACCTTTTAATTACCTGTTTTGAAACATTACCTTCGAAATGTCTGCATGCAATTTCAATTTTAATAGGTAGTAAAGATTGGAAATTATACTGATGTAAGTTGTCATTAAGTTTGGGCATATAAACTGCAATTTATCTTAAAAATGTCCTTTATATTTGTAGTAAAAGTATACAGTACATCAATGTAATTTTGAATTCTTAATCTCATGTGGATGTAGACTCTGAATTTTACATTTTTAGGGGCTGGGGTTTTGTGCACACTCAGTTGTTGGTTATACCAAGTAGAAGTGTACTTAAACACGCATCTGTGCAGCTTCTCGTTGATGCCTGTTACTTTCCTCACTTCTACCTTTTCATTCTGACATTTTGCCTTAAGAGACTAACTGATGTGAAGAATGGCACTTTGGTCACAGAAGAGGCTGCAAGTTTACTTCTTGGTGTAAATTGTGAACTTTTCCAGCATTGTTTTATTTCTTGAGACAAAATATTAGGATACAACAAACCACAATGGTGCACTTGTGTTCTGTGTTAGTTACTGCTGCAGACACTGTTTTCTGGAATGTTATTTCCCACCAGGAAGAAAATAAGGTATATACAATGTGATTTTTTGGAAGCAATACAACTGTGGGTAATTCAGTGTGTTTACTGGAATATTCTGACACCTTGACTTTCCTAAAAGTCTCATTGTATCTTGCCCCTTTTCATCCTCTATTGGACTGGAATAAAACAAATTATGCCAAATAAAACTACTTTATTCAGATTTCTTTTGCCCCTTGTCATGTGTTTTTACCTGTTCTTCCCTAGCTTTCTACCAAATGACAAATTAATTGTGACTTTCAAATAATTGTGACGATGTTCTTGCTAGTGTTTCTTCTCGAATGAGTCTTTGGGAAAACTGTCAAAGTAATTGTGGAACAGCTTTTGATGTGCTGTTGTTCTGGTTAACGTCTCTATGTAGACAAGTCCCCTCTAAGTAAGATGAGAACATTTTTATGCATGACCTAAGTGTACTGGGAGGGAAAAAAAACCAAACCCAAACAGTGGCAAAGTTACGTATATGTGCCTGGGATACATGGAAAGATTTTATTCCAGATTTGCTCTTCTCTAATTCTTCTTGCCTCTGTTTTAGTGCACTTGGAGAACAGGTGATTTGGAGGTTTATTTTTAAAGTTTGGGACTTGCAGTGCAGTGTGACTTCTTGGAGTTATGTTCTGCCTTCACATTTGTGAGGTTTTAAATGCAGATTTTTTTCAAGTGAGGAAAAAAAGAGCAATATGTGCTTGTTTTTCCCAAAATGGTTAACACTTCTTCCTCATTGGAGTGGATGTCTTGAATGCTGTATGTTCTTATAAAATTATTACAAATTTTAGTGGCTTTGCAGGCTTTTTTGTTGTTTTGTTAATGTTTTGAAATTGAAATCTGTAATTTCTCTTACCCCTTGATAGGTGCTGGATAGTTTGTTAGCTCAATATGGAACAGTGGAGAACTGTGAGCAAGGTATGGCTCTACTCTCAAATTGCTTTTAAATTTGTAGTGGGAAGGGAGTGCACACTGATCTTATTTCTTTTCATTGTGTTTTCCTCTCTAGTGAACACTGACACGGAGACTGCAGTTGTAAATGTAACATATGGCAATAAGGACCAGGCTAGACAGTAAGTATCTTATTTACTTGCTACTGTTGGCTAACTTGCATTTCGGAATTGATGTTATAATTTTATTGATAAATTAATCAGAAGTGAAGTTACATATAAAATTGCAATGTAAGCATTAACTTTCAAGAAAGCCTCTTGGTCTTCCCCTCACCAAGACTTGTGTGCTTTACCTTAATTTGCTATTTTGTCATAAATTTTCCTGCCCTTTGATTAAAAATAAATCAATTTCAAAAGCTGAAAATTTGGGTAAAATTATCTGACTGGCAAGGGCATAAAGTTAGTGATTTGCCACTGACAGAGGACAGGAGTTATTGCTTAATGATTTTTAGCCATGTTTTAAAAAAGCTGTGTGATACCCTTTTACAGTGTTGGTTGTTCTATGTCTGTCTTCTGGTAGTACCTGCACTCTTCTCCTCTTTGTTTCTGTTTTGCGATCACTTTTCCCTTAAATTGTATTTTTTTGAATTAGAAAATGTAATTCTTCTTCCAAACACGCAAAAGGTCATAATCCAAATATCCAAAATAATTTATTTGGACTCTCTGACCTTTAGGCCATGTATTTTATGCTTGCTTGTATCTTCAGTAATTGATAACTTTATTTTTAAATGTTAATATCTATATTATAATGCTTTACCTAATAAATGGTTGTATATCCTTTTCCATTTTAAACATCCATATTATATATTACACCATAGGTTTAATTTTGATTTTCCACCACAAGCAGAAAAAGGACTTGTGTGTTCCTTAATTTTCAATGTGGTGACATAAACATATTTTCTCTTCTTTCTAGTGCTAGCAGTTTAAACAACCAAACCCATGGAATAGCCTACAATATTTTTATTTTAACTTGGAAATTTCTGCCACCTTGTGGCTAACTAAAATCAGCAGTTAAGATGCAGAGTATGCTTATGGTATGCATTAATTCAAAATTACAAATGAAATAATATTTGTACATATAATTAAGTAATTACGACTTCTGTGTAATTTGAATGCAACACATGTATTTAATCTTTCAAAGTGTTAGGTTACTTGTTAGTGTATTCTAAACAACTGTGATGGGAAACTTGTGTCAGTGGTGTCTCCTTTGTACACTGGAGCTGAAGGAAACAATGCTTTTCTTGAATTCACTATTCAACTTTTCTCAAAACCTGAATTGTTTGACAAGTTCTTTTTCAGGTTCTTCTGTTGTTTTTAATTCTGTTGCACCGTAAATAAGAAAACCACTGAATTTCTAGTTCTATGGTGCAATGTTAAAAATTAATGCTACATGTACCAGTTCCTTCTTTGAAAATGCAAGAAGGAAGTACCTAAAATACCATGGAAAGAAGCATGAGGTATATTTTTGAGCTGTCTGTCATCTGTGATATGGGTTCCTGGATTTGTGCAGTTCTTCAACTTCAGCCTTCTGTAGTTGAAAACAACAACATATAGCTTCTTCCCCCCCCTCCCCAACCCCCAAACCTGTACTTATTAAAATTTAAGGTTAATCCTGAGGAAATGTTGAGGCAAGCCAAGACTGTGAAGAAGTGTCTGAGATTAAAGTATTAAAATATTGTTTTGCGTGAGAAATCACATGACGATAACTGAATTTCCTGAGTTTGAAAGCAGGTGAATTAGTGTCTACCACGAATGTTGGAGGAGGACCTGAAGGGATACAGCTTGAATGATGACAGAGTTTGGTTGCCTTGAACAGATAGAGCAAGTGCAGGAGCCTTGGTTTACTTTTGTGAATGGTTTGATTCAGACACAGTGGTTTCTAAGGGGATAAATCAATCTTCTGTACAGAAAATGTTAGCTCAGATGGGCTGGCTCCAGGATGCAACCTTGCAGCCATTTAGAAACCCCTAAGAGAAGTGGCCAGATAGAGGTTTTTCTAGAAAAAAACCTGTGAGGAATTACAATGAAGAATCACTATCAGACCTGTATGTGTGTGCTTTTCTGTAGTGGCTGTGGTGGTGTTTCAACTGAATGGTTTTCCCAGACGTGGCCTAGCTTTGCTTCTTGGAACTGGCTGTGGTGGACAGCAGTGGCTGCGGAGGGGGAGTGGTATATGAGTGCTGATAGCTGATAAAAGGCTGTGTTGGTCAGCCTATGCAGTACAAGGGGTAACAAAAACTGACTTTAAGAAAAGCTGTTTAGAGTTGTTGAGAATCAGCAGCTGATAAGCTTTTGTGTTTTGAAACTTAGCTGTTTAGGGTAAATGATTGCTCTTAGCCATGACTTTTGGAGCAAACACTGTGATGTGAAGTTTTCTATGCTGCTGCATACAGTGGGTCCCCGGTTCTAATTGTGCCTTTTCTGCACTTTTTGCAACGCACGTGCTAACTTCGCAGTTAGTAGTGCTGGCTGACGAAACATGCAAAGTTGGCTACTTCCCCACTGGATAGACTGTATGGCGTTGCTGTGCTTGTTGGAGTGTGCACCGGCAGCGCTGCGCGGTGAAGGTGCTGTAACACAAGCTGGAGATATTTTTGATAAGCAGTTCTAAACAAGTGTGGTATGCATTGCTTGGAGGATGTTACTTTTCAACAAAACTTTTCGTTCCACCCAGATAGGAAACTGAACCTTTTTCTGTCTTGCAAGTTGAAGTGTTGCAGCAGAGGCTTTTTCTCTAGGCTGGTACTGCAGTTGTAGCACATTCAATATAGGGCTGCATCCAAAACTAACTTGGAAACTGAAATCAGTGAAGAATGTTGCAGTCCTTTTGAGAAACAAGTCCTGGACAGTGCACACAACATTCAAAATCTGAGACATGCACAGTCACTGATTTCTAGTTGGAATGGAGGTCTGCGGCTTTGACCTGTTGTAGTGACACCTTTCTTTCCTAGCTGGACAGGCATGAGGCTGTCTTGGCAGAAAAAGCAGGATGCTGCTCCTTGTCTTTTGTGGCCAGAGCAGGGGAGCCAGTGTGGCAGATCAGGTACTTGTGGGAAGCCTGGTAGGTTTGTGGAGCAGTGTACAAGCACAAAGCCATGCACAGGCCTGGAAAAACCACCCTTTGCTCTCCAGGACTGTGGGTAGCAAAGAGAAGGCTGGGACTGCCAAGGCATCTCTCTGACCCCATCCTTCCCCTCTTCTCTTGCAAGCACTTGGGAGGAGGAGGTAGTTGTTCCAACCTGGAAACTTCCCCTGCTGCCATCCTTCCCAGAAACTGGAGAGGGCCTTACAAAACATGTGCACATTGCTGTGGCTCGCAGTTATTGAACGTTGTGGTGGGTTATGGAATATTTGGAAAAGAGGGGTTCAGAGGGTGAGTGGCAGAGCCTGGAGCCTGTGGTTCAGTTTGAACAACCCAACCCAGCTGTAGGTAGGTATCAAGTCAGCTTGGGAGCTGCTTGCTGAAGGGTGGTACTCCTTCTCCTCCCAATATTGATCCCTGACTGCAACCAGCAGGATGTGCTGACCATGTCCTTGTGATATACTGCCACTTAAATTATGGCTGTTATCTCCAAAAGTTACACCACCTCCTCTTTTCCTCCCCAAAATGTTCCAGTGTGTAGGCGTCTAGTGTATGCTACAGGATTTAGCTGTGCACAAGATTTTGGAAGGGAAATCTTGTGCAAAGTTGGCCTCACATATATGGAGTGGGTATATATTGTTTTGGTATGGGGCTAGGTGTTTTTGATCTTATTTTTTAGCTCAGGATTCAGGTATGTGTGTTGGTTGTGCCTTGTAACTGATGGTGTATTTTAAATGCGGACTGCAATGTAAGGAGCTCAGGATCTGTGTCTTTGCAAATATAAGTAGGTATATTTGAGCATTAAGACATTAGTGGTCACCTTTTAATTGGAATACTTGCAAAAAGAAACACATTTTTTACCCTTTCAATGAAGCACAAAGCTCTGTGTGTGTGCACAACATGTATCCTTGATGAATGAATAAGAGTTCATGTATCTATACTTTTACATGCCATCACGGGTCAGTGCTAATGTTGCCATAGGAACGATAATACTGAAAATTCAGTGGTGTATTATTATAAGCTTAGATTTATTCTTTGCCTTGTTTTTATTTTCAGAAATATTAATGAAAACTATATTTTTATTTAATGTAAAAAAAATCATTATGCCAAAGAAAAATTTCTGTGTAATCTGTCTTCTCAGTATGCAAATATATCAGTTCAAGGAGGGGAAAAAGAAAGGTGGTATACATAGAAGCTGCATGTGGGAGTGAAATATCTTCTCCATCTAGTGCTTAGAGTCATTGTGCTATCAATGGATGAATGATTTCTAGCATAAGACTTGGTACTTTTACAGTATTCATTTATCTAGGATGTTTAACCTCCACTAGCATCAGAAGGGAGAACGCTGGGAGGACAGTGGTGAGATGTCGTTTTGATGGGAAAAACCTCAGGTGACTTAATTACAAAATATTTGTTTAAAGGTTTCATTTTTATGTAGGGACCTTCTTCTGAGCAGATGTCATGTGAATACAACCCAGGCTGCTACACATCTTAGTAGGGCATAGGCAGTAGTCACTGCAGTCTCTTAATGAATTTTTTAATAAAATTCTGAACTACGCTAAGAGTCCTGTGTGCCAGCTCTTGCTATTATACGAAATGGAAACATTTTCCATTTCCACTAAACAGTAATTTTTAAAGAAAATTTAGGGGAGGAGGGTACCTCATAATGAGGAAGTTTACTGAAATTTTCTCCATCTTTGTCCTCATTAAGTGACTCTAAGGCTTTTAGCCCTTGCTTAAAATGTTTTTTGGGTTGTTTCGGTAGGTACCAGTAGTGTCCTCTGACAGAGGTAACTGGCATGGCCTTTATTAACTTGCAGTCATGGAAGGAGGCCCCCAGCCCTGTTTGGGAAGGCAGCGGTCTTTGTGGAAAGGTAGAGGCAGTGTTGCTGTAGTTTGGACTTCCGTTTCTGAGGTGGTCAATCGATGCCAGTATATCTTTTACAAAAGAAGCTGGAGTTAATGTGTATTTGACGGACTGCAACAATGATGATAGCCTTGACTGAAACAGGTGTCACTAGTGCTGTGAAGAACCAGTCACTCGTTTTCCTCTGAGGCTCAGGCTTTCCCAGGGAGCAGGGATGGCTCTTCTGATAGCAAGTGCTGGCCTAGATGCTGTTTTACAGGGATTTTGCATCCATCTAGAAGATGGTTCTTAATCACTCATCTCTGTTCTTGGTTTCCTTTTCTTTTTAATTTCTTCCCCCTGCCCCCTGAAGCAGTGCCTAGATGCCTCTAAAATGTTAGGCATGTCATGGTGGTGAAAGACTGCTGACCCATCACCATGCCTGATTCCAGTTGTTTTGGCCCACAGAATTGATTAAAATGAGTGTCACATGTTTGAATGAAGGCCAGGCTCAACAGCCCAAGTGACTTCTCAAAAGCTGTGGGTTTGTGTCTTCTGTCAGAAATGCACCAGAACTGTGCATTTGCTGCATCACTGAAAGTTAGTTATCTTTGCATTCCCCTGCGTGTGCTCAAATCAGTGCAGAGTGTGGGACCACCTGCCTGGGAAATGTCAGTTGCACAAAAGGCTTGGGAGAGCAATGTTTAATTACTGACTCTTCTTCTGACTTCTTGTTCCAGTGACAAGTCAAATTATAAAACAAGTCAGCCTATAAAATATGAAGAACGCACTGACTCAGAAGGTGTATTAGTAACTTTAAAGTATTCTCTATAAATATCTAGACTAATTTAAACAAGCAATACTGCTGTAGTGTCTTTAGTATACTAGAGACTCTAGTCTAGAGTACTACAGATACTGTAGTATCTTTAGTATCTAACTAGAGAAGTAAACTTTAAAACAGGTTTGCCTTCAAATACTTGCTCAAAAACAAGCCATCCAATTTTTTCAGTCTGTTATTTTTCCATGTCATTGTATGGCTTTGGTCAGGGATTGTTCACTGCTGACATAATTGATTTTCCACAACAGCAAATGAACTTTTCTCGGTTTGCTTTGAATTTAGGGTGCTTATAGTCGTATAGAATCATTCAGCAATTTATAAATTGTTCTTAAGTAGGAAAAAAATCCAACTTTCTTTTCCTGAAAAGAATGCCACATATATATATATCTCTATATGGCAGTTGTTGCTGTATGTTTGTTGTGAACACATGATAGGTATGTAGCCTGGTTGCAAACAAAAAGTCTAGTCTTTTCCTCCCCTATAGCTTCTGAAGGAGAGTGAGAAGTCTCATGCACTGATTTAATCCAAGGTTTTTGTATTAGTGCTGGGATTGTCTAAGATATTTTAAAGCCAGAGGAGCTTGAAGCATTTTGGGAAAGAAACAATGTCTAAACTTGTCAAATGAATGCACGGAAGGGAATGAGTTGGAATGGATGTCAATCTGGAGCCTACCAGCATGTTCGTGGTATTGTTGGTGCTCATCTCTCCAACATCTTGAGGTTTGATTCCAAAAGAAACAGGGCTTGTGCAGCTGCAGTGTCTGGTGGTGTGTCTCCCTCCCTGGTAGCAATCCAACTTTTTGGCTGCTTTCAGAAAAACTCAACCCAAAACCAGAGGTCTCAGATATTTGCAACCAACAAGAACGTAGTATATTCAGGTTGCATAAAAAGGAAAGACTCTGGACCCCTTCTCCAGACAGGATCTCCATGGAGGGAGAGACTTTAGCAAAATGCCTTTTGGGCATTGGAAATCTATGCAGAAACTAAATCTTGAGACAAATCCATAGGAACACAAGTTTCATTAGTCCAGCTGCTCACTGCCCTTACTGTTTTGTAAACATGACTTTCTGTGTAATAAAATGCTTTTCAAAGTTCATGGAGTAAAAGTTAAGAAATGTCAGCTTTGAAATAGCCTCAGCAAATTTTAATCCAGCTTTTCTTTGCCATATGCTGTAAGACATTCTTCTGTTATGGGAGCAATTACTTTCCCCCCCATTCCCAAAGGACTTGTGTCTCATTTGGCGAACAGAAGTACTTAATGAGCAGTGATCAGTTATTCAATATTTTGCTTTCCTTCTTGTTCGCTGGCATTGCCTTGGGCCTTATTTGTTACTGGACCTTATTAAACACTGCCCCAAAGACACAAATTAGTTGTTTTCTCATAAGCTCTTTACTGTCTGACTGGAGTATTTCAAGGATGCTGGTTCAACCCCTGGGAGATGTGTGTTATCCTCATACTCATGTACCACTGCTTACCTGCAAAGCTGCTGCCCGGCTTCAACAGCTGCTTGAGAACCAGACTGTCAAGTGGGACATCTGGGAGATAAGTAGTGTTTTTTACCGGTTACCCTCAAAAATTTAGGTGATTGGCTACCATTGTCCTTCATCTCTGTAGCAGAGGCAGGAGTAAAAGTGTTGTTGAGGGTAGCATTTGCTAAACTGGCAGCAACCTCCTGCAAATGTGTGTGAATGGAGGGACTGGGTTAAGTTTCTGAATTTCAGAGGACTTACTCCAGAGCATACGGTTATTGGCGCTTTTTAATGAAAATGTTGGTGCATTCTTTGATATGAGATGGAAACCTCCCTCCCTCCCACTACTGTTTTTTAATTTAGGTTTTGTTTAAAGACAAATTTGATCAGTAATCTTTGGTCCAAGATTAAGCCTGGCATTTATAAACTACCCCAAATCAATGCATGTTTCAGTGATATCAGTAGATTTTACTGCTGATGATCTGAATAATTTACCTTCTGTAGTGAAACTTGACATGTCTTGGGCAAACATGTTAATTTTGTACCACTAGCTTACCAGTGTGCTGCGTGTAGCTTAGTTATTCCTACTCTTTCCTGGATCTTTAATTGTACTGACTCTATTACGTTTGTGAGTGAAAGATCTTCTACTATCCAGGAATGTGGCATTTTTAAGTTTAGGGTTGTGTTCCCATTGCAAAGAGATGATGACCAGGAGGTCAGGTTGACTTGCAAACTCGTCCCCACTTTGGTTAGAAAGAAGGGCTAGGCAGAGGGAGAGCTGAGTGACTGGGTGGTTATTCAGTGTGATGGACCACAGTGTGAGTGCATTGCGTGCATTTGGGCAGTATCCCTCTGTGATATTTAAGAGGGGTCTGTTTTGCCTAAAAACACAAGAGAACTTAAAACACTCTTTAAATGCCTTCTAACACCTTTGTGTCTATGGAGAATTTAACATGCATTGGCTTTAATTTCCTGGTTAACTTTTTAAAACTTGCCTACAACATGACTAGCTCTAAGTATTGTTTCAAATGCCATTGACTGGCTTTGAATGCTTTCTTTCCTGCTGAGAATGAACCAATGAATCAGGAGCTGTCTTTTCTTTTTTCCTCTCCTTCCCCCCCCACCCCTGTCATAGCTATGTCAGTTATTGCAAAACTCCAGCCAAATAGCTGTGCTGGCAAAAACCCTAATGAAGGTGCTGTGATAGCAGCTAAAAAGTTTTCCCTCTGGTGCAGCTTTAATTTAAATCACTTTCCCAAATAGAATTAAATCAGGCAAAAGAATGCTTTTGAGTATATAAGCTCTGTCTCCTGTGAGGTTTTGCTGATAGGGTTGCACCAGCAAAAACTTTAAAGCATACAGAAGCCCAAAGCAAACAAGAACTAACTTGTAGTCAGTAATATGGTGACTTAAAAAAGAAAGGAAAAAGTTGTGTAATCAAAATCTTGACTGAAGAATTTTGAATGTAACTTTTCATCTTGGAACTAGTTTTTAGCTTTGTCATGTGATTTAGAAAGAGCAGAAGTCTATATCTGAATGACTTGTCATTTCACAAGGCCCAGCATGTGATTATGTTTTTTTGTCTCGTCTCTTCTCCCCGTTGCAAATAAATAGAGCAATAGAAAAACTGAATGGGTTTCAGCTTGAAAACTATTCCTTGAAAGTTGCGTACATCCCTGATGAAATGGCAGCCCAGCAACCTCCACAACAGCATCCCCAGGGAAGACGTGGATTTGGACAGAGGGGTCCTCCAAGACAAGGGTCACCTGGTGCAACCACAAGGCAGAAACCACAGTCGGATGTTCCTCTACGGATGCTGGTTCCCACGCAGTTTGTAGGAGCCATTATTGGGAAAGAAGGAGCAACAATCAGAAACATTACAAAGCAGACACAGTCCAAGTAAGTTATTTTACAAAACTGTAATTGTAAGCTTTAATGTTGTGTCCTCATCTCCCATGTAAAGGGAAACTTGCAAAACTTCACAGCTAACCTGTGTGGTCAGAGAGCAAATGAAGGTAACAGTGAATAGGAGATCTCTTGCAAGGTTTATTTAAGGACTGGATTCTGCCCTTGACATGTGTTCAAATAGTAGCTGACTTGTTTCTCCCTCTTTAAAAAAATGAAACTAGACAGTGCTAGTAGGATGGTGCTTGATGCCAGAGAGTTTGCTTACAGGTGTGCTAATATGGTTCTGGCACAAACAGTGAAACCGAAGGAGCTGTAATATGTCTGTCGGACATATAGTCAGTGTGGTGACATATTCAAGTCTTTAAGTGTTTTAGCTTTAGTTTAATTTAGGGCATTCTTAGGATTTATAAATGTTTTCAATTCAAGAGGGGGGGAGACAAATTAAAAATAACCTTCCTATCTCCCCTCGCTGCTTCTTGCACTTCACCCCCATGTGTTTCTGGTGAATACCTTCGCTGCTGTCAAGTTGCAGACCACACCAAAACACAGATTAAGGAAATGCACAGGAGGCAAAAAGCAAGCTGCTCAGTGACCTTAAGAAGCTTAGAGCACTAGGGTCTAGAGATGATGGAGGAGATTGTTTTCAGTGCGTGTTAAATCCCTACCCACAAGGAAGAGCTCAGCTTAGATGCAGAGGGAGGTGGGGATCATACTCAAAGTATTCTTCCAGGATACCCCTAAGACTGAAGAGCGAAAGATGCTGTCTTCAGCAGTACACTGGTATGAGTGCCCAGCTCTGTAGTTACAGTAGGCAGGACCTATAAATGAGCAGTGTGTGAGGGTGGGTGGCTTCAGTTTTGAGTAGTTAATGAGGATAAGGGAGTCCTCTCTAATTACACCCCCCACAAACAGGCTCCCCCTCCCCCCTCAAACCCAGGATTATCATGATGCTCCTTTCAACCTCTCATTAGTGTGTTGTAACCCAGGAGACTATTTGTTGTGTTTAACAACACTGATTTAAGAGATTTGTGGTGTCCTGACAAGAACTTGGTTGTAGTTTGCCTATGGGCAACCAATTTTTCAGGTGATATCTAAATGTCTAATTTACTGACTATAAAAATCCTGGAAGACTGGCATAAGGAAAGCTTTTATCTCTTAAAAGAAGCCTGGGTAGAGCAGAAATAATCACAGGTTGCTAACTTACAGATATGTGAATCCAAGAATGGTCTTTTCGTTGTTTTGGGGATAAAAAAAGAAATGTAATCTGCTTCCAGTTGCACCAAAGATTGCCATGGGCTTCTTAGAAAACATTGGATCATGAAACAAAATGAATTTTCAATAACAGAAGGGGAAAAATAGAGATGTATTGAAAAACACCGTGGTTGGTTAAGTTTGGAAGCAGCTATGACTTTGGGGGAAAGAGCAGGGGAAGGAAGCAAAAAGCAGAGATGGAAAGAGTATGTGACCTGCAGTTATTGGCAGAGGGCAGATAATATCCAAGGCACTTTGTTGGTGCAGGTCATAATTAGCTAAATTCCTACAGTTACACAAACCATGGTGTAGACTAAGGCTAGTAGTTTTAAGGTGGTAGAGAAAAGGTAATGTTAGGAAAAAATTTAGGCTTAATCCTAGCAAGGCAATCCTGAGGATGAATGCAAGTTCTGTGATGTTACTTGCTAGCAGAGAAGTGCTAGGAAACTCTGCTGCTGAGGTCATTAAAAAAAAGACCAAGTGGGACAAAGCCTGTCCTGCACTGTACCTACACAGTCGTCATCAGTTGAGTTACTGGACTGGTGATAGAGTATTGGGGAGAGCTTGATGAAATGCTGTCTTCAGTGGTTTACCACAGATTGCCTATCTAACAACTCCCCTCAGTATCTTGATGGGAGTTTAATGAGGAAAGGACATCCCAGTGCCCACAAAGATGGGGTTTATCTAGTAAAATCAGGTTAGGAGAGGTTCTTGATAACACACAAAAAACCACTATTTAGGAGATGTTTTAGCTGTATGCTTTGCAGAATTAAACCACTTAAATGTAGTCAGCATTAGCTCAAACTATTTTTGAGAGTTGGAAATATGCAAGGCTTACCATACAGTACCTAGTTACAATGAATGTTTTTCTTTCAAGAATTGATATTCATCGTAAAGAGAATGCAGGTGCTGCTGAGAAACCAATTACCATCCACTCGACTCCTGAAGGCTGCTCAACGGCTTGTAAAATTATTATGGAGATCATGCAAAAGGAAGCTCAAGATACTAAATTGTGAGTAAAAGGCATTTCATTGTGGAGACATTAAAAATTCTGAATTCTTGACTCCATTTAAAGATGTAGTCTTTAAAAACTGTTAACAAGTGAATCTTGCCATTATCCATATGTAAGTAGGTAGAGGAACAAAGGCTTTTTCCCTTTCAGGACAGTACTTGCTTAATTAGCACCACCACACGTACATTTTTCAGCCATTGTCTGGCTGTGATTTTGAGGTGAACTGGGGCAAATATTGGAGTTTCCTGAGCAATTAATAGCTTTTAATCAGAGTGAGCATAACAAGTTGTGAGCTCTCACTAAAAGCTTTAAGGTATATTTCTTGCTTCCCAACAGCTCTTGCTACTTCAGTCTAACTTTTATTTAGCAGGCATGTTACAATGGAGCTATAGATGATAGTGCTGAAATATGCATTCCACTTGGACTTGTTCTCTATCTAGTGTAAACATGTGTATGTGAGCGGGAGCTGTAGACATTTCTATGAAAATAAAATTTATCCATGACATGCATAAAAATTTGCACTCTGGTCTCAAAGTCTCACTGGGTGTAACCTCCATTACAGTACAGAAGAAATTCCCTTGAAGATATTGGCACATAACAACTTTGTTGGTCGACTTATCGGCAAGGAAGGAAGAAACCTGAAGAAAATTGAACAGGACACAGATACTAAAATCACGATATCTCCGTAAGTTTTCCATGGCCCTAGTCTTTTGGTGAGATGTCTCAAACAGCAGCAATGTCGCTGTGGTACATTCAGGTACAGACTTCTTACAAGAATATTATGTATGTTTTGAAGGCTGAGATAACAGCCTTTTGGAGGCCTTTCCATAATGTGGAAGAAACTGTTACTTAAGCTCAGTTAAATTTAATGTAAACAGTGAGTCTTCATTGTAAACTTAGTCAAGAGCAAGCCTAAAAATAACATAGGCTATGTGGAGCTTGTGTTAGACTGTATTTCAAGCATTGGTTGTTTTAACGTATTATACCATATGTAATGACGACTGTTTTAAACTATAAGCCTGGATCAGTTCTGAGCTATGTGTGAAAAAGAGTGAAATTAGTGATGGTTTAGTTTCTGGTATAGATTAGATTTTTGGGCAAGAGGGAAGGAAATAAATGAATACTGAAAAGAGTATTCTTGGTGGCAGATCTGTCCCTCTTGGCCGCTAGCAGCTGAACTGGGATACACTACACTGACTAGTCCGCTTCAAAGTAATAGCTTTTGGTCTGCGAGTTTGTGAAGGTTAACTAAGACCTGTTCAAATTTAGGTGATGTTAAACAGGAGTTTTCACCTTCACTGGAAATCTGCAAGTCACTGATTAGATCAACATCTCTGTAGAAGCTTGGCTGTTAATACTACTTTCACCCTGGAGCAATATTTTCAGAGAACCTCCTGTTCTGAATAACTAATACTCTGGTGTGAACTTCCAAGCATTTGAGGGCATCTTGGATTTAGGCTTTAGCCATAAAGGGTGAGAATAAGGCTTATAGGCTGTAGGAAGGGAGAAAGTTTGGAAGACACATGAAGAGGTGTGAATACATCCAAGAGGGGGGGAAAAAATGTACTGCAAGAAATAGCTCAAACGAAGACAAGGAAGTTAGGAGTGAATGAGTTTCCTCAAAAAGAAGAAACTCAAAACTGGGTGAAAGAACCTGAGACCTTCTTTGAAGGTATGTAAAGGTTTATGGAATTAGTCTGAGGAAGAGAAGCAAATCAATCGGAGAAAAAGCAGAGAGATAAGTGTGTTTCAAGAATAGGTTTTGTAAGGCCAGCATGCTCTTAATTATGTTGGCTTAAACATTTTGTTTGCAAACAATACACAGGCTGTTAATGCTATTTCTTAAAGGGAAAAAAGTTATGTACAGGGGAAAAGGGACAATGGTCTTCATTCCGTGAAACCAACTTGTCTTTTCTTGATGATGACACAAATAATGCATTATCTGTAAACACAGAGTATTTTTAATTTAACAAGTTAATAGTTTATTTGCATTAAAATCTTGGCCTCAAGATTATGCTTGTCATGCTATGCCTGAAACAGGTCCATGAAGTTGCCTGGTTTAATCGGTACATAAAATAGAGCCCACTGATTCTGCTTTGTCTAATTAGTCTTTCTCCTGATCTCTTCATTTAGGCTTTTTGGTAAGCTTGTCCCTAAAGTAAGGCAGATGATTTGGGAAAGCGTTCCCTCTCTTTGGGGTGTTTTTCACCACTTTCCTCCTTGAGGCAGTAACTCGGTGCTCGCACACTGGAAACTTAAAAGATTGCTTTGTGGATGCATTTCGTGCTTGCTACTGCTTAACTGAGATGCGCAGGTCGCCACGATGCCTGCTTTGCAAGAAAACAAGCCTTGCATGCTTCTTTCTCTCTCCTTCCTGTCATGGGCTTTCTCACTTCTCCTGCATCCTGCTCTGACTCCCTCCCTGCCTCCTTCACCCCTTCAATTCACTTTTTCTTAGTACATGGATATGCCATGGCTTCCCAGTTGATGTCTTCCATTTTACCTTAGTAGGTCAGCATTTGTTACTAATTTAATGCTGTAACCCTTTCATTTTTCCTGAGGAGTTACCAGTGTTTCGCAGCAAATGTTGACTTGCAGACAGCTTTTGGTTTTCCCATTATGAGGATTTGGAGGCTCTCATGCAGTTTCACTGAGGGTTGGGCTTTTTCCCCCTCCTTCCTTAAGGAATCCACTATTGTTCTCAAGGAAAGAAACTTTCTTACAGTCTGTGTTTCTGGGATATCTAAAATATCTGAAGCCCTCTCTCTGCTGGTAGGGCTGGTGTGGAGTATGAATCTGAACTGTGCTCTCCTGCACAGCAGCTCATGTTCCTACAGAGCGTGATGGTTTCCATCTTGTGTTGCACCTAAGCACATCTCAACCATCTGATGCTGAACCTCGCTGTGGTGGTTTTTGTTGCCTTTGCTGCGAGGACAGAGTTTCTCCAGATTCTCTGAGAACTGTTTGAGCCCTGTTATGAATTGATACCGTGCTCTTTGGAGGGGAAACTGGACATGCTCGGAATTCATCGCGCTTGAATGACAAACCTGGATTACCCTCAGCTGTTTGCTAATTAACTGTACTTCTGTTTCATTTGCAGATTGCAGGACTTGACACTCTATAATCCGGAAAGGACAATTACAGTTAAAGGCAGTATTGAAACTTGTGCCAAGGCTGAGGAAGAAATTATGAAGAAAATCAGGGAGTCCTATGAAAATGATATTGCTGCTATGAATGTGAGTTGTCTTATGGCATGGGCCATTTCTGGAACTTTCTGGAACATGGAAAGATTTAGGTGCGAGGGACCTCTGGAGGTTGCCTGGCCCAGCAGGGGGGTTGCTCAAAATAGGGCCTGCCTCAAAGTTAAATGAGGTTGTATAGGGACTTGTCCCTTCTTGATCACCTCCATGGGTAGAAAGTCCACAGTCTCTCTGTGCAGCCTGTGCCCTCTCTCGCTGCTCTCGTAGGGAAAACTTCTTTCCTAATATCCCATCAGAATTTTCCTGTTGCAACCTCTCTCTGTTGCTTCTTGTATTAATTCATGGGGCTTGGGTGAGGTTTTTATTTATTTATGTTTGTATACTATTTTAATGAAGGTTTTTCCTGGTTTGTTTTGGGTAGGGGAACTGAGAAATTGTGTTAGATTAAGGAAATGAATGAGCTCTTCATTTTTTTATTGCAAAAACCTAAAGGAATGTATATTTATGTACAGTTGTGGTTTATGTGCTTTAGTTTGTGTATGTTTCTTAAAGTAGTGATTCCCAGTCTCTTAATGTTAAAAGCATAACAACATACAGAAGAAGGATCTCTCCTGCTTTCAATTATTTAATTTAAGAAGGCTTTATTAAGGTTTTTCTTGATATAGATGATAAAGACATTTAGTTATTCAAAGATGATTGGTGATTATATAACAATAAAGAACACCTCAGTAGTTTGACAAAGTATTACTTATGCATATTGAGAAAAGACCGAGTTTTTATTACCTATGAAGAGCTTTTTGTGTGTGTATCCAAATCTTATGGTCTAGAATCAGACTGGAAATATTTTTCAGTTTACAGTAGTCTCTGATTTTCTAGAAATGGCTGTTCTTCATGGTTTTCCTACCATCTGGAGAGAATATTCTCCCTAGTTTTGTCCTCCTTCCCCATACTATAAGCAAATTGCAGGACACAAACTACACACAAGGGCAAAACGAAGTATTTTATAGTAGTGCATTTTTGCTTCATATAGCAAGCAGGAACATAGGAGTCGCTTGAGGCTGCTCTGCTATTTGGCAAAGGTGTGGTAAGCAGAAAATGACCTCTGTTACTGGATGGCTTTCAAGTTTAGTTTGTAGTGACTATTGGGGTAGGTTTTTTTAGGTGAAGTTTTCAGGGGATTTGTGATATCTTGACGGCCTGCAATGGTGTCTGTCTCTGTGCTTTGGAAATACCTCAGCTAGTCGTATTTCTGGGGAATAACTCAGAAAACTGAAAGAGGGTGCTGACAAGTTTTGTATTATGGGCAACAAATGTTTCCTACTACATGATGTTGCCACTTCTCAGATGTGGTCATACAAGGGACATTCAACTTTATAGTTGATGCTTTCCCAACAAACGTTGGGGTATCTTACTTCATCTCTTACAAGGCATGGGAGGGAAAGGATATGGGAAGGAGGATGGGGTTATAGTGTGGCATATACCCCTGGTGTATGAAAAGTTAGATCTTGTGCATAGGCTTTTTCTGTTTTTAGAGGGGTGCCTTTTAGTATAAAGCCAAGATTATTATATTATTTCTCTGATAATTTTTGTTTACTCTGAAAGTAAATTGTACTATTGCCTGAATTTCTTGCTATAAAGTTTGTCATATGTTTCACTGATTAAGTAGTAGCAAGTGATTCCCAGCTGCTTTTCTTACTATGTGTGTTTAATGTTACTGGTCTGTGTATGTATCTCGGAAATATGTTTGAAGCAGAGTCCTTGGGGTAATGGAGGAGAATTTTTTTTTTTAAAATAACATACTGACATAATCTCAAAACATTAATAGTATCTGCCAACGAGGATTTTGTTTAAAGTTAACCAGGACTGTAAATCTTAAATAACTCTTCTGCCATTGCAGCTTCAAGCACATTTAATTCCTGGATTAAATCTGAATGCCTTGGGTCTGTTCCCACCTTCTTCTTCAGGAATACCACCTCCCGCAGTGAGTGTTGCCTCCGCTGCTGCTGCTGCTTCATATCCACCATTTGGGGTAAGGAAAGTCTCTGATTTTGGATGGTTAGTGGATGGTGATACTAATCTGTACAATGCTACTGTTCAAAACTAATCAGTCTGCTGTATTTTTGCCAAATTATTTCAAAGAGCTGGGAACGGCGTTTTAGTAGCTGTGTTCTGTCAGTTTTCTAAATGTCTGTCTTCCTGCTTGTGTACTGAAAGTGTTTCTGTGGCCGTGGCTGGGAGCAGGCATTTGTTGGTCATGTAGTCAGATGTTCAGTGAAACCAGAAAATGTTGTTTCTTAGAAAATTGTTAGATGCTATTTTCTAGACAACTGGAATTATTACAGAAAGCAATCTCATATAAAACAAAATTTAAAAATTGCTGGAATTTGCAATTAATCATGCTAGTCTGCAATTGTATTCCTATTGGTATGGAAAGAAAAGAATCTCGTCATAAAGCAAGTATCTATAAGTAGGTAAAAATGTTTGTTTGAATGTAGTAGTTTTATAAATGTACAAGCTCTGTTGAAATGCAGTATTGCTAAATATATAGGATTTAAATTACATGGATTAACCTCCAGAAAGCTGTGATTTACTTGCCATATTGCTCTCTAAGAAACATGTGAAAAAGTTCACTAGAATCTTATTCAAATCCAGTGCTGATTAGTAATCATAAATTAGGTCATCTGCTAAGGAGCAGAATTTGTTGTATCAGAAAGCTGCAGAGTCTTTCTGGAAAGAGATGGTGCCCTGCTGGTCAAGAAAAGACAACCTCATTACAGGGAGAAGGTGATTTTTTTCATATCTTCCCTGTTTCTGGTGGCGGTTGTCGTTAGCAACTCAATGGAAGATGAATTTTCAAAATTAACTCCAAGTGGACGACAGAGCTTTGCAAACTCTGATGTGGCTGACTTGGCCCTGTTCTTTGCTCAACAGTAACATCTAGAGAGCCAAGTATGAGACTTTTCGTGAGCTAGAAAAGTGAAAAAGCAGCACAGCACGCTGAACTTCATCAAATAACTCAAATGAGTCTACATATACTGCACTAAAGGGAAGTTGTTTCCTAAATATTTTTCCCAGAGGAAGAAGCCAAGAAAATGTCACTGCAAAGAACAGGGAAAGTTCCCACTCGTAGCATTGTTTGTGGGAATGAACAACTTGGGTGTTATGAATGTATTATAAACTATATTGAGTATAATAGTGGCTTTATCAGGAAAAAGTGCTCCAATGAAAACTAAAACGGGAATGTGTTTCTACTCAGTTATTTTACTGCTAATAACAGTGCCTCTGTTTATGATAAACAATCTTTCTTGCCCCAGTCCCTCTGCACTTTGATTAGAGCGGCAGACTAAAATAAAAAATTCAGGTTTCTGGTTCATTGTATTGTATAAAATGCCGTATGTGGTAACGGATTGCCTCAATTTATTTATTTTTCAAGAGAAACTAGAGGTGATTTCTTAACGGTATATAACTTTCTTTACTTCAGTGGTAATGAAAAGAGTAGCTTTTCCTTTCTTTTTACTACAGGTTTGCAAACTACTTTGCTATTCTTGAGGTTCGTACTGTAAGCATACAGTTATGTTCCTCGCTTAGTTTATTTTCATTTCTTTCCCACTTTTTCCTTTTGTTGTGGTTCTTGCTTTTGCTTTAAATATGCATCTAAACAGTGCTGAATTTGGTGATTTCAGTCTTATTTCTGTCTGTTCCTCTGTTGCTAGTGCACCTTTATCCCCCCCAGATGCAGGCTTTTTTTGGCCTGTTTAGGATCTCTGGCAGTTTCCAGGTTTCTGGAAATAGGATAGTGGCAACATCTGGAAAAAGGCATCAAGAAATAAGTGTCATTGTGTAGAAGTGTGGAAACTTTGCAGCTGGAAGGACCATACTGTCTGAACTCTCTCTTGATCCTGTTTGTGCTGTTTGCTCAGTCCTCTGAACAAGCTCTCATTCCAGATAGTCTAGGTGTGTGACAACCTAACATGCAAAAAGAAGGGATATAAACTCACAGATTCAGAGGATAAACTCTTGATGACTTCTGTGGAGATTAGGGGTGGTACCAAGACAGCCCATAACCTGATATTTAGGGCTTCTGAAACAAATGCATGAACAATTGAAATGATCTCAGCTTTTCTTCCTTTTATGTGACCTTATCTGGAAAAGAGCAGGTGGTTTTGTGGGCTTCAGGCAAGTCAGCCCCTGAGAATACTTGGGCGTAGCTGTCCCTCTGTGGGGAGAGGAAATCAAGGAAAAGTATTTTATCTCTTAATGGGTACAGTTTTCCAGGAAACAAAGTTTCTATTTTTAATTTTTTTTGCTTTATTGGACAATGACTTAAATCTTGTTTGTATATGAAGTTAGTTTCTGTGACTTCTGAGTTTTTTTCCTCTCTTAATTTTTCTCTAGTAGAATAATTAAGGCCCTAATTAAATAGGGTATTGGGGCATGTAGAAGTAGAAAGAGCAAAACAAAAGGGCTGCCTATATTTTGAAGAAGAAATTGAAACAATTTAAAGGCTAAAGGTAACTGCAGAAGGGGATCTAGGAGAGCTCATAAGGGATTTAAAAAAATAAAAATCTGTGTGAGTAAAAGAGGCTTCAGGGAAAGAAAGCCTTAGAAGAAGCATTAATGAAGAAATCACAGGGAGGCTTTATGTCCATTTACCTATGAGCTTTTTGTTAGAGATCCTTCTTTTGGCAAAGGCGTTTGGGCAACCCGAGGCCCTTAAGCTTGTTTTGAGTGGATGTCCTTGTACTCTTGGGAGCACTGGTTAGCTAGCATTAAGGATATCCCTTTCAGGCAGCTGAAAATCCTTTCTAAAAAACACTGCTGGCATAAGGGTATAAGAAGTGTACCCTGCTGCTCTCTTGCTTATTTTTGTCAGTGCAAATTTTGCCTTCTGCCCAGGGCTGGACGTGGGTGGTTCTTCCCTATGATTCCTGTTTGCTTGACTGAGCAAAGGTGTATTCCTCAGCAATTTCAGCCACACCATCATCATCAGGGGCCTCTTGACACCTAATGTCATTGAAGTCCTTTGTCGATGTGTGCTTACAAACCATATAATGAGCCTTGGGACCCCACTATGATGTGCCTGAGGTTTATGAAGCATTTGTTTAAATATATTTGAATGTATGGATCCTTTCTTCACCTTGTTGTGGGGATGGGCTTGCAAGTGGCTCTCCTTTGGGTCAGAAGAGGTAGGTGGGTGAGCTTTGGGCATCTGCTGGAGAGTTTCCATATGGAGCTGATCCTTCATATGTACTACTTCTAGTGACAAGGTGTTGCTGTGACCTTGTGTAGGACTCGTTCCCAAAGAAATCAAGGTGTCATCTTAATTATTGAAACAAGTGTTTGTCACATTCATGGTGCTGCTTCTTTATACAGGTGGAAAGAGAAAAAATCTCAATAGTAAACAGAGCTAGGAATTTGTTACATTGCCAAAGCCTAAAGTGACAGGTCCGAACACCCGTATATACAGCTGTAGCCAAGTATTTCTAAAACTGAGGATTCAGGGGGATGGATTAATTCAGATGTAACTGAGTAGTTAGGTTTAGCTCTGTTAACATGAGCTAAGTGATGCTTCATCCTCTCCCTCTTCATACAAAACTTCAAGGCATGTTTGAGAAGAGCATAAACACTGTTCTTCAGCTGATTCAGGAATAGTCCGGTGTCACAAACTTAGGGGATGGCGGTGTTACCAAACACTGGTTTGCATTTAGCTCCTTGCACTGGGTTGCATTCAGGAGAACAATTTCCACGTGACTGAGACCTCATTCTCTGTGGTCCGTCTCCATGATGGTTCACACTGGTGTATAACACCAAAGTCTTAACTAATTTAATCTAATGAGCTGCAGTTTCTGTCTCACCAAGAATCTGGTTGTTGCTTTACCCTTTGTCCTGGCAGTAGAGTCCAATACAGGAAGGCACAGCCTGTCCTTGGTACTTGTCTGTTCAGATATAAACATGCATGTATGTGCACATGTCTACTGCACGTGGCTAACAGTGTCTGAGCACCACATCTAGTGCAGGCTAACCATTCTTTTTTATATATATATTTGCCTATGACTAGAAACAATTCTTGATATTGCAACTGTATAATTTATTTGCCAAGTCCAAGCTCTGTTTGCCTGTTTAAAGCACTCATTTTGTGTAGCCATTTAAAAGGGAAGCAATTAATTGCATATTGTGTTTTGATTCCTGAATTTTCCTGTCTCTTTTTGCAAAAATCCAAGACTTGTATACTTTCCTCTGACCTCCTAAAAGACAAGCAAATCGGAACATGTGGGAATTACTGAAAAGTTTTAAGGTGTGAGGAAAAAGGAAGATTTAAGAAATGCCTTAAATCAGGAGTTAAAAAAGTCTTTTTGCTGTCAAATGGGCATGATTTTACTCTTATTGTATCACGAGGATCATAAAACTAATGGGTTTTTTGATGAATTTGTGGCCTTGACTGACCCTACTAAGGACCATTAGCCTTTCTGTGCCTATTTGTAGCTGATGTTCCATCCAGCTGCTTTTGGGCCTGGAGAATCACAACTTTGTTTACCCTTAAATCTTTCTCTTTAACTCTGCACTTAAATGCTTGTGTGTTGCAGTTCTGACACAATTGCAAATAGTTTAGTCTGCCCACTATCGCTCATAATGAATGTCATGAGCTGAGCACCTGCACAAAGAATTGGGATCTCTATGAGGAAGAGAGTAAGATTCTGCAAAAGTAAATATGCCCCATGTTTATTTTTTTTCCAGAAGATATGTTGCCACAAAAAAATGGTTTAGAAAGTATCCCAGCCAAACTGCTTCAGATGTAGTGTTGTACTGCTCAAAGCTGTTTTGATGAAGTTGTTGCTTCTGTCTTCTGAACTTTGGGGAGAATACGCACATACTTGTCTCTCAAGAATAGAATTTTTTCTCATGCAACACTGAAGATTTTAAAGCTCCAAACAAACAAGAAATCCTTGCCTTAGTGTTCAACTGTGTACAGTCATGTAATTAAATACGCCTAGCCCATCTACTGGCGTTAAGCGGGTTGCACCCTTCCTGTTATAATTGAAACCTTGCATGTTTAATTGTACATCTGACTGCATTTCTTTCGTAGCCTTTGGGTCTGAATGAAATTTGGCATCCCAAGGGTATGGGAGAAGGAGGGCTAACCTGTGGAGAGCTCATCCTGCCCTTGAAAGTCTTGGAACAGAGCAGTAGAATTAAATCTCTGTTGCATGGCAGATGTACTCAAACATATAAGAAGGTGAGAAGTAGACAGCTTTCCTCCACAAAAGGAGTCCATGCCAGCTGCTCTCCTGCATCTGTAAGGTCCTGCAAGAGACAGCTGAACTGCTGGGTGAAAGTTAGCTAAGGTGAAGAGATGCTTCCCTGCTCACAGTAGGACTGCTTTCTCTACTGGTCTCTGCACCCGTTGTAGCTTCTTGAAGCTCTGCCCTCAAAATGCACTCTTTCTAACCTTTTCTTTGGCCTCACAGTTAATTTTCAGTTTATGTGATAAGCGTAGAAGTTTCTCGGAAGGAAGGAAAAAAAGGGCAAACAGGCAAAAGGTAGTGGTGTGGTTTAACCTGTCAGGCAGCTACAGTAAATAAAATCAAGAAATCAAACCACCTTTTTCTGATGACAAAAAAGTCTTGTACAGCTAGGCTGATAGGTTGCTTTCCTTCTTTCTTTTTGCCATCTCTTGAAGCTTTTTGTTGCAGGTGAGGAACACGCCAATGGAAAACTTTCTCCTTAGAAGATGTTGTGGTCAAGAGAGATTCCTTTATTCTCCAATGATTTTCTTTAATAATAGTAAAGAAGAGTCTTCTATATCGCATAGATGTAAGAGAAGAAATAACTGTATTGTGCTTTTGGCAGGAAAGAAAAGTAATTTAAAATGAAAAATTGCTTCATTGAGGGCCTTCATTTGATGCCCTGAGCATAGATGAGAGACAAGGAAGAGGAAAAACTGTCCTATGTTTCCAGGTACTTTGACTCTTACTTGGTGGAGTTGGGCTCCTTTGGATGTCTGGGTTTGATAGGATTAGCTCGTGCAACTGTTATGTCCAAACTACCCAGGGGTAGTAATGTATGTACATCTATAATGTGTGTAGTTGTAAGTGGCTCTGCCCTAATTTGCCTAGCTTGTTAAGCAGCAGATGATTTTGTGAGGAGCTGTCCTACAGCCAAAAGAGGATGTGGTTCTGGGGGGTGAAGGAGGATTTGCCTGTGTTCTTACAAAATGGTTTTATATCAGCAAAATGAAAACCATACATGTGCAGCACATGGTGTTGAGGAAGGCACTATAGGACAACAGCATTGCCTGAAAAAAAAGCACTGCCAGCTAATTGGACTTCTTTTGAAGACTGTAACCTCAGTGCCTTGAACATACCTTTCCTGCTGCTTAGTTTCTTAAATTCATTAATAATACATTTTTGACAACTAAGAAACTTGCTCTATGGTGTGTAACATTGGAGGATTGCTCTGCCCTGTGGAGAAAATGGTTGGTCCTCCCACTGCCTCAGTCTTCTGCTCCTACCATGCTGTGTTGGCAGGGATCCATGTCCGGAGTAATCAGAAACTATTTTGCCTCTGGAGATGAACTGGCCCCCGGTGAGGGAAGCAAAATGCAATTGGCACTGTATGATGTACAACGATCTAGCAAGTTGACAGCTGGTATTTTTTCCAAGGTGTTGAAGCCTCCAGTTATTCTTAATAGTTCTTTTTACAGTTCTGAAATTGTTGTAATGCAAATAGCATCACTCACTAACTAGTAGTGCACACTCTTTAAAATACAAATGGCTGCTTCTTTGCTGCAGGTTTGAATACTTGTAGTGATATTTGTAGTTCCTCGGGACAGGAGATAAGAATTTGTGTTGGTCCCCTGCTCCCAGATTCTTGTCATGAGAAGATTTAATCGATGTTCCCTTGAACGTCTCAGACTCCCAAGCTCAAAGTACTAGGATCAGCATCTTCTGAAATTTAAACTAAATGGGAAATTTAATTCCTTAAGGTGCCAAATAAAATTTTGTTACTAGAGAGTGCTGAGCTTCTTCAGGCCAGAAGCAAAAATAGGTCAAGTCCTCATTCTGATGTAGCTAGCTCTATCTCTTGTTTGTTGGTTTGTTAAATATGATGGAAAAATAAGTGACCTTTCTGTGTTTTCACAACCTGTTTTTCTTGCAGCTGTCAAGGAATCTGAGAGCAGTGTCTTTGTAAATGAGAGCTGATGAATGCCTGTATCTTTGAAAGCCACAGATTTCATGGGCAAGTTCTAGGACTCTGGAGTACCCAAGTGGCCGGTGTGTCACAGCCATGATTTTTGAAGTGGAAGTGTTTCTATACATAAGCACTTTTGTTTTGGTGGTTATGCAGTGTTACAACACCAAATACCTATGTTTGCTGTTTGTGAATGACCACCAAAATTCCTGCTTGCGTAGTTTCACAATCTGTTCCTTATGTGGATTTCTGCTTTTTGGCTGTCTATTCAGAATCAGAGGTGGCAGATTGCTTTTTTTGGCATTGTGGCCAATCAGATTTTGCAAAAACAAAAAGTTCATGCCATGTTCAGAAATATGTCAGACCTGTTCCTGCTCGTGAAATGCCTTATAACCAGCCTGCCAGAAAATGTTCTTTCTCTGCTTCTGTGATTTCCAGCCCCTCGTTCCTGGCCAGGTTTTCATGTTGGAAACACTTCTGATAGGTGTGGTCCTGTTAGTGACTTCTAGTAGTCTGAGGAGATCCCCATGGCTTGCCAGGTAGAAGATGATGGTGATGAAAAGTACTGAAGTTGAGAGCCAAGAAGTGGAGCGAGTAGTACTAAGTGAGATGATTTTAGTAGCATCTCACTTAAGGTACTGACCAGTGTGGAATAACCAGCTGTGTTTGAGTTTCAGGTGTTGAAATGCAGTAATCCCCAAATCGGAAGTGCAGGCAGGGGTTATTGCTTAGGTTTTTTAACCAAGAGGAGAGGAGCAGCTCAGCTAGCAGGACAGTGGGCTCCCACCTGCATGGCGTACTCTCTGGGTGTGCAGGACTGATGGGGGGGAGAGGTAGAGCTGCATGGCCTTGCTTGTGGGCTGATTGCCTCAGAAAGGCAATCTTGGCTCATCTAGTGACATGAGTGTTCCTTACATATGATGTAGAAGTAATGCTTGCAGGGTAAGGGGGAAGCAGCTCTGCTCTGAACACAGCAGGTTGCCAGCCCAGAGACCCAGACGGTGGAGGGAGGTGGTGTGATGAGCTCCTGGCCACACTAGAAGGTTGCTGCAAGTGTGATGTTGGAGCTGCTGTGGGGGAGTTCCTTGTTGTACTTGGAAATCCTTCCCACCACTCCTGCCTCTTGCATCAATCTGGGGTTCATATGAAGATGGAGCCCTGGGTGGAAGGTGGCAGTACAGTTTGTGCATGGGAAAATGGGTGATGCTTCAGGGTGTCTGGAGCAAAGTTAAAATTACACTTTGCTTCTTTTAAATTATGTTTTGCTAGCTCTTCACTGCTGAATTCAGTCAGTCAAGAACACTGTTAACTTCTGAGTGTAGTCCTGGATTTTCAGGTAGTGAATACGGCAGGTTTTAGACTCGCGGCATGGGCTTAATCTGTTCTAAATAAACCAGGAAAGCTTGGAGGGTGGGGGGAGCTCGGGCTTCAGTTTAACCTATGTTGGCAGCACAACTTTAGCTGTTGTACGAGATGGTGACCCAAGAGGTATTTGCGAGGATGTTATAAAACTGTGGATCATGTTAGACCTATCTATGAAGACTTTAAACAAGTTTTCCTTAATGACACTCTTGTTTCCAACTTTTAGCACTAGTATTGGAAAATGAATACACTAGGATTTCTTTCACCAGTGTCAAAAGCTTATTTTTTATTAATGCATTGAATGCTACTGGAATGTCTTCAAGTATACTTGGCTTAATGGTGGTTTCCCCTTGCTGCAAGTTTTTATTACTAAATAAATAAGACCATTTAGTATAGCTGTAGGCCAGGATAATTCTTCACAGTGCATTGCAAAAACATGGTTTAAATTTTGGCTTTTAGTCTGGTAGAGGGTTTGAATAAAATGATACCTCACTTCCTGACAAAGCCTAGGGTATTCCGAAGACCAAATGAGTAATCTGTAAATCTGCCTTGCCTTGGTGATGGTGATCATGGCAGCTGGGAAGAGGGAGAATGGCAGAAGAGAACTTTTTAATGCAGTCATCCACTATTTGTATTTTTTTTGCTTTACAGAGTGGATTTGTTTACTATTTAAAAACAAAAATAAAAACCACCAATAACCCATTAGGATAGATGGTAACCAAACATTGGCTGAGGCTGTTCCATGCAGTCTTAATATAGTTTTTAATTATTTCCCTCACAGCTAAAAAAACTGCTGGCTAGAAATGGGTAACATGATTCTGTGACTTAAAATAAATGTCTCATTCTAAGGTAATTCATTTACAACATATTTAGAGTAAATGAAAACATGTACCGGAGATGTATAATGGGCTTAGAAACCAGCAAAGATCTGATTCTGCTCCCATTGATGTCTGGCACAAAATCATATTTACTTCAGTGGGTATAATATTTTTAAAGATTTACAACCTTATTCCAAATGTTGCCATGGATTTACCAACCACATACATCTGATGGAGCAAGGGGTCTGTGGAGACACTTAAAAACATGACTGGAAAAAAAAATTGTAGTGTTGGCAGACTTGCAGAAAAAGACTGAAATTAATACTCAAGTTAACACAAGGGACATAAATAACAAACATGGCCCCTTATTAGCCCTGCAATGGGTGGAATCACATGCTCCTTCTGACTGAGGGAGCCATGGACTGACCTAGCAGCAGCATTAGCTGAAAGCAATAGAGGGGGGTTCATCTTGGGGAAGAACCAAGGAGGCAAAACTATTTTGGTGGTGTGTTGTGGGTTTTTTTGTGTGTGCTGGTTTGTTTGGTTTTTTTTTTTAAAATAACAGTCCCCAAATGCGATGTCCACTCCCCTAACTCTGGTGGTTTGAGACCTACTTTTTTAGCTATCACCATCTATCTGAAGAATCATAGCTTTTACTTTTCTAAGTTTTCATCCATGCCTGGCCATGCTTTGGCTGATATGCAAGTGTGAGATGAGGAGGAATGCTTTTTCTTCAGATGATCTGTCAGGTAAGGCAAGAGTTCTTATCGTGTGTGATTTTGGGCAGTTTGTAGGACTGATGTGTTAGGCCTTGGCGGAATTAGTGTTACAGTAAGCTCAGCCCAAGGGCAGTCTGTTGGGCTCTACAGATCTTTCTAACTCTGCAAGCAAGAGTTGCAGAAAGAAGAGTGAATCTGCAAATTTTCCTAGCTGGAAGTCCTTAGCTTCAGCTCTGGTGTGGAGCAGTAGCCCGTGTGCTGAAGGGCTTGGGGCATTATCACAAAAAGAGGAAGAGCCTCACCCCAGCTGAGGCTCTGGAAACTAAGAAATAACTGCTCTGCTAAGCCAGTTTGCTAAGACTAAATATAACATGGTAGCGATGGGAACAGAGAAGTGATTCTCCTGCAAAAACTTTCTGTAGAGCTGCAGAGTCTGGTTGGAGTGAAGGGGACGGTGCTGACAGTATCTGCAGTGGAGGCACTCTAGGCAAGCCCAGTGTAATGGGGAAGTAGCCAGGGATTACAGGATTTAGGAACAGATTAGGCTAGATCTTGGATAAAGGGGGTGGGAAACTTAAAGTATTTTTTTTTTAAATTTATTTTTTTAAAATAAGTAGTTGGTATGGTTTCTTAGGCTAGGGGCACATGGCTGATGTTCAGGGGCTTGCAGGAGGTATGGAAGGAGGTGTATCTAAGTTCTTCCAGGAAAGAGTTGAACTAACCTCAAATGTTAAAGCCACTGGTGTGCAGAGGCAGTTGCTTATCTTCATCCAATGGGATAGATTAATTTATCTCCATGTTAGATCACTGTTATCAACCATGATTTAAGTGAGCAAGTAAGGAATTATTATTTAAATTGACTTACCAAGTTTTAAGTTTTACATCTGTACTTCAGTTACCTTTCTGAAAGCCTTAGTGTAGTCTGTATCACCACAGCTACCCTTTGCTAACATAGTGAATATAATTTTCTATTTAAACAGTTATGTGGTTTACCATTTCCTTCAGTTAATATATCTTTTCCATTGTCTGTTTAAAAAATGAACGGTGCTTTTCTTATTTGCTTGATTAATTTTTAACTTCTGATTTCATCATGCTACATTTGGATGGAAATTGGAATCCAATTAATGAACAAAAAAGCATTTGAAATTGTTTTCATTAGTTAAATGTGCTGGATATAGATGAAAATTCCTTATCAGGCTTGTTTTGTGTTTAAAGCATACTGATTTTTGTAGAAACAAAGCAAGTATTATCAGCTGTTTATGAACTGAATTAATTGTTTCTGGTCACCATGCTGTTCAAGAATCTGTTTCTTAGAACTAAGAAATCTCAGTTTCTGCATCTCTTTCTGGAGTGCTCTATCACTTTTTTAATAATTATAAGAAATTCAGTTCTCCAAATGAGTGAATATCCTGGTGTTGTCTAATGGTGCGGCACAGCTACATGAGACAAACTTCTTTTCCCAAAGCCTTATTCCTCAAGTGTATGCAAGCCTCCTGCCCCACTACCCGGAAGAGTATGTAGGTTGCTTTATACTGTTTGTACCTGTGCAACATTAGGGTGGGCTAGTCCTGAGCCCATCAAAATATTGCTAGGGCAGTAGTGGTGGTCTGTGTGTCACAGACCTCTGAGACAGTTACCTCACAAAATAGGGTGGACATATGGACCGTACAACCTGGAGAACCTAAGTTACGATTTTAAAAGATTTTTTCCATATTTCTGTCAGTTCCCAGTGCTGGGCTGATCTTGAGTAAACTATTTTTTTTAGGGGAAAATAAAGTGAATGGGAAAGAAGAGAGAATTGCACAGAATCCTCTGTGTACAGCAGACCTTATTTTTGTTAAAAACTAGTTGATGACTAATTCCATGACTTAATGAACTTTACAACTTCAGTAACGAATCCACACTACTTAGACTGAAAAGTATTTAAATTTATAGCTATACCATTAAGGCCTTTAAAATTATAAAGTAAAAAAGATGAACTGCATGATGCTCTCTAAAGCCATTATAGGCAGATATTCTGCAAGATAGTTTTTAAATTTTAAGTATATGTTTAAGCAAACATGGCCTTGTTAAGGGAGTGAACATTGAAGCTCAGATTCCACACAGTGGGAAATTAGTTCTCTAAATTTAGTGCTTCTAACATATGTTTAAGATCTAGGAATCTATTTCTGATATAACTCATGCTAGAAGTTCCTGGAAAGCTCTATGACTTATGTGGCATGGCACGGGGAAGATGAAATTATAGTTGATTTTCTTCCATCCTGAGATCCCCAGAAGCATCTAAGATTGATGGGTGGTGTAGTCATTGCATTACTTTTCAATGTGTTTCTTTTGGAGGATAGTCTTCCAGTAAATACAAAAGGATTTTAAAATTATTGTGGGCAAGGAGGTGGACAGATAATTAATTGAACTTGGTGTTATGATATGTTCTTAAAAGCCTTAGCTAGACTTGATTTCTGCCAGAAGGAAAAATAAAGAGCTGTTGTTTTTTATGTTCAGGCTTTAAAACAAATCAAACAGTATGGTTTTTTGGGTGGTTAAAGAAATCAGTGTGGGTAAGGAAATGGACATAATTTCTCTAAATCCTGCATCATTTTATACTGGAGATTAATTTGGTTATACGTATGTGCCAATGTGCTTCTGCAGACAAGAATTTGAAAAACGACAATGTATAAACAGTTCAGTACTGACAGATTCTCCACTGTTAATGAACGTATATCACTATTACACCAAAATGGAACTTTAATATCGAAGAACTACACTCAATTGCACAAAAAAAAATAAAAACAGTCCTTTAGGAAAAAGTTGAAATGTATCAACAAGTCAAAATTCTGAGGAGGGATGGGGGGAGAGCGCTACAGTAAGCTGACCGTACAGCTGGAAAGACATGTGTACATCTTCTGTGTTTCACTGCCTTTGCCCATGTTTCATGTTTAAGGGTGAGGCAGCAGAAAGGAATTTCAGTGGTGAATTGAATCTAGCCAAGTAGTGGCTTGAAATCAAGCTTTAGGAAGAAGAGGGGAAAACTGCTGCAGGCAGATGGGCAACAGAGGGAAGGCAGGAAATGTGCAAACAAAAGTAATGAAGTTTGATTTATTTCTATGGTACAGAAATGTGTCTGGAGGTGCGTTTAGGTAGAAGCTGTGTAAATTCCTGAAAACCAGGTCAGGTTGTGTGTTTGATTCGTAGCAGCATTGTATGAATTAGCTGGGAAGTTTGTGTGCATTAGCTCGAAGTTTAGCTGGAAGAGGGTGGCTGGAGTTGTGTGTGGGAGGGAAAACTTTGGCAGCGGACTTTTGCAGGAGCTGGAGCATGTGTGGACAATTGAAGGTGTAGGGGTCAAGGAAATGAGTGAGCAAGGGGTAGCTAAGCTGTCTGCACCTGGATTGGAAGGAGAGGTTGTGTCTACACCCAGTGCAGTTAGTATGGGTCCTTGCAACAAAACTGTAAGAAACCAAATGCCTCATGAATTTGTATCCATTAAGAAAGTTTTCCAAAGTAGTGAGATCAACCAAGTACCTACAGTATCATTTCCAAATTACTGGAAATATTGCTGGATGCACAATGAATATGTAAAAGGACTTACTATGAGTACACTTACAGGATGCTTGTAATAATAGGAGGAGAAAATGAGTAATCTTTTGGAAAGTGGTTTAACATATATACTGAAGTGACTGGTATCTTTCATTACAAATATGTAGTTTCAGGGCGTAGTTTTGAGATAGTTTTAAACTGATCTGTAGGCAGATTAAAAGGGGTGTTCCCACCTTTTCCCATGCCCTGACCTAATTGTTGATTCCCTTGTTCCAGGACTACCGCTTGTGTGGCTCTCCAGTTATTCAGATCAGGGACCTGCTGCCTGCCATAAAATCAGGTGGATCTGCAATCCTGCTGGCTACAAAGCATGCAGGGCAGTGGGGAGGCTGGGTGTGGAGGGCTGTAACCTGTGTCCAGAGAAAACGTGGGCTTAAACCAGCATAAACTGACTGTGAATCCGGTTGCCCTGTACATGTGAAAACACAGGGTAAATTGTGCAACTGTTGTGATCACTTAAAGCGACCGGCAGAATGTGTTTCTATTCTCAATATCCTATTTTGGGGCTTCTTCACCTGGTACATGGAGCTGTGCCTGGAATTTGTTTCCCCTGAGGTTACAGTTGACTTGTGTTTACCAAAAATAAAGTGGTAAAGCTTGGAAACAAGCATTTTTGTTCTGATTTGTTTATGGTTAATGCACTGAGACTTTGCTTCCCTCTGAAAGGAGTTAATGAAATTTAAAAATAAGTGGAGATAGCTTTTTTTAGGATTGCAGCTGCTTTTCTGCTTTGTGTTGCATATAGCATATCTTTTTCTAAAAATATCCCAGAAAAAGCTGCTTCGGTGAGCTTCCATATGTGGGTCTGTATCACTACCAAAATATTCAGGTGAGCAAAGCTAAATGAGCACAGTTGGTCCCAAATGCTCTGCTCGCTGGTGCTCAGTCTCATCTGCATGGTGGGCACGAAGCAAGCGAGGATGAGGATGGCTGCATTGTCTTCAATACCTCTGTGGGAAAAGGGCTTGTTGACTTTGTCTTGTTGAGGATAAGCAACACAAGTTTTGAAAATGAGGGCTACGTACAGGAAGGAATGCTTTAAAGGGGGTGTGTGTGTCTTAAATACCTCCTAGTTCAAAGAAAGGCTTTTGTGAAATGCTTTTGAGACATAATCCATCCACTTACACCAGGGTTAATGGTACAGTGGCATACTGGGTACTTGGCAGTGCTCTGCTAGTCCAAGACAAGCTCTTCTGAAGCTGGTAAAATAGTTATGGCTTATTGTGGCATATGTAAGCCTGCAGGTTTGATGATTGCTATGCAGCACGTAGAGAGGATCTCAAGTGTTACGTTGTGCTCTCCAGCTGGGGCATCTGCTTGAAAGCAATAGGAAGCTGCAGTGGTGCCTGATATCCAGTGGGCACAATGTTAGGGTCCTCTCACTTTTAAGGACACCTAATCTGGTGTTTAATTTACTAGCCTGCTTGAGGCCTGCTGCCAAGGCTCCAACTGTTGCGTAATGTTACACAGGAGGAATCGCTGGCAGTTCTAAAGCTGGCTATCATTCCAGATCACTCCCACACAAAGGAAATTGTAGCATATATGTAATTCTGAGGCTTTTTGTGCCGCTCTCAGCACAATCTAAAATTAAAAAAATAACTAGGAAAACTAGAAAGAGTTTGCCTGCTTAGTCTGTAGCCCCTCTGCTTGTAGCAGCTTCGTCTGCAGAGTCTTGCATGTGGAAGAGAATCCAGACAGTGACAGGTAAGAACAAAAGCCTCACAAAGAAGCAACGCCTCAATCGTTTTTTAAAATTCTAAGCATTAAAATTGCAAGTATTTTATAAAAAAAGAATCCTCTTTTGGCTCAAACTGTTCTTTCATGTTCTGTAAACTTCGTGATTCCTAGAAAAAGCAAGACCCTTAATATTCAGACATCACAGGGCATCATAAGATTTTCCCCTCATTTCCATGCATGCCTGTTCTGTACCCATTTTCCTGTCAGTCTGATTCGTAATGTTCAAAAACATTCACTGCATATTTCCTTCTTCCCCACAGCAACAGCCCGAGTCTGAGACTGTTCATCTGTTCATCCCAGCCTTGGCAGTTGGAGCTATTATTGGCAAGCAGGGACAGCACATCAAACAGCTTTCTCGTTTTGCAGGCGCATCTATTAAGGTATTATTACACTGACTAACTTTCTGTCTATTCTACATGACACTTTCAGCAAGTTTGCACAAGCCATGTTTTCGTGAATGTCCTCCCCCACTCCGTGCTTAGAATGCGATGTGATAAATGGTACATTTGTTTATAAATCATCTTTTAATCTTCCTTGAGACAAGATAATTAGAAGCATGTTTTCAAACGTCTCCTGAGGTGTGAAATATAAGCTACAGAGAAAACTACTTTGGTGGTCTCGATTTCTTAGAAACGGGCTTAAGTCTTAATGATGCAGTGCTTAAAGGCTTTCTTCTTACTTTTGGTAAAGTGAAAATTGGTGAGGTAAATTCCCCTTCTAAAAACAGCAGCACAGGTGAAGTCTGTTCCAGATTGATTGGTCTGGGCTGTCAAGCTTAGATGGCTCCATGCTAAAGTGTTCGTGTTTGGAGACCATGGGTGATTTCAAAGCTCCTGGGTCCAGTCTGTTCTTTAACATCATTTGCGTGTTGACCACCTCAGTGTAGCTAAGAACAAGATGATCTGCAGAGGTTGACCTAACGGAAGCGTAAATTTGAATTTTAGTCCAATTGGTGAAATCTTTCTTGTCTGCGTATGGGGTTAGTGCCAGTTGCAGGAAGGTCTTGGGTTTCTGCTACTAATGCCATTGTAACTAAAAGTATCGCCTCTACATGCTTGTAAATAGCCAGTTCTGCTATTCTGTGCTGTAAAGATAATGTTTTGGCCTAAGTTAAGCAAGAAAGTGTAAAAAAAAAATAAAAAATAGTGTGTAGCTTTTATGTGCTGTTAGATTGGCATTTTCCTGCACAGATGAAGCAGTTTTCTCCGCAATTCTCTTTTTGCTTGGGAGATGTGGCGTGTTTAGTGAGTGCTATGGCAGGGATCTGCCAAAGGTCAGGGGCAGAGGAGCTGGCTATGCTGAGTTGATCTTGGTGAAGCCAGTAAGGCTGGGCTTGGCTTGGAAGGTGTTCATCTAAGCATGCAGAGCAAAATAATTGGGGAACCCTGATGAATGAGTCTTGCGTGTGGTTTGCCAAATGCCGCTCCATTTACTGGCCAGCCAACCAACTGGCTCACTGCCCGATTACATCCCTTATTGAGCAGTACATTAAATAGTTGTTATACTACCCAGATGGTTTACATTAGTAGAACACTGATGACCATATTTTTTGGTGGAAATGGAATGGAAGAAAGTGAGAGATGTTGATTTTTTTCTTTATCAAATCTGTCTTGCATGAAGGTGTGATGTATCACATGTATTTCCTCTTTCTCCATTCCCATAGTTTGTATCTAAAGATTATGTAGTATATGGAAGGTACTGCTATGTGGAGAGAGAAATGTGAAATAACCAGGTCCTCCAAGAACCCTCCAAACTAGTTCTTCAGTAGGGTATTGGAAGACAGTTTAGTGGAAAGGGAGTTTCCCGTGTTTCTCACGCATCTGGCTAACGGGCCTCAGGCTTCCTCTACTGGCTGGCACCCCTCTACCCAATGCATTTAACATATCTGTATTAATCAAAATTCAGTTACAAGTTTGTTAAAGTTCTGATCTTTTGTTCCTTCAGTAGGAATAAAATAAAAATTTTTGTGGAAACAGGATTAAATCTTACCCTGTATCTGTACAGTTCTGTTATGCTTGTTAAATTGGGGAGTTGCACGTATGCTTATCAATTAAAATAAAAATGCAACTTTATCTGTAATTTGACAGAACAATATGGAGCAGCACGCTTGCTTCTGTGTGGAAGTGTTAAGTTACTACTAACTGTCATACTTAAGCAAAACTTCTGAAATTTCCTTGTGTTGACCACCTGCCCTTTATTGTAACTTCTGAGCAAAATATTAAATTGTGAATGATCAAGGAATCTGTGCTTTTACCTAAGAGTTGGAGAGAGCGGTACATCAGTAACTTCTAACTTGCCAAACTGCAGTAATTGCACTTTGTGGAGGAAATAAGTCTTTGTGCATGACACACTGAACTTGTTTTCATTGGTAACAATCTACAGCACAACTCAAAACACTTAACATCCCCATGCATCGTCTTTGTGCTTGTGCTGAGCTTTTGTAGATCTGATGAAACTTCTTAGCCGCAATATAAAGCTAAATAAACTGCAGGTGCACAGGGGTTCTGCATAAGGCTGCAGTGTCCAGCCAGACACTTCAGAGGTGCACGTGGCTGTTGATGAGCTCAGGTTGTGTCCCTGGGCTGAGGTTCATTGCTTGGTAGTGCAGGCTTGGCATGGGGCTCCAGCAGACTGAATTATTCAGCAAAGGAGCCAGGCAGAGATTTTGGGGCTGTCTGCCCACCCTAAACTACGGTGCTAGGACGAGTTGGGAACCATTGGCATCTCCTTGGTTATAAATTATTCCCAGAGCAGCTCTTCCTGCCTCTGAAGGAGTTGGGATGAGCGTTATAGGTTTTGGGTGCATGAAGTTGTCAGCTTGTGACTTGGTATATGGAAAACTAGTTGTTTTCTGGTTAGGAATGTAAAACTGTTTCTCTTAGCAGTTAAAAATTCACCACTTGGATACTTTTTGTATGTATATAACTTCTCCTTTCAAGAGCAGACAGACAAAATTAACACTTAAGTCTTAGGTTGCTCCTTCAGACGTTGCAATGTTAGTCTGTACATGTTTCTTTCACATCCCTTAACCCGTGTTTTACTCCAGCTGCTGAGAACAGGACATTCTAAGGTAAAAGCAAAGCAAGAAATGTCCCAGAACGTTTAAACACGTGTAAGATGTAATGAAGGCTTGATGAAAAATATTCTTCCTAAAATTTCAGTACGGGCGCTGGTGTTCGCTAAGAAAATGTGAGGGGCCTGAGAGGCAAACTATACTGCCCGTTTTACGTGAATGGCAATTATCAGGCTGAGGTCTGTTCAGTCAGCTACCTCCAAGTGTGCCTTGAAATGTTGCCCCTCTAAAATCTTGTGTTACAAAGAATGAATGGATTTAGTCTGTGCTTGCCCTTACCACAGCATCATGTCATATAAAAGTACCGCTGTAAAATGAATGTGTATTTTTAGATATAGCCAATTGGAATGCAGAAATTGTATGAAAAATAAATATGCAAACCAGATAACTAGTATGTAATGTCTTCTCCATCTTAGGGTACAATATGAATAATTATATAAACTTTGGTTAGCAAAATTCTTTAGTAAAAATGATGCATGGTGACTGGTAATTTGTCTGAAATAAACTACAGCTGTTAAATATGAATAACATCCCTATGCCAACAGCTAAGATGAAATCCTGTAGTGTTTAATATATTGCCCATTCAACAGCAGCTATGTAACACTAGATGCAACAATGGAAATGTCAGTTGTGATAAACAAAAGATTCATCCAGAATGTCAGAGGCTAGTTTGAATTATTTAATGCCACTGGAGTCTGAGAACAACACCCACAGAAATCTTACTTTTGTGGTGACATGAACTGCTAAAGACCCTACAGGCGTCTCTGTCTCAGCTCTGGTGGAGCTTAATTTTTATTTGGGTCACAAATAAATGTCTGTAGATACAAACCCCTTGGAAACTGCGAATTCATTGTCCGGTATAGAGGAATGTTTTGGATCTGATTAGTTACAACAGTAAAGTGATCTTCTGTTCTCAGGGGGACGGACGCAAACTTTTGCTAATGAGCAAAACTTGTTCGAAAGACTGTTTAAGTTAGTGGGCAGGGATGAGAATCTCGGTCTATTAACCATACTTGTCTTTTTGAAGGCTATATGTCTTACATCACTCATAGCCACATGAAAATGGCTTGTGGGATTTTGCCATATGTGGATGAGTAGCTATGCCTTTAATTTTCAGAAGTAAATTTGCTTATGGTTTAGCCAATTTCTCCATATTTCATTATAGCTAATTAATGCACTTCAAAGAGAACAAACCCATCATGACTGAAGTGTAATGCTGCTGCTGTAACGAATAATTTTTCACTCTTGAACAGAATGTGAGACTGAAATGGGGAGGAGGTGGCTTTAAACTATACCTTCAAAAGACAGCCACCAAAAGCTATGTTTATCCATTCCAGATTGCCCCTGCTGAAGGACCAGATGCCAAGCTGAGAATGGTTATCATCACTGGACCTCCAGAAGCTCAGTTCAAGGTACAACATACAAAAACTTGTGAGTCTGTAGCGGCCTTTGGACTCTAAGGGACAATATTGAAAACAAAACACTTGGTTCCAAGCAACATTTTATTGAGAATTTCAGTAAACACTTGATTTTTGCTTCCCTTTTGCCAAAAGGTATTACAGTACCCTCAGAGGCCATGTTCTGGTCACCTGAATACTGGTGGGAGTTTCATGCAAGTTAGAATCAAGTCTAGCATGAAAATATGGCCATATTACAGTCCTAATTTTCCCTTTTATCTACAAGCACAATAGTTCAGTCTTTCTAGCCTGTCTTAATACACACAATGGTCTAGTGTGTTTAATTGAAATAAAGGTGATGAGATGAGAGACTGAGTCTTTCCAGGTTACTGTTGTGTGCCAAATGGAAAATGCTTTTTGGGTAGCTCTACAGATAAAGACTTCTAATTGCATTTCCACTACAACTACAAGGAGATACTCAAACTGATCATCCCATTTGTGTCCCAACGGAGTTCTGGAGTGGCCTTCGGCCTTAAGTGCCAAGGGATAAATCTAGTTAGCCCAAAAGGAGGTGACCACTTCAGGAGCGATGCAGACAGCTCAGTGCAGCAGCCTGGTCTCATCACAGATGAGGCCCGCAGCAGGTAGAAAGTCACTTGAGAGTTCATGTCCTGGCATCTTTCTCTTGCCCGTTCTCGTTTTTGTCTTTATTTTTGCTTCAGGGCATCTTGCAAGGAGGTGCACAAACTTCAGGCATATCTAGAATCAGTTTCATTAATGCCTTTAGGAGCTTTGGAGAAGTATCAGGGCAGGTATTTCGCAGACTCTTAGGTATTTGGTATTAGGCTTTGGTATTGGCAAACTAGATACATTTAGGATTACTACTCAGTTACCATATATGTTTGAGAAGTTATTGAAAGCAAAGCATAATTTAGAAGATCTGCCTCCTTGAGGTTTTCTATATGTATGTGGGCTTGGCCACATGGCATGTTCCACTTATGGGGTGCTCTTATGTTCTGGGATCAGTACAAGGTCAGATTCTGGCTACATTTTTCTTTCTATGAGAGATCAGTGAGCTTACCCTCAAGCAGTAGCAGGCCAAAGTAGATTTGGGCATCTCTTATTCTGACTTTTGAGGTAGGCAAAGGCTTGTCCTCAGGCCTCCTCCCTGAGATAAACTTGGAAGTCCCACAGAGTTCTTTTGCTAGATCTTCTCCCCAACCTGGATCACACAAGGAGGAAAGTATCTCTTTTCTGCACCCCATATCTTGGGTAAAACAACATCAGTCAGTCACTTCTTTGCACTTGGGCTTCTGCTTGCAAAGAGGGATCAATGTACTTGTATGCTGGCCTTATGAGTAGAGGGGTTATCCGTTGGGGCTTCCTTCAGCTCCAGCCCTCATAGTCTTTTACTACTCTGAGCAAGGCCCTCTTGACTGAGATGGGCAGAGGCAGAGTTCAGTCCTTTCTTTTATCTCCACTGTTAACCTGAAGCATGCCTTAGAGTCAGGGCCAAGCTTCATTAATGCTGTCCTTAAGCTCTGTTTAAGAAGTCTTCTCTATCTTTGAGCATAGGCTATTGCTTGTTAGGCACCCAGAATGTAATCTGGGTGCACAACAACTTGAAGAGGGAATAGCTATTGCTCAGATGAGTTACCAGCTCTTGGAGAGGCGGCATCATCCCAGAGCCTGTGAGTTTGGCATCCTTTCCCTACTACATTGTGTTCTGTTGTCTGTGATTCATGTCTGTGGTAGCTGCAGTGGCTGCACCCCTTTCTTCCTCAGCTGCAGTAGCCTGAGGATGTTGTGGTATGCAGGGCTATTTATTAGCAAGGCAACAGGAAGAGAATATGCCACTGTTTACAGCCTCTGCTGCAGTGCTCTCTAGAGTTTAGGCATACCTGTGACACCAATATTCAGAGATGATCATGTTGCCTTGGATGTGGGACACGTGGAAGCGAAGAGGAATCTAGTGTAGACAACGTATTTCAGCCACTATTTTACTGTGAAGGAGCTGCAGCCCAGTTAGGTTGTTTCCTTTCCTTAAAGTCTTTTCCAAGAGCTGAAAAGAAAGATTTGGCATGTTCGAAATATATCTACTATCCTTTAAAAAGTCAACATCCCACCTTGCTTTATAATTCAGCAGTAATTTATGCTGTTTTCCTGTAGTACCTCTCCCACTGAGCCCTGCAGCCTGTGCAGGTTGTCAAGGTTATGTACATGAAAAGCACTGCGATTGAAATAAAAAGGGCTATGCTGGCTACGGTCTGTCTCTAACAAATTTGGTAGTAGTTTCAAAATCTCCAGTTCAAGATGATGGCTGGAAGTAGTATTTTATCTGCTCTTGGCAAACTCTTCTGAAGTTTTTCCTGGAGCAGGAATCTCTGAATCTAGGGGCTGTTGATGGTGCCAGAACGTGGTGGTTGTAATGAGTTTTTGCATGGCTTTCTTGTGTAGTCCTGTCTCACTGGAAAGATGATAGTTTTTGTCCTCTGTGACAGGGTCCCATGACCTACAGTATCCCATCTTGGTCAAAGCTATGTGCTACAGATTTTTCCATAGTCTTCATGTGGAGTCTGACTCAGCCCAAATGCTGAGTACTTTCCAAGGTCACAAAATGTCTTTCATCCTACACATTCCAGCGTAGCATGACCTTGAGTAGGTTTCTAGGACATGGGCTAGAAATAAGACAGAATAAGCTGCCATTATTTAAAATAATTCACATCATGCAATCTTTTTGGACTTTTCATATTCCATTGCAGTGGTGGCCTGCAAGAAGGTTGGATTTAGCATGTATGTGGTGAACAGGACTGGTGAGTGTGATTTCAAGAAGGTGATAAATCTGAACAGGAAAGGTTTTGTGGTGCTAGGTTTATGGTCTTTACAGAGTATCTCTTTCAGTATCTCAATAGAAATGTTCTTTTGATGCCTCTAGGAGATGCAGAGTAGAAGATCTGGTTACTATTTCTTAAGAATTCACTGATGAATGGGAGGGAAAACAGAAATAAATGTGTTTAAAAATCAGCAAGATTCATGAGCTTAGTCTCAGTGGACTTTCTTCTTGCTACCTGGCACTTCCGTGTTCCCCAGTAAAGGGAACTGTGTGTTGGTCGGAGTAATACTGTTCCCATGGTGCTATTTAGATCTAGGCAGTTTGATTTTTCACTTTAGAAAACTGAGCAAGCTCAGATTCATTTTTAAACAATATATTGTAATAGATTGTAAAAGCAAGCTGTTTGCTCTGCAGTCTTTATCCCATGACTTGTTTGGGAGGGGTGGGGGTGTGGAGGTATTTTTTTTAGTTTAGCATCCTTAAATGAATGGGTTTCTGAGTCAATTAATTGTTCTGTGCTTCTGGGTGTAATAAAAAAATGCTTCAGACAGACCGTTCTTCTCTCCACCATGCTTTACCTCTACAGAGATGCAATAGTTTCTTTAAAAAGCAATATTTCTACTGAAAAGCAGAATAATAATGATCTCTCTTAAATTGCTCTATGATTCCCTGGTTTGTCATGTAATCTTTAAAGTTGGATGGAAGTGCTTCCTAGTTTGGTACAAAGAATTCTTTTAGAAAAATAGTTATTGTATTTATTAGGGAAAATGCCTTGTCAGGGTTGTGTACTGAGAATTCTCCTTTCTGTGGAATTTCCAAGTTAACTAGAATTCAATAAGCACATCCTGTAACTGAAAGCATTTTTGCAGGCTCAAGGGAGAATCTATGGAAAACTTAAAGAAGAAAATTTCTTTGGACCTAAAGAAGAAGTGAAACTTGAGGCTCATATAAAAGTGCCATCCTATGCTGCTGGTAGAGTTATTGGTAAAGGAGGCAAAACAGTAAGTAGCTGAAATGAAACATAACTGATCAACACTACAAGTTTTCTATTCTCTGTATATATGTAAAATGCTTAAACATTTAGCTAACTAACAGCTAGTCCTTTGAAGTTATGTTAAAGCAGGTGCTATTTTCTTAGTTGTACTTGTTAAGCTTTCCTTTCTTCTAGCGTGGAGTCAAGAGAAGTCTATCTCATATAATGATTTATTTCATCTAAATAAAACCTGAAACAAAAGAAATAGTTTAGCAAAAATCAATAGTCTCAGGCAGATCTGCAGGGCTTTCACTAGCAGAAATGTAGTTCTTCCATTTAGAATATGTTCCCACTCAAGACCTGCTTCTGTGAACCTTAGCTTATGCTAGATTTTGCCAAAAGATTTCACTGATCTCATTTTATTAAAATCAAATCCACTGTGTCCAAAGGTGGCATTTCTGGCCAAAACTGAGTAAAAGCATAATTTCTAAATAAGCAGTAGGAAATTAAGACATGTTCACACATCAATATTAAAAAAAAAAAAAGCAGCTTCAACCTGATGGTGTTTCTTAGGCTCAGTTTGTTGCATAAAGTAACATCACTGAGATTTTTCAATTCTGAAAAGGTGCTGGCACTCTAGTATTTTCATATGGCTGTAACTCAGGAGCCAGCTCATATTTGAAAATAAATGGTTCAGTCTTGGGTCTCCATCCTTGAGTGCAATGGGATCTTGATGTTAAGTGTCAGGAGGCAACGTGGCCTCTCTCATTATTTGCAGTGGTAAGAGGTTTAAGGACAAACATCTCTGAAAAGTTGTTAATCTAAAACATTTTTTATTAAACAATGCTATGCATTTCTTAAAAAATGCAAATAAATGGGACAAAGACTCTACCTCTAAACACTATGGAAGATGATAGGCTTCTGAGAATAATTTGGACACTTCTCATTGTTCTGTTTGGAGTTCTCCATCTTGTGGAGGTTTTCTAAGGAAAAATGTATAAATACTTTGACATTCTTTTTCTTCCCAGCATTATACTCTATATGAGTTTTCTGACCTTAAAACTTGTAAACTCAACTGTAAACACTGCGACATCTATTTGCATTTTTCAGTCATGTATTTAGCACCTTCTGCGTGTTGTACTTAGTCTTTAAAACACTTCTACAAACCTAGAGAATTGGTGCTAATTTATGTTAGAGACACAAGAGGCTCATCTGGCAAAGTGCACACTGCTGCACAAAGATCACAGAATCACAGAATGGTAGGGGTTGGAAGGGGCCTCTGGAGATCATCTTGTCCAACCCCCCTGCTTGAGCAGGCACACCTAGAGCAGGGGGCACAGGAATGCATCCAGGTGGGTTTTGAATGTTTCCAGGGAAGGAGAGTCCACAACCTCCCTGGGCAGCCTGTGCCACTGCTCTGTCACCCTCACAGGAAAGACCTTTTTTTTCCTCATATTTAAGTGGAACTTCCTGTGTTCCAGCTTGAGCCCATTGCCCCTTGTCCTGTCATTGGGCAAATGAAAGGTGCTTTCTGTTAGTGGGTTTCTTTTTTTTAAACATAACTTAGAGGATGATGTTTCTGTGGTCAGCAGTATCTTTGAGGCTTGGTGGGATATTTGGTTAAGATTTTCTGACTTCTGCTATCCATTTATAGGTAAATGAACTTCAAAACTTGACAAGCGCAGAAGTTGTAGTCCCTCGTGACCAGACACCTGATGAAAACGATCAGGTGGTTGTGAAAATAACTGGTCACTTCTATGCATGCCAGGTAGGAGGACTGGAATGAATGTCTAAATTACCTTGATGTTTCCATGGTCTGTCTTTTATATCCATGTGCAGAGCCAAGGGAAGGAAGACACTCATGATACAGAAAGCAGTGCTTGCCAGGCTCCTCTAATTGTCTTGCTGTGATAAACTTTCTTCATGCCTGTGGGAGAGATTTATAACAATACTGCATTTTTAGATATGTAGAACAATCTTCCTAAATTCTCCTACCAATATACGTAGGCTCTGGCACTGCTAAAACTTTCAAAGCAAAAGAAAACCCAAGTTGTGATCGGACAAAAATTCAGATGGAATGGAGATACAAGCTGTTTCATAGTACCTGGCAAAAGCTGCACGTATATATGTAACTTGTCCACATTGCCCAATCTGATTTAATATCATAAAGGATCACAACATTCCTTCCCTCACTTAGCTCTTAGTTCAGACCAATTCCTTTTGATACCTTGCTACAGGTGACTTGTAGTTCAGAAAGGAGATGGGGAAGGCTGGTAAGTCCTGTAAGCCTGACCTTCTGGATTCCCTGATATATAAAAAAAATTGTCTACTCTCTATTAGAACAGCGATTCTTATAAAACATTCATTTTACTCCTCTGGAGATACTTAAGTAGCCTGTTTAAGAGGGGTTTTCCTAAAGTTAACTAGTTAAAAGTAAGCAACAATCTTACTGTTGGTAGTTGTAAAAGCATGAGCACAGGAAGAAATTACAGATGTAAAAACTGACCATGTGGGTAGCTGTGGTAGGTGGAAGAAGAAGAAGAATTTAAATTGTACATCATGACCAACCCAAGTGTATTTAACTAATGAGTAATCTTGTCAGTACTGGGAATTTAGTTATTCCAGACCTTCTTAATCCCATTAGCGTCTAGTCAGTTGTAAACTGCAGGCGCTGTGGCATGGCATCATGATGGGTTGTTTCTTCTTTATCTCCTTCAGCTTGCTCAGAGAAAAATTCAGGAAATACTGGCTCAGGTAAGAAGGCAGCAGCAACAGCAAAAAACATTGCAAAGCGGACAGCCTCAGCCAAGACGAAAATAAAGGTTTAGGAAATGGCCCATCAGAGACAGATGCCAGACCAAAGACAGACTGTGCGACAGAGAGACGGGTGGTGAGCACCTGTTGAAGTTATATGCAGAAGATCCACCAAGCCAATCACCTGTTCGAGGACCAGGCAACCGTTGAACGCTGTCTCTGAGAATGTATTCTTTAGGCTCTCTCAAACTTTTGAAACCCAGCTTTAAAATAAGGACCCCTTCACTTCCCTTTTGTTCTATTCTCACAATTTAACATAAACTCGTTAGTCTTTTTTATTGTTCTTATTATTCCCCAACAATTTTAGAACTTGGTTTAATGAAGCTTTCTCTTCTGAGTTCACTGGTTTAAAAAAAAAAAAAGAAAAAAAAAGAAAAGAAAAAAAAGACAAAAAAAAGGCATTGCTCTTACAGGTCCAGTTGTAAAAGAAACAACACATTTGGAGGGTGGGATTGCGGGTGGGCAGGGATTAGAACAAGGGTATCGACAAGAGTTTAAGTGTTAGTCCCAACGTTGAAACAAGTGGCATTTTTTAAAAAGAATTTGGTTGCATTTTTACATAACACTGCCATGAATAACCTAAGGGAAGTGTTGAATGGTGTTGGCCAGGGCATAAAAAGATAAATATGCATTTTACTAAACTACCTCAGGCATTTAGTACCTCAATGAGAAATTGTTCCTTTTTTGCTTTTTTTTGGTATTTTGTATACTTTATAAAGCTAATAGTTCTTGAGCATTTTATTTTTTTAAAAAAAATTAAAATTTGATCAGCCACCAGCCAGGAGTACTACAGACTTATCGGGGAAAAAATATAGTAGAGCACTTCTAGCTGCTGGCTGATGGGAGTAAGGTGGGTAAAAAAACATAGCCTCAGATTTTCTGAGGGCTTCAACACCATCATTTGTTTAAAAAAAAAAATTCAGTGAATGTTCAAAAGATAGTGAATGATGCCAACATTCTGATAGCAGCAATGCCGTTTAGTTTTCTTTTAAGATGGGATGAAAAAGTTTGTGACGGTACTTTTTTGGGAACAGGACAAGGAAGTGATGGCAAGAGGCTGGGGTTGGGGGAAAAATTTAGAAGGCTGCAAGAGGCTGAATTTTTTTTTGTGCTACTTGATTGAATGCATGAACCCTTTGTGCCTTTGACCATCACTACCTAATAATGCTACATTTAACCATTTGCAGCCCATTTGGACTTTGCCATTTTGTTCAAAGAGCAAGCTTCATCTTCAGTTTGATAGAACACTTGATCTGCTAGAGTGTATTTGAGGCCATGGGGGTCTCTGCTGTCCGCAGATCACATCATACTGCTTTCAGTTACCACGATGGGGGAAGGTCAAACAGTGTTTGATCACATTGAAAGATAATGAAAGGCTAAGTTTACATATCCAGCCGCTGTTATGGGCCACACTAAGCCACTTTGAAGGTTTAAAAAACTATTACAAGGAGAAAAAAAAAGAAACCAACAACCTCTCTAGCCTGGCTTATAATAGATGCAGCAGGATTTATGCACGTTCTGCAACCAACCATTAGAGAAGAAAAAAAAATGTCAAAAGGCAGGGATAACAGGAAAGTTACCAAATTTTTTTAATTTCCGAATGTAATTTGAATGATGATTGTGGTAATAGTGACACATTCAAGTTTCTACAATAAACTTCAGTCTACCTCAGTTTAAGAAAAAAAAAATGTGGCAACACATGGTGCATAAAGACTGCTGTGTGTGTGTGTGTGCGCGTGCGCGCCTGTATGTGTGTGGTCGACAGAGCCATGCTATTACCTCTGAACCTTTTTTTGTGATGTTTTTTGTGCATGAGATGATCAGAATCACCATGCTGCACTGATTTGTGGGGCACAACGAGCAAAAACATTTGTTTCATCATTTTGTTATCTACCTCTTAGGTTCATGTTGAAATAGAGGCATTACTACATAGACTAGATAATTTTCCCAAAGATCATTGTTGTACAGATTAGATAATTTTGAAAATGGTCTGAAGTGTTTTTCCTGCATCTTTTCTTTACTAATTGGTTTAAAAACCACAAACTTATGTTGTAGTTTTAGCAAAGAAAAATGAGTTTCTTTTCCTTTTTTGACAGTGACCTTCATCTAGCCTTTAGCATAATTTTTTTCTTACAATGAATTTAAAATTACTGAAGTATGAAAAGTCATAGCATTTTGATTTTTGTCGAGGCTTAAGTCAGTCTGACGTTCCTTTCTTAACATTTGAGAAGGATTTGACTTCATTATTTTCCATAAAATTTAAGTTACAAATAGGCGCTGCATTTACATCTGCTGATTTAATACTGTCATCTCTCTTAAATTTCTAGACTTAGTATGGTAAATCATGTTTTTCTTTTCAATTGAGACTTGGTAATTTGGAGTATTTGGGAATAGCTAGAAAGTAAATACTGTAAATGATTTCAGTATCCACAAAGTATGGATCATTTTTCATCTGTAATGTGCCCCCCAATGCAGCTCCACTTGCCAGATGCCTCTGAATGGAATAAAGAGTTTAACTCCTATCATCAGATAAAGTTGTGTGGTGTTTTTTTAAACTAATGAGGCACACAGACTGTTCTAAGTATTTGTGCTGCTTTGATCAAGTTGGTTTTCTGTCCATAATAACTGGATAAGGACGAACAGTCACCCACAGGTATTCCATAGCTGCTAGGCCATCCAGCAGCCAGGTTACAATGTTTGCGCTACAAGCAGTGACTTCTGTGGCTTATAATTCATCTGCCTCCTACAACAATGCTCTCCAGTCTGTAGGACAACCTCTAGTTCATGGTTTCAGTCTTATGCAGATCATTTAGGCTGGTTTGCTGTGGAAAGGACGTGTATTCAACAGTCCTCACCCAGGGCAAACGTGAAGGAATCTTTAACAGGTTTGAAGCAAGATCTGCATTCCCATTCAACCTTTTTTTTTGGCTGCTTTTTACCTAGTTGTTACTTCCGTGCTGTCAGGGTGATGAAGCGGTGTAATGAGTGTGGCCCTAGAAGCTTGGATAGGCAGAACCAGCCACACTAGCAAGCAAATGTGACGGCAACCTGTATCTCACTGCTACTATTGCTACCCAGGTGCACACCACTTGCCAGTGAGGTGGTATTGCCTCTCCATCTAGATCCTTGTTAACATTATTTGGAATAGAAATGAGACTAGATGTTTAACTGAATGCTTTAGAGTGAGGGAAGGATTGGGAAATGAAGAAGCGTCATGAATAGTAAAATTCTGTATCTTTTAAAGGGGGCTGGAAAACCAAACCTATTTTCCAGACTCTCGTACCCTCCCACTTGTCTTCACAGCTCATTTACTGGGACCAACCACCAGAAAGAGGGAATTGAAGAAATGATGTCTGTAGAAGACACTGCATAGGGTATTGCGTTTCACAGGGAACTCTAAGCTCATTTTTCATGCCAATATTGAGCCTATCTTCTTGGACCTAGCATCCCTGCCATTTGAGCAATGTAAGATATTAAGCCTTCCTCTGTATCGCTGGTGCATTTTGTGACAGCTAAAGCCCTGACTGTTCTAAGCATTTGCTTAATCATGATGCTTTTATTTGCTTCTAACCTTCCACAGCTTTTATTCCTAAGCTGCAACTTCAAAGGCATGCGCTCTTTGTATTAGTTTCCATTAAATGAAGCATGTATGCTGTGCAGGACAGTGTGATTTTGACATGGTACTAGGGCATAGGATTTTTAGATTAACATGAAAAATTGTGGAGTAAGCACTCAAGCGGGCTGCAACACAGATGTTAGCTCAACTGATGAATGCAAACACTGCTTCATAATGAAGTTACTCAAATGCAGTGCAGGAAATCGGTGAAATGATGACCAAAGTTTTACCTTGACAACTTTCTCCTGTTCATCCCATCATCAAGAGACCCTGGACAGAGTCAAACCTGCACATACCTCTGTACAGATCTGTTGACTCACTGGACAAGATGCTCAGTACTTATTTCACACAGAAATCACCTGATTGGTAGGACTGAAACAATTCCCAAATGTTTTCCTTCCAAAAGGGGTTTAACATTGCAGAATACTGATCGGACTGCCTGTGCTAATTCCTAGGTCTCAGCTTTCAAGAGGGTCAGGCCAAAGGCTCACCAAGTTGGGCAGGTAACCTGGCCAGGGCATCATGGTAGTTTGGCAGAGATTATGACTGCTTCTGTTAAATGGGGGATGAAGATCTTTTCCTGGGCTGGCAGTTCTGATTATTTAAGTAGCAACCAGTGGATGTTCCATATAACTCCTTTTCACAATGTGCTTTCACAGTAAATTCAGTTATACTGTTTTCATTTATTTTACTGGGTTTTGTCTCCTCAGTTCATTTGACCTTTTTTTTGTCTCATCTTACAGACTGTTACAGCTGGAAAGAGGTAAGAGTCTGTTCAGGTGGAAGCTGTTCCCTATCTCTCAGTGTTCTTTTCTGGGTGCTCCTTTTGTTACTGTGCTCTTTGAGACAGAATACTATATGCAGTTCCGGCTACGCCATTATATGAACCCACATTTAGTAATATTTGCTGAATCTGCCTCTATTCATCTAGTGTTACTTTTCTGCAGCAGCAAAAGGCAAATGGTTTCAGGGAACGATTCAAAGTTATACCATGTCCCTCCTAGGAAGAAAGGCCTGATTTAGAGCCTATCACTCTGTACGACAGCCAAGGTTATCTTCCCCCATGCACATTACTTATTGCCAGGTTATCATGAAACATTCTAAAAATCTTTCTTTGCAGATTTACCATCACTACCTTTATTTTGTGGGCAAAGCTGCTTTATCTGCATAGTTTAACTACATTTAACAAATGCTCCTTGCTTAATTTGCAGAGCTATCTGCTGCCTTGTATCAAAGAGCAGGTGACTGAGGACTCTCTTCCTGGCAAAAGAGAGGCTAGACACAGCAAGAAAACATGACCGGGTTGAAATGAGGGAAAAGGTGTTTTTGTTTTTGTTTTTTTTGTAACAAACACCCACACAACCAAAACCCAAGGTCATGTTCTCTGATATTATGAACAGCAGCTGCTGTGCAGGAAAGAGGTGCAGACAGAACTTCAAGTAGTTTGTGGGGCTACAGGGGTAAAAGGTGATTGTTCTCAGTGTTCATGATGCATGGCAGAGCAAGCTTCTCCAGAAGGAAGAGATCCTAATCTAATGATGAAAGCCCTGTCCTGTAGTGGAGAAAAGCATCTTGGTTTACACAGACAAGTTCTGTTACTATCTTGAAGCTCTTCTAACTCATTATTAGACCATGCAGCAGTCAGACTAAGAACACACTGTGGAATGACTTACAAAAGTGCTGAACAGTCCAGTAGCAGCAAGCAATCCTCAATGACCAAGGGCTTCCTCTAGAACTACTTTCACCCACTTCAAAGGAGCTGAAGGTTTGCACTGCCACAGCGCGTTGCCTCAGTGTCCTTTTCCAGAAACTAGGTGAGAGGTAAACTAGGAGAGGGGCCCGCTGCACACTTAGAATGAGCTGAATGTTTTAACATTAAGACAAGGAATTTAAGCTCCTCAAGTTTTGGATTTTTTTATTATTATTAAAAACAGATTGACCTTGGCTGAAAAACTGACTTAACTCAAGACACATTTGTCACTGCTACTCTTGGCTTTTACGTGCTCAGTAACACCAACCTATTTCCTCCTTCAACTAGAACATGACTTGCTTCATTGTGACCAGAAACAAATGGCTTAATACAAGAAGCCTCATCTAAACTGTACTATTTCACATAGTTTTTCCTTGCAGCATTCAAGCCTTTTTTGCACTGCCACTACAGGCAGGTCTTTCAAAGATACTACAAAAAACAATTACTGTAGAGGCAGAACATGAATTTTAGGGTAAGTAGCTTAAGCAGCTGTCTTTGCCCCACTCTTCTCACTGCAAACTTCATTGAGACAGTGAGTCCCCCAGAAAGTTCCCTTATGATAGGACTCCTCCTTTAACTGTAAAATGTCAGACTTGATCTTAAGGGTCTTTTCCAACCTAAAAGATCCTATAATTCTGATCATTTTTGTAGCTTGGTCAGAACTTAACCTAGGCATATCCAATAAATATATTCTTTTGTACTGCAGTGACTGCTAAGTCAGTAATCAAGACTCTGTGTCTCAGATCTGTGAAGGCTCACTCATTTCTTTTTCCACTCAGCAGCTGCATTAAGTTGTCTCAAGATGATCACTGCTGTTAGGACTCAGTCCAAATATAAAGTCTTCTGGCAGTGACTGTGGAGTGATCTGTGCTAACTGGTCATCATAGGAACCGAGGGTCCATAGCTTCTCCAATTCATAAGTCTCTCGTGTCTCTGGCAGCATGAAATGCATCACTATGCCACCTGCACAGAAAAGAAATTCACAGTAAATTAACATGAACAATTTGTGCCCCTGGAGGGGGAAGAGTGCTTTGTAGTTCAAGTCTTCCACCCCCATTCTGGCTAGATACAACAGGTCACCTGATGGAGCTGTCTTCTCAGGTTGCTGATTCCAATTCTTAAACAGAGTTAGGAACTGGTCAGTCCTTCAAAAGTCACCAAGTCTACAGCCAGGAGAAGGAGAGGGACTATACTCTGGTTTAAATTAAAATGCTACCACAAGACTCCAGACCAAAGTAGTTATGACTTCTAGGGGACAGAAGGAAGTAAGCTGAAAGAAATTTTACTTGAAAGAGCCCCTTCCCTAAGCTTACAGATCTAAGAAAGCTGAAAGTCCATTCCCAACAACATTCAGCTACAGCCAAGTAATTTTCCTTTAGGTGTGTTGCTCACACTTCTCAGGTGGCTTTTTAAGGAAACAGATCCAAAGTTTGATGTAATAAGGTTTTTCTTACAAGTTTTCATTAATTCTGTGCAAACAATAGTAGAAAATATTAATTCCAGTGTACTTCTAATGCACTCTTTTCTAGTTATAACTGAAAACCAATTGAAAGTTAAGGGCATAACTATCAAAAGCATTGAAAGTAAAGTAACCAGGGCTTCACATCACTGGCTGCAGTGCTCCTCACCTGCCCATGCTCTTTTAAGCCAAAACACAGTTAGGAGGGTGAGATTCTAGAGCTAGCCGTGAAGGAGAAATGCTTTCTGAATGCAGTCTTTCATGTTTGTGTAGGAAGTTTCACACCTGTAGAATAAAGAATTAAACTCAGTTCTTAGCACTGAGGTTTTTACCCCATGTCATGCTATGATCTGGACAGTAGAAAAGTCTGTTCAAAAGTTCAGTACTAGGGCAGCATACAAGAAGCCCCTGCTCCCCCAGACAGGGATTATAAAGACCTGAGAAAACTGACTGCAGTAGCTTTTCTCTTTCTACTACTCTTTTCTTCAATTTATTAAGACCTGTTTTAGCCACTGAAGAGTAGCTTCTGCTTTCTTCTCAGTGCCAATGATCTTCGGTATCTCAATGAGTTCAAGCAACAACAACTGGAATTTTGAAACAGCAGAGTATTATCAACTCTCCACAGCAACCAGGGTTCAGTGAGATGCATCCTTCAGCATGTAGAACTTCATATTTGTCAGGTTCACAAATATTTACCAAAATCAATGCACAGCCAGTCATCTGTCTCTTTTCCTTCAATCTGAGTATGAGGATCACTTTCTTCTTTGTGATGCTTGTACTGAGAAAAAAAAGCAATGGCAGAAAATGAAAGACTTTGCATTTATTTAAAAGCACTCAAACCTAAGAGATAAGCGGGACTTTGCTGAGCAGTCTAGAGTTGTTTTAAATCTGAAATGGATTAGATTACTCAATGCTGGTTCTGGGGTCTGCACAAAAAAGTAATATACACTTGCAGCAGTGGAACATAACTACAGATTTCTCAATGGAATTCTAGTGCTCAGAATTCCCCTACAGTTATGAATGAATTTTACAGGTATCTTTTTTTCCCCTCAAGCTGAATACTGAATACAATTGCTTAGCATTAGTCTTTCTGTTATAGGTTCCCTGTAACTGCCATTACCACGAAGTTTTATTTCCTTTCAGATACCTTTCATTGTTGTTTTACACTGGCTAGTTAAGGATGCAGAAATGGAGACACCAAGTTTATCCTCTTCTGAGATTGGGGGGGGAACAGGTTTCAACCCATGTCATGAGGAAGGTATCCAAACAAGCCTCCTGCCTCTTGACAGCATGCTCGTACCACTCATTGCAAGGTGAAGGGAAAACACGACTTGCACACAGGTTTCCAAGCTACAGCACACTGAGAGTGGGGAGAGTGTAGCTGGACTGCGAAAGCTCAGCTAGGGCAAGGTAGTTAGCTCCCTATGCAACATGGTAGCTTTCATAGATGCCAGCTTGAGAGGCCCAGCTCTCCCCAACCAATACATAAAGCACCTAAGCACCCACCAGAGCTGAACAAATTTGACAGCTAGAGGCTTAAGTACTTTCTCTTTTGGATCTGGCCATAACCTACTCATTTCTTTACAAAAAGCATCACTAGAAAAAAGGGGGATGAAGTCGCCTGTGTCTTCACAGAGCTCCTTTATTCAAATCTCTATGTTATTTCTAGTTGAAGCAGCCAATCAAAAAAATATAGAAACCTTTTTCAATCTAAAAAAAACCAAACCAAACAATACTTATTTCAGCACAAGGCCACAAGGAAACTGAGAGTGAAACTGCATGGCTCTATCATGAAAGACAAAATACAAAGTAACAGGTTGTAACTGGCTAGCAAACAAGTCCTACTTCCCTGGGAAAGCATTCCCACAAAATGCAACTGGTCCTGGTTGCTCCCACACAATGCTAGCTGCCGGACAATGCCCCCAGTTTCCAAACCAGAATGGAGAACTTTCAAAACTTAATTCAGAACTAGTTCTACCTTCATTTCCTTAAGATAGCTGTGAGATATCCTCAAAAGCAGGTAACTGCCGAAGACTCTCTGCAAGTCTGCTTAGAATGCTAGAGCCCAGCACGCACTGCCATCACCTATGTAACAGAGGTTGGGAAGGCTGATCTCCACTACAAGCTTCCTTCAGCCTTGTCTTTAAAGGCTGTGCAATAGTGAACAGATTATAATAAAGCCAAGTGCAAGTTTCTTCCTCTAACATGAAACCAGATGGGAAGGGGTAAGCAGTAGTTGAGACTGTAATTTACAAACTACTGGAAGAAAAGTGGGAAGACCTCATGCTACACCTGAGCACCTGTGCAGTTCAGTGTAAGTAAATCATGGGTTACTTAGATTTTAGATACAGTAATAACATGGGTTAACATGTTTAGATACAGTAAAAACATGGGTTTTAGATACAGTAATAGTAAAGCTAGCCAGCTGCCTAGCAGCACTCCCAGGCACCTGATCTGCTTTACGTCTTAAGCTTCAGCTTACTTTTTGACCAGAAAATTTTCAATGCCAGGCAAGCTCAGCCACTCAAAAATACTTGGCCAGGCATCCCAGTTTCTCAGGATGCCCAGGAGGACATCACATCTCCCCTGAGGCTCTGCCCTGGCAAAAGAGCTGCCCTTGCAGCCAGTTGTGGCACAGGCACATTTTTGCAGGGTCGGTGGTATTTGCTCATCTCCTAGCCTGGGGAAGATGGAAAGCTGTTGATTTAAGACCAACAAGTTAAGCAAGTAATAGAGTACATACTAAGCATTTACTTTTAGTATATTCCAATCACACTAATACAACTTCTAGCTTGAGGCAAAACTTGAGTTTGCAAAGATGCATCAGTTCCTGCAGGGAACACACAAAACTCCCCATACCTATTCAGACAGGCACTGAAAAGCACTACTGTCTCCCCCTCTCTTCTTTCTCCCTTCAAGACTCACAGCTGAAACCAATGGGACTGGAGGGGACAAAGTAAAATCAAGAGCCAAAGGAAAAATGGGGTCAGTAAGGGAAAGAGTAGGCAAGCTACAGGTTAAAAGTTCAGACAGGTGATCGAGATGGGGGCTAGTCATATTCCTCACACTGTGCTTTGTAAGAGTCAGATGGCTCTTTTCTGGCTGTGAAGTTTCTCGCTCCCAAAGTCTGGTCCTTACTCCTAAGCTTTACCTATATTTTTATTCTGACCTCCATTTTTGTACCAAAAAAGCTCACACTGCCAAAACCAAACAGTGCAAGACTTCTCTGCAAGGATGGCAGCTGCTGCTGCTTCTCCCTTCCTTCTGTGCATGCACAGTATCATGACTATTAACTAGCAGTTTGCTTTAGTAAGTCCATGAGAGGATCCTGTGCCTCGTAACACCCCGTCTTTTTTCCAGCCTTACAATACACCCAAGAACCTGGAAGTTTTAGGCATTAGGGTTTGAGAACAGTCAGATTAAGCTATTTTGCATGAGTGGGATTAGCTATGAAGCTTGCTGGGTGGAAGACAAGGGTGGACACCAGTCATCATCACCATTTCACACCATTCTTCTATGCACCAAACTGTGCTAATGTCACCACTGTTATAAATACAGAAAGGTTTGTTTTTAAAATATATTCTCTACATTTTGAGTAGTGCTGCTAAAGGAAAAAAATACAGTTAGTTGCTAGATGTATTCAGGACTAAATAACAGAAGGATAATTAGTTTCATCTTGCCTGGTACATCCCTATACATGCAATCCTGGGGAAATTCCTTTCACAACATTTAAAACCCTTCTCCAAAAAACCAGCGAGTGCATCAGCAACTGTCTTACCATTTTCAGCATGTAATGCGCCATTGCATGGAGATGTCGTGTTGAAGATCCGCTCACAACTATAAAATAATTACAGTATCTCATTTCTGGAGGTAGCTGGATGACACAGATGTCTTTAGCATTTTCTTGCCTCAGCAGAGCTACAACAAGGTCAATGTTGAACTTTGGAAGAACAGTATCTGGAACGGACAGAAAAAATAGTGGCAATTTATCTTTTTAGTTGCAAAAATCAACCACTTAAGACATAAAATGGCAAAGAACTGAATCATAGCCTAAGTTAGGCACTCACTACGGACTTCAGTTTGATACTTGCAAGGCAACATGCACTAATAAATTTAAAAGTTTTTAAAGCTCCCAAAGTTGAGAGCTAAGCACTTTTATGGTAAATAACACTCTATCACTAAATATAGAGGTTAGCAAAAATCAAAAGTTTCTTTTAGGTAATGTACTTATTTCTTCTTGTTAGTAGTTAAGAGTCAATGCTATCATCAGATATTTGTCAATTAGGATGAATGAAACCGAAGTACTTCAACAGACATTATTAAACAACAGATAAAATTAAAAATATTTCAGAACAATGCTATTCAACAGGCCTGTGATAATACCTGGTGATGAAATTACTCTAAAACCTTAAGTAGATGAAATAAATATATTGAAAATGGAGTGGACATGATGCAGCATGAAGTTACGTTTTACCTTCACACTGAATAAAGGCACTTCTTTTTTTCCCTAGCCTGTTCTGCCACAGAGGATTAAGATATTGTAGGTAAAGCTTTAGTCCTTCAACAGTTTAAGCAAGCCAGTTTAGAAACTAGTAAATTAGTGCAACTACCTTCTGTTCACACCATGAAATCAGTTTATTTCTAATTTGCCCTAATTAGGTAGATGCAACTTGTGTGCATACTTAAGACATAATTTGAATCTGTCAGCAATGCGTGCCTGCCACTATAAAGTGAATGTTAGTGCAGACCAAGCATCAGCACAAAGCCAAGCTTTATATTTACCAATATAAAGAAAAAGCCAAACAAAAGAACAATAGCTACATATAATTATATGCATGAATGAGGATATGAAATTGGATCAGATCTCTGTAAATGAAAGCCTTTGAGCTTAGGGACTGAAGCACTCTTTCAACTTTTGCTGTGGTCACACATGCAGAAAATTAGCAGTGGCCACAGCTCCTCCAGATGCAGCGGTTACAAAAGTCAAATATTTGCCTGGTAGCCACATGTGAAGTCTCTAGTGCCTACTTAGAGAACGAATGGTCTAAACAACCCCAGGCACACTCTGCCACTCTGAACATCATGGTTAGATCCAGGCTAGAGAAGATTTGCAGAAGGGCTACAACAGCAAACGAGCTCTGTGCACAAAATGCTTATACCCGTAACCAGCCATCGTGCTACTAGAACTGTTAGCTGTACAGGGAAATTTCTTTGCAAGCATACATCAGAGAAACAGACATCCCACTCGGCACCGCTATCCTCACAGAAGTTCCTGTGTGTGGAACACACAGGCTTGGACTGTGCTGGCTATCAAGTCCCCACTTTACAGCAGGGCTGCGGTGGCGATGAGGGTTCAGCACAAGCACCGTGACCCCGAGGCCTGCGGCCTCAGACGAGGTAGGGGCGATCCCATCGCCCTGGTCACCCCCAGGATCCTCCCGTAGCTGCAGAACGAGACCCCGTCCGTCCGTCCGAGGCGGTAACCGCCTTCCCCAGCCGTTACATGTCGCTCAGGGCACTGCTTTACAGAGCTGGAGGGCACAGGGCAGAGCCGAGGGCCTTCGGGACAGCGGCCTCCCTGACGTGTCGCCTCAGGACCACGCCGGGGCCCGGCAGGCCTAGCACCGTATCTCGGGCGAAGGCCGCCGTACGCCGTGTGCCGACGCTTCCCGCCCGCCGAGCTGCCAAGTTCGAGGGCGCTGGAGCGGTGCGTTGCTAGCAGGGGAGAGCCTGCTCGGCGCGCACGCTCCCCGAGGGCACCTCCACAACGGTTAACCTTAAACACCGTGAGCGAACCAGACCGAGGTACCCAGCGGGAAGTCAGGAGGACCGCGGCCGGTGTCGCGCACCGAGAGGACCAGCCGCTCGGCGGGTCGCGGCCTTCCCGGACAGGCCGCCCTCCGCTGGGGCCTACCTGCCGCCCGGCGCCGCTCCGCCACCGCCCCCAGCGCCCCGGCTCCGCCGCCTGCCGCGCCCCGCGCCGCTACGCAGCCCCCACGGGACGCCCCGGGAGGGAGCAGCCGCGACCAGAGGGCGTCCCCCGCCGCGGCGGAGAAGGGCCACAACAGCCGGCACCCCGCCGACAACGCCCGCCACATGCCCGCCGCTCCGCTCCGCTCCCACACCGCCGCCCGCCCCGCCAAGCCGCCCAGCCATTGGCCGGCGGCAAAGACGCCCCTCTCACTCCACTGGCTCATCCTGCCGTCGATCGGGCGGTGCTGCGGAGCGCATGTGCAGTAGTCGTTTCGCTGAGGGAAGCGGGTTGAGGCGGCGGTTGGAGGCGCCGGCGCTGTGCGTCTTCCCTGAGGAGTCGGCTGCTGGGGCCGGCTGCTGCGGCCGTCGTGTTCCGTCCCCACACGGCCCCGCTGCCCTGTCGGGAGTCCCGGGGCGGGGGTTTGGTTGTGTTGATAGGAGCGTCGGGGCGAGCGGCGGCTGGGCCGCGCGATCCCCCTCCCCGCGTTGCGGGTCTCGTCAGGGTTCTCTGAGGGGTGTCGGGAGGCACGAGGCAGCGAAAGGGGAGGGGTCGAGGGGCAGGGACGGGACCCGCACCCGGTACCCGGCGCCCCGCTTTTGGGAAGCCTGAGAGGAGCAGACACGACGTGGACGCTGCCCTGTAAACCCTAGTCACGTATCCCAGTTCGAGCCTCGTGCCCCCTTTTAAAGCTATGGTTTTATCTAAAAAGCTGCAGCTGGTTTGAAACGAATCTGTTTTTCTTGGGGAAGTATATTTTATGCTTGTGTAATTCCCATATAGCCTTAATGGGCGCAGGGTAGTAGTCTTGCTGTGGAGGATGTTGCAAAGGCTTAAAAAGCTATGATGTAAGCAAATTCAAGCACTTATATTTGCTGTGGGTGAAACGTGTTTTCTTCCACCCTTTCCCCTGGATGTGTTGGCATTTACGCTGACAGTGACATAAAAGAATTACTGTTCAAACTGTTTTTCCCTGCCTCTTTGAGTATGATGGTAAAACAATGGTATTAGGATTTAAAAGGCATAATCTCGTGAAGACCTGTAGTGATAAAAACTTTAGCTTTAAAGAAAACTCTGCTATGCTGTACAATGCTGGAGGCAGTCAGGTATACTAATAAGCCGCAGTGTCTGGATGTCTCTTGCAAAGTTTAGTTTGATTCCTCTACAATTCCTTCAGGGGCTGGTGGTTTTAGCATTAGTTTCAGCTTAGAAATACTTTTGGTAAGAAAAAAATGTTACATCTGATAAGCCTCTTCACAGTGTCCTGTAAAAAATGTTCAGGAAGAAAATGGGGGTAAGAACAAAACAAGCGGTTTGAAATAATACTTTGTTCTTTAAAGTCATTTTTAAAAAACTTGTTACCCAACTAATGTTTCTGTTTGTCTTGATGACATATATAAAAAGATGTTGTTTCTAAAGATGATCTACATTTATGTTTGCTGTCATTCTTTTATGTTATTTCTTCAAAGGGGATGCCTGAAACCTGCCTTGTAACATTTGCTGACATTCACAAATCTGTTGTTTGTCAGCTGTTCTTGCCTTTTAAGGGCATGAAGTTGGTTTGTTATCCTGATCTGTTCTGAAATTGAGTTCCTCAGCTGTCGTCTGCTTGTTAAGAAAGTCTTACTTCTCAGGTTCGTGATGCTGTTGCCTTGAGTACATTCGAAGGGGGACTGCAAAAACTGCTAGATAACCAATGGTAATACCAGATGTGCATGAGTGAACTAAGACTGAGGCAAATCCAGTTGTGTTTTCTGGAGGTAGATACTGTTCTGGTCAGTAATTAGGCAGCTCATCAATTTGCTTATCTGACAGTGTCTTTTTCTGGGACAAAGGAAATGTACTCTTTAAAATCATTAGATGGTTTATTTGTCAATGCTGCAGTTAGATTCCACTGTATAAAAGTAAAGATGTTTGAAATGGAAGTTACAGCTGAAAAGGCAAAATCAAATTATAAAAATTTAATATTCTGACATGATACTTAAAGAAAGATAGTGTAAGCTATTCTCTATACTTAGTTAAAGGACAAAAAAAGTTCTTCAAATACACCCGAAAGTTGGTTTCTATGCAAAGGCCTAAGATATCTCTGAGCTGAGTAAAACATGCAGTGTTTTGCTGAAACAAGATGCTTTCAGCATATAACCTAGGTCAGCAGTAAACTGCATCACCACTGATCCTAAGCATTATAGCTGTGACAGGCCTTATTTTTTCATGCTGCATTACAGGTCATCTTCAGCTTTTGACTAAACAAACTCCTGTCCTGCCTCAAGCCAGAGCAACAAATACAAGTTACAGCTCTTCCTGTCAGCAGTCTGACTAAGAACAGAGGACATAATGTTCAGATGGTAATTTTTGCAGGAAATGTCTTTTCTGTTTAAGTCAGAGGATAGTTTTAGATGCCCAGTTATGGTTAGAGAATAGGATGTTACGTATAAGGAAGACGGAACAATGGCAAATATGGTGCTTTTAATAGTATAACTGAAATGGCCACAAGAGAGTTAAAACAGTTGGACAACCTGGAAACAAAAAAAGAAAAGAGGCTGTCGAATTTTATAACTAAAGAATTAATCTCACAGGTATGTCACAATCTGCATTTTTTTTTATATCCTCAAGTCATTTGGAGATGTCCATGCACAGTGGGGAAATGGTATTGAAGACTGCATTCAGATTGTGAATGATGAGCATTTGACAGGTCTGCTAAGATACCAGGAAAATATGTTTATGCCTATATATCGCATTGGGAACTGAGAACAATATGTATCAGAGATGTTCCAAGACACAGTAAATAAGCTAAATATATTGAAATACAGATCTTCAAAGAATTCAGTGGTTGGAAATGGATTGCATGAAGTCATTTGCCCAGCCCCCAGTTGAAAGTTAATTTCATTTTGATTATAAACTTCAATATTAACAGAAAGGCTCTTACGGAAAAGGTACCATTTAAAGCAATTTTTGTCAGTTCTTGCAGAAGTTTGCACTTTCTAAGCTGCATCATGCAAAAGCAGAAACTGGAGCATATTTAGATCAGGGGTTTTGTTTATTTGATTAAGCGGTCAAAGACAGAGGGATGGAGGAGCAGGCAGAAATTAATGTCTTTACTGCAAGAGTGAGAGAGGAATGGAAAGAGAAGGGAAAAAGGGAGTCGAACGCTATCCCTTCCTGGTACAACCCTCGTTCTGTTGACCCTTGTCCGTAGAGCACTTCTCTGCCCTCTGGGGAGTGGTGGTGCCAATCCAATGTCTCAAGACCAGCGGAAACAAAGGAGACAAAGACAGCATCAGCAATTGCATCTGAGGATTCTGCATGGGATTCAGAGTTTCGACAGGAAAAGCCAAGCAGATGGGCCTCATCAATCTTGTTGCTTGGGTGTCTGTGGTCTAGTTTATAGTGAGACTCATGCGCTGGTAGCCATGTCCAGTAGGAAACTAAATGTGTCCAGCCCCGTTTTCTGGCCATGAGGCCAACTGGCATGTAATGAGCTGCATCCATGCTATTGAACCCTGAAAAACAGGGTGGCTGCTGCCAAACTCCCAGCAGGGAACAGCGCCTCTGGCAGTTCCCAGAATCTGGGGTTTGCTTGGTGGGGAGCTAGCCAGCCTGGGGCAAGGCTGTGCTGGGACCTCCTGAACAGTGTAACAGTGTCAGTGGTTCAGTGCCAATGCCTGGGAATAGCCCACGGCATGTTTCATTGCACAGGCATAACATGTGCCTGCCCTCCGTGTCTGTCTTTCTAGCAAAGGCACAAATCCAGCTAAGACAGTAAGCAGCTATACTGGACTGTCTGTATAAGACTAAGTATTTACAAGTTGTTCGGTTTTTTTTAATTAACTTTTTTTTCCCCTCCAGATTATGGATCTGATTAGTTTTGCAGGTAGTTAACCTAGAAGTAAGAAAACCCAGATAAGGGAAGGGGGGGTGTTAGTTTTTCAGAAGCATGTATCGTAGATCACAAGCAAGAAGAGCAAGTGCTCAAAACTACTTCATTGTTTTCTATGAAGGACTATTTTAACATTTCTAATTGCACCAAGCCCCCAAAAGTTATCATCCCACCTATACATGCTTTCACCTTACCCCCTGTTTTTTTATAACAAGAAAACCCCATCAAAGTACAGTTCAGATATGAATCCCGTACATAATCTAATAGTCAGTGTTAGACTAAAGGTTTAAACAATGCCTGGTTTGCTTTTCAGCAGAGGATTTCTCTCAGTACTACTAGGGAAGAAAATTGCTTTGAAATGGCTGAAGTAAGCAGTTAGTCCCTCCTGGTTCTCTGCTTGTCCTGCGCTTCTCTCAATAGGCTTGTATTGCTTGTATCTCCTGCAAGGAATGTGCCCAGTTAGTTGCTGAAAGACACTTAAATGGAAGTCCACAGTTAGCATGCAACCAGTGCATAAGAGAAGTAATCATGTGTTCATAACATATTCTGTCTCCTCCTTCCCTCTTCAATCCCATCTAATGGGTAACAGCCCTAGGTTGGTAGTGGTGGCTAATGGGTAACAGCCTGGTCAATGAGAAGGCTCCTTTGCTTAGTGGAGTACTGTTGCTCTGTGGAGTTGTTTCTTTCTCACCACTGACTGTGCAGGGTGAACATACTCCTGACTCAGGGGCCTTGGTGCAGTCTTAACAGTTTCATGAGAAACATCCAACCTAATAATGCAGTAACGTGTGCTTCTGTTAACTGCTTTCCTGGATGCCCAGCACCTTTTTCCCCAAATTATTTATTTATCAATTATTTTATTAAGAGTTTTGATGATTAATTCTTGATCTGTCAGTCATTTGCAACCACTTCTTATAAGAGTTTTAGATCTAAATTACATTTCTGTTTGTTAGGTTTTACTGCATATATAAATCGTATCATGCAGTTTGAGTTTGCTTACTGCTTACATGCAGTTCCCAGGCCTTCTAGTGTCACTGTTTGTGCTTATGAGCACAGAATGTAATTTTCTATGGAAGTCTTTAACATTTGCATATTTTCCAATGGTTTTGTGGTTTAAGCCAGTAATCTCATTTTCTTGAATATTTGCCAGAATATTTGTGAACAACAATAAAAAAGAAACAAAAATGTAGCTAATGCAAATGTAAGTTGTTGGTTTTGTTAATTTAAACTAATATTTTTGAGGGTCCCTTGAACCGTTTTTAATCCTGGAAACTAGCAACTTACTTGTAAAGGACAAAAGCTCCAATGGCGGCAAACACTGCCAACAAACCAAGGAAGATAAAGACACCTTCTGTTGTTCCCGATGAAGATCCTAGAGTTCAGAAAGTAGTTTGATTAAAAGTTAGCCTTGTTTTTACAGTGAGATAGATTTTTCTGAGGAAAATGTCATTTTTACTTGATTGCTGTAGAGATTGAAGTGCACGTAATACTTCTCATATACCAAGCACTGGAGGTCAGTGACTTTGGCAGGAGGTGGTGCTTTCACATCCTCATCAGCTTAATTCTTGATTCCACCAGAGCATGAGCTGGGCTTTGCCAGTTTTCTCCTGAGTCACATGACTGCCCTTCCAGCATGGAAGAGAACAAAGGGTCTCGCTGGCACCCCACAAGGTAAGGCTAATTTGCTCTTTGCCAATTGCTATGCTAGGGAAATGTTTACGCTGAGAGTGTAAGAGATGCAGGCTTTTATAAGCTTTAATGTTAGAATCAGCTTCATCTTTCTCTTAGGGATGATGGCTGGGGAAAAGGGGATAAAAAAGGAGTTTCTTAAATGTTATTGTTTCTTGCAGTCCCATATGCTAAGATGGCAGAGTGTGGCTGAGAGCTTGATGGGCTTAGGCTTGTTTGCCTTATCCAAGAGCTGAGTGAGGGCTCTGCTTTTTTTAACACGATGATTCTGGGAAATTAGCTTTGCGCTCTGCCTGTCACTGAACTCTGCCTTCTGGTTTGCCATCAACGATTTCACTCACATCTACTCCTAATTCCATTGTATCTGATGGAAGAAGCCAAATCATTACAAGTATTTTTTTTAAAAATTGTGTTAAATATCTTAATTTCCCAGTCCACAAGTTGTACCTTTATTGAGTTTACTGACACTGAGACACATTCTGGGGCCTCTTATGAACAATGGTGTTTATACAATGAAGTAACCTAGAGGTGCATGTTGACTTACCTTTCTTTTTATTAATTAATAGTTGCTGTCTAGGAAAATCGAGATACCAAATTAGGGTTTACCATTTACTTGGTACATGTGCCTCATATTTCTCAGTTTGTTGGTACAATTGTTTGTGAGGGCTTGACCTCGTTCCTAGTTTACACAATATTTTTGCTGAGACTGTAGGGATTTACCTTATTTTATGACTAAGGTAGGTCCTTGGACTAGTTTGCAAAGCAACGCATACTGATGGGACGTTGTAAATCACAGGACTTCAGCCCATTCAGCAGCAGTTTAAGCAAGTTAAGAGCAGATGTTTTGTGCAATGCCTACATAACCCAGGGACAGTCCTGCCAAATTTCAAGGGCCAGATGTTTAGGCACCAAATACTCAGACGTCAAATTATGGGATTTTCAGAAATTCATAAATACTTGCCTCCTCTTGAAATGAATGGAAAATTGTGGCACAGGAGAAATGTTTGCAAATGTTAGATGGGCTCTTCCAGAAGGTGACTCAAATCAGCAAGCTCTCTTAGATCCTAATTCTGCTTTCATTATAGTGAAGGCCCCAAAGTACAACTTAGCTTTGCCCTCTGGAGGAAACCTGGGAAGGCCAGCCTTGTTGGCCTAAAGTTAGCCTTTGTGAATACAGTTTTGAAAAGTCCTACTGCATGCTTATTGTCATCTTTAGGAGCCAGAATGCACTTACAGGTCAGGCATTGTGGCTTAGTCATCATGAACTGATTTTGATACAGCTAAATTTATACATAGATTAATAAATAAATAAATAAAATCAGCCAAAAATACTGTGGCAAATAACTGCAAAGGGTCAGTTTCTTGGTTGATAGTAATTAAAGAATTCAGAGGAATCACTAGGACATTGTAGTGGGAAGTCAGGAGGGCAATGGAGTGGGAGTAGAAAGAGCATGATCATTTAGGATTCTGACTGAGGCTGAGCTTAATACCTCGTTTTGTTAAAGGCTGCATGGATAACCATGAGCAAGACACAGTGATACTCATCCAGTCGAAGGTAAACGTCCTGTTCTGAAACAGTTACTCTGGGTGGACTCTGTAATCCATGAATGTTACACAGATCTTACTAGAACCTGATTTGTCTTATCATCATGTTGAAATAGAAACCTGGGCAAGGTCAATGGGCTACAAACAGGGCCCTGAGAAGCCAGCTCAGCTGCAGACTTTGATTCTGTATCAAGTGAGCTGAATTCCTCTCCTTTTCTCCTATTTCTCCATCTATGGAGTAGGCTGTTTGGCATGTCCCCCACCTGCTTTTCTGCACAACAGAATTGTTCTGTGGAAAAACACATTATGGCTCAAGAACTGTTCATATTCTGTGATACTGAAGGGTTTGTATAATTACTGTACTCCTTGGATTGTAATCATAAATCAAACCAAGTTCTAACATCTAAAATCCTTGTAGGGAAAGAATTGTCTCTTTATCTTTATGTGGACTCTCGTACAAGCTGGCGCAGTCTCAGCTGAGGCCTCCAGGCATAATAAAAACCCCATATAAATTCCTGTGCTCTTTCCCCCTGCAGGGAAATGTCCACAGGCAGCAGCTATTCGCAGACAACCCGCATCAGCTCTGTGCGGACTCACCTCCATTTACGGAAATCAGCGCACTGGCAAGGGCTTGACTTGTGTCATCCCCCAAGGTGATGTTTATACAGTATGTTCCAGGTTCCTCAAAAGCTCTCCGGATGGTGAGTAAGCATTCATCAGTGATGACGATGGGGTTGCATACCACACTCTTGGACACCTGGCACGTGGGGTCAGAAACTACTGTGCAGACATCTGTGGGGAGACTGGGATGGGAAGACAGAACGCGTTGCATCTGTGGAGTCCTGTTAGCCCAGTTCATAGACACATTGCACTGATGCCCCAGTTTTATGCTGGTGCCTGTTTACTGAAATCAGTGGCACTATAGTGACTTAAGAGTGTTTTATTAATATATTATATGTATTTTTAATGCATACTTATATATTTTATGTATACATACATGTGGATTTTATATAAAATGCATATATACAACCTATAAAATGATCTGCTTTTTTACATGTCATTTAACATTTTATGGTGATCACAGAATTATCTGCCTCAAATTAGCTTATGAAGTCCGTTACCTTTACTATATATCATTAAGAAAGGAATGCAGATTCTTACATGTAGAATCACATGCCAAAAAAGTAAACGCTAACTTAAGAGAGGTTAATTGTTTTCCAGTTGCATTACCAAGATGATTCTTGTACTTTTTAGTCCTCTCAACTCTAATCCCCTTCTAGGAGCTGGGAATATTAGTGCAATGTTTTCCTATCCAAGAAATTTCTTGAACACGCCCATTTACTCTAAGTGTCAAAAAATCATGGCCAAAAATAAAGGGTTCCCTTCCAATTTCAGTAAACTGCTTCCCATTTTACAGTAAGTGCTGAAATCTTGTCTTGGCCAAGAAAATATAGAATTGTTTCTCCCCACTATCTAGTTCTTATTTTTACTGAGGCTTGACATTTGCTGTGAATCCTAAGAGGCTGACAGTAACCTCTGTTGCCATAGTTTACAAATAAGACTTGTGTTATCTTTAGTTCCAGTCAAGAAACAGAAACACTGCAGTGACCAAATTTTGTTCATGCAGCTGCATCTAAGTGGAGACAGTATTCCAGCACCCAATTATTTTTAAAGAAGGAAGACTGACAGTTTCATTCACACACTTACCTCCCTTGGCAGGTAACAACAAAGTCAACTAGTGAGTTTTCAGCTTGACTTTCTGTCATCTGGATGCTTGTCATCTGAATAATATTTACCTCAAGGATTCCCTCTGGGAGAGGAAACATATGTCAACAGTAGGACACGACAAGGTCTGAAGTCTGTACTGAACCTCAGGTGTTTAGCTGATGCTCAGTTCAGGTCTTGTTTTCCATAACCTCCTCCCTGCCTTAGCACTCCTCTTGAAAGTTTGAAAGCTGAGAAATTTTCCAGTGCTTTCCCTGTGAGGCTGCTCCTTTCTGCTCTGCTTTATTTTCCCATTATTATTACTTACTTATTTTACTAAATCACTTCCCTGTCCCACTACCCATTACTTCTCTGCATGCCAAGGTCAATTCAGCCTTATGTGACACCCCCCCCCAGGCCAGTATGCTTCAGGTGTGGCAGGTTCAGAAGCTGATGATGTAGAAAGTCACGATATGGTGCACATCCCCGCCAGCCATTTTTTCCAGCCCAAGTGCCTGGAAACACCACGTGTAGCATGGGGGCAGCCACCAGCAGGCATCCAGACCAAGGCCCAGCCTCACCTGTCTGAAACCAAAGGGCCAAAGCCTCTGCCGCTAGCTCATGGCAGAGTGTGTAAGGAAACCAAAGTCAGCCAGTTAGCTGTCTGTACGTTAATCTTTAGAAATGTCAGCTAGGATCTTGTTGTGGGTCTCACATGTTTGATAAAAGGGAGCCTAAATAAACATTACCATAAATTGTTGTACATTATTAACCCCATTCCTCAGTTTAGGTGTTGACCCACATCCTTACCTACGACAGAGATACTGGTTCTGTAGTATCCATATCTGTAAATATGGCAGCCTCCATCAGGATTATCTTCGATTGCCTCGACAGTAGTAGAAGAGTCAGAATTAGAAGGTGCTTCAGTCATTACTGTTGATTTGAGGGAGAAAGAATAGATATGCAGCTTTAGAACAAGTTCTGCTTAGAGGTATTCTGAACATGGCCATATGTTTCAACTGCATTCATTACATAGGTCATTAGTGACTTTGGTTTGCAGCTGCGTAGGCATGTGTGTATCTGTATGGGACCATGGTAATAAGCCTTAAAGGGAACACAGATGCCCAGCCTCACTCTAAAATCCACTGTGCTGGTCACTCTTCTCTGTGAAATAAAAGACTGCAAGGTTTGGTGTAATTAAACACTTCTTTAAAATTCCCAAATCAATTACAGACAAAATCCAAAGGCCAATAAAATGTTTAAAATGCTCTCTTTAAAAGCAGGTATTTTCCCATTGCTCTACATTACAGCTAGTGGAAAAATGAAGAGAGGAAGTGGTGAAAATTTTATCTTTCCTTTCATTTTTCATTCTCACTTAACATTTTGGTAAAAGCACATATTAAAATTCTGAAATTTGAAAAATATAGCCACATTTACAATTTAATAGTAGTAGTATTATAACTACCCAGGCTGAAATTGCAGGCCTTTTGCAACCCTTAAAACCCTCTGAGATGATAAACCAATGCTGAACATAATGAAAGTTATTCTGAAATATGATAGTGCATAAATTTAAAGTAGAAAAGCCATTCTGGGTTAATGCCATGTAGAAATCCCATATTTTGGAATATGAGTAAGTTTTTTCTAGTTCAATCCAATCTCATTTAATTTTGGGTGGAAGTTATTGCAAAACAGAAAGGAATTGGCTATAAAAGTGTTCTGAAATACCTCTTTTTCACTTAAAAATGACATCTTACCTCAGAAGATAAACCTGAGTAGGCAATGCTAAAACCACTTGACCTGGCATGGTAGAGGATATAAAACCAAATTTATATGTACTGCAAGTCGACCTGAAGACCTCCGTATGCTGTCACTGTGGTGGTAGAACTGGATGTGTAATACGTTAAATGTGTAAGTGATGCCTACCATAGAATCATAGAAGAGTTTATGTGTATTGATTCTGTCTCTAAACCTATTTATAGAGGTTTTGCAGAGGCGTACAGCTCTTCCACTGATGACAGTAAAACTTCTAAAGATATGAACTTAAAATATCAGAATGTAGAGCTCTTAATATCACTGCTGTTCGATAAACTCTTACCTGCTGAAGTGGGCAGTGGAGCAGTGAGTGTTACTGGCTTGCAAGGTACGGGTATAATGGCTTGGACAGTTAAATTCAGAGTGAAGTTTCCTTGCAGAGTATAGGTGTGAGATGTAGTGGAACTGCTGGCTATATATAAGCCACTTCCATCTCCGAAGGACCACTTGTAGGAGATGGCAGAATTATTAAGATAGTAGCTGGGATCATGGATCTTCACATCAAATGTGATTGGTGAGTCTTTGATAAAAATGGAGTCTGAGATGTTGCGGTCATGTTTTTGGAACATACTCACCAATATCGGAATTTTGTCTGGAAGGGGAAAAAAAAAAGAGTAAATAAATAAAGCATACATACCTGGCTGCAAACAACAAATAGCTCCAAAGACCCTGAAGAGCAACAGTCATAATGCGAGGCATTAATATCTTTAACATGGGTTTCTACTTCAATTTGATTTACTGCTCTTAGGAGTGAATGTCAGTAGGAAAAGCACGGGAGCAAATGAGGAATCACAGGAATCTGAGGAAGATTGCATTTCCTCTTGTAAATAATTTTTTATTACAAAGTAGAGGTGTCACAACTGAGCTAGATATAAAGGTAAATTACGCTACTTGAGGCAATTTACCAGAGATTCTACATTCATATTAAAAACCTTTCTCAGGCCAATGTCTCCTTTTCATGCCATCTGATGCTTGTGCTGAATTCTTTTAACACCAAAACAATAAATACCCCCAGTATTTTATTACAGTTTATTCCAGCACACTCACCCGTTACAACATAAATGGCATTTGCTCTTGCAACTGGAACGTATGATGAACTCCCTCTCCTGTAAATGGATACCACCATCAGGTGCTCACCAAGAGTGATATTTGCTGTGTTGACTGAAAACATTGTTGAAGATCGTCCCGTTGTTTCGTAGTACTGACCTGAAACAGAACATGAACTTACGTTTTCCACTTCAGCCTAGCTACAAGTTGTTATAAGAGAAGCGATATCTCTGTGAATCTTGCATTGTCTAAACTAAAATGAATAGTTTAGAATTGTCTTTCAGTTATCTGGCAGGTGTTTTTGGAGGACTGAATACTTTTACAATGTCATTACTCCCATTATTTCTGTTTTTTTGAAGGTGGCAGAAACATGTCACAAATTTCACTAAAAAAATTGCCAAGGCACCTTTCCAAAGCAATTACATTACATTAAATCATTAGGATTATGTAGTGGATGGTGTTACTTCTTAGGCATTTGTATGCTTTGAGCGTAGCAAGAAGATAAAATACTTCTTGTTTCATACACTAGAGCCCTTTGTATACGTTTGCTTATACGTCTTTGTAACAGCAGATTGGCGTAGGTAATTAGTATCACCTTTACGTAAGATTTAGGACATTATTTTTATTACTCTTGCTGATACTGATGATAATACTGATTTAGTCAAGCTAACTTGGGATACTAAGATTTAGTATGTAGCCAATGTCAGGAATAGCCCAACCATTACATACTCAGGAGCTGGAAACACTAAAAATCAGCATCTGTAGCCAGATTAGTACCACACAGTCAGTGCCAGTTTTCACATCCCCAGAGGCAAGAAGTGCTGCACCCTTAAACTGATCTGAAGGTGTACAGTGCTATGGTCTCTTAAATCTAAGAATCTGAAGTGACAGCAGTCAACAAATCTATCTGACCTGCTTAGACCCTCTGTTTTCTTGGATCTAGAGTACTACTAAAAGAAAATTAATTTTCTTCAGTGGTAGTACTGTGAATGCAGATTTAAAGAGAATCTCCTGGTTATCCATGATTTCAGACCGAGCCGCTGATGGCCCCGCTGGAAAGTGGGGAATGAATTCAGGATCTTGGCTCAAGAGAGTAGAATACATTTTAAAGGACTTCTAATAAAATATACTTGATAATTGAGTTAGTGGGCAGAGTGAATATAAGTTTGCAGCATCAGCCAAACCAAGGGATGTATTGTATTGCAGTACTAACCAAACGTGTGAAACACGTAGACAAAGTTCCTTCTCCTCCAGCCAGGATAATGAGGGAAAGGTCTCCCATCTGGGAACACGTTATGGCTGTGGTTGCCTGTGCAGTTTTCCCAGCCACAGTTGTCGATCCATTCAGTCCAGTTGTAGACATAGACTTGCTGATCCTGGGAAGCTGGAGGATCTAAGGGTAGAAATAGGACATACTCCTGATCAATGGAGAAATGTGCAGAAAGTCAGGAAACAGGAGGCAGACTACCCAGGTTACAGCAGTTATCGCACTTAAACAACAGGTTACGTGGGGTATTTTTAGACTGACATTCAGTTTTTCTAAGATTGTGCTTTTCTTGGTTTTTAAATGTAAACACCAAGTTGTTTTGGCTTGGCGTTGTTTTATTTAGAATCTTAAAAAATTTTACTGTCTCAGGGGCCAGACACAACTTAAAATTGCTTGCCCAAAACTTACTTTTGACTACTTAGGACGCTACTGTTTCACTGGCATTAGTGGGGCTACCTGGACATTTGGCAAGCAAAATCTAAAATTTCAAGTAGAAACAGCAGTCATGGAAGCACTGTGAGGAAGTGCCTTGGTATACTTTGTCAGAAAAGTTTTCTACGGCACCCTTAAATAACTTAGACATGAATATCAGTTCTGTTCTGAAAAATCAAAGGACAGTTTCCTTCCCCAAACAGCACAACAGATACTAAGTAGAGAATGGATATCAGCAGTTAACAAAACATTAGACAGTCAAAAAGTAGAACTCAGGCTGACAAAAAAATTTGCTGATATGCCTTGAAATGAAAATTACTTCGATCAGTAAAAACTTTGTTGAACATTTATGAGTTCAGAGAAAGAAGTGTACAACAGCCTCTTTCACTCTAGATCCAACAGCTTCAAACACTGAAATTATGATGGGTTTTTTTCTCTGTGTAACAGTAAATAATATTTTTTAAGTTGCTTCTCTGATGAAAAGATTGCTTGATTTTTAAACAATTTATTTTCTTGTTTGTTTTTAATTCTTAAAATGTGGGAATGTGAGATTTACTCTTTCATGACGGTTTTTCAAGATGCAGATGATGGTTAGTGAGTTCTAGAATTCCTAAATGAAAAAAAACAATCTCAGTTTTATAAATTGACATCTTCATGAATTTGGAAGAAAACAGTATGACTGTGGAACCTTGCTACTGAGCTGAAAAGCAGTAACAGTTTTGTTAGGAAGCCAAATTAGCGTCACTGTTTTGGGAAGGCAATTTTATAGTGAAGGCAAATCTTTAATTACCTGGTCATTATATATAGCGGGTGCAGAACAGTAAAAATACCACAAGTGATCTTTTGAGGAAAGAAACTGGTGTGGCATAGGTTTGACATGAGTGTTATTATTGGTTAAAAGCAACATGGCTGTTTTTCATAGAGTATGCCTCTGATGTTTTCACAGATTCATGCCACGTTCACACCAGCAGCATAGTCAGATGTGTGTATAGTGCAGGGAGATTGCTGTTACCTACCCAGGGTACAGTTTCTCTTGTATATTATGGCACCATCATTATCTTCTTTCTGGCACTTGGGAAACTGTAGAGTCACAATAAAGCTCACGTTGGATCCTACCAGTGCCGGACTATCAGTTTCCAAATTTGCTGTCACCCTTCCATCTGTAGAAAAGAAAATTGGTCTTCACTACAGTAAACAATGCATCAGAGCAACAGCTACCTTCAAATATTCACTATTTACATTAGAAATGCTTTATTAATTCCTCTATTTCCAAGGGGTTTTTGCTCCGAAGTCACTTGCACTCTTATCAAAACCCCAACTTAGAACAGAGGGACTCATTGTATCCCCTCACATCACTTACTGGTCTGTTGTTTCTTTCATTCTTAGAGCTAAGAATATGGGGTTTTTACCCATGGGTATCAATATATTCCAAAGGTTTCTTTGGGATTTTTGTTTCTCCCCAGGGATACAGCCTTTAGACCTCAGCTCAGACCAGGTGATAAAAAACCAGGTCTTCACCAAAGTTATCAAACTGAAGCCCACAACGCCCTACTGACGTAGCAGTTGAAGCTACCTGTCCTCTAGGGCATGTTTCAAATAATGGATTGTCCTAGAGCCCTGGTCATCAATATTTCTTAATAAGTGTTAATGGCTGAGACTTTGAGTCATGGGAAAGCATTTACTGTAACAACTCACTGTTCTGCTTCCTCAGACAACATACTGGAAATGGTATCAGAGCCAATCGTCTCTAATTTGCTATTCCTTGCAGCAGTGGTGGATATTGCACCTGCACTCTTCCATGAAGTAGATTTTCTGGCCAATTCTCTCAGTGTCTTTGAAATGCATATATGCAATCACCTTTCCAGCAGTCCCTCCATCGGGGATCTCCTTCTTCCCAGAAAGGATAAAGCTTTTCGTTCCATTTATTTTGATCACTAGACCAGCCTTGTAGCTTCTTGTAGGATGTGACAGAAGTGCTTCCATAGCTCAGCACATCTTGAAACCCTAGAGAGAAAACCAAACATGCAATGTAATAGAATCATAGAATGCTCTGAGTTGGAAGGGACCCACAAGGATCATCAAGTCCAACTCCTCTCCCTGCATAGGACAACCTCAAATCTAGACCATATCTGTGAGGGTGTTGTCCAAGTGCTTCCAGAATAGCATCAGGCTTGGTGCCGTGACTGCCTCTCTGGGGAACCTGTTCTAGTGCTCCACCACCATCTGAGTGAAGAACCTTTTCCTAATACCCAACCTAACCCTCCCCTGGCACATCCCTCTGCCATTTTCTCGGGTCTTCTCATCGGTCACCGTAAAGAAGAGACCAGCGCCTGCCCCTCCTCCTCCCCTTGTGAGGAAGCTGTAGACTGTGATGACATCTCCCCTCAGTCTCCTCTTCTCTAGGCTGAACAAACCAAGTGAAATAGTGAAATAGCATTTTCCCTACCACCCTATAAAGACATTGCCCTTGTGCTGAACAGCCTTCTTATTATGACTATATTCTTGTACAGATTAGAAAACTCTTCACCAGTAGGGAGTTACAGAATTTTATCATTGCAGCTATAAACACATCAACTATAACCAACATAAAGACAATTCCACCACTGACAGACTGACATTTTTTTACTTGCACTATTCCAGCTTCCCAGAGAAAGAATAAAAAGGTTTACAACATTTTTACTATATCGGAGCAATTGTTTGTATGAATAGACATAACCCTGCAACAGCCAGGCTAGTTGTACAGGGGTTGCTTGATTACTGACTGCTTTGTCCTTGCCTGGTAATAAACCTGAGAGTAAAAGGCTAACAGGGTAAATTCACTCTGTGTCTGAGTTGTGCTCTAGTGGAAGTTATGCCAGGAATTAATTTTTCACCCAGTGAAGCTTCTTTGGTGAGTTGGCTGGTGGTTTGGGCAGGAGGGGTGGAACCAATTGTAACAGAAGCTGGTATTTCCAGAAAAGGAAATTTAGAGCTGAATAGTAAATTCAATGTGTTCATAATATAACAACAAAAACATATTAGCTTCATGCCTATTACTTTAAAATGGTTCAGATATTAAATAACTTTAATAACTTCTTTCTTCTCATATTACTACAAATGATGGTCTCAAACTTTTCCCAGGCCTTCTAGAATCCCTCTTTCTGTCACAAAGTACACATAATGAAAAGCAAAGTAAATATCCAAGTAACCTGTAGGAACATGTCAACCACTGTAGGATGCCATAAAATATATTTGTGAGTAGGGTCATAGGCAGAGTTCCATTAAAGCCTGGGGGCTTTAAACAACTCTGTCATGTTAATCAGGTAACTGCTGGGCATGCAATTCTGTCACAACATCAAGGGAGTTAGGATTTCTGCTTTTCATGGCTTTATTTTAAAGGTAGTTGATGCTGAATGCTTCTGAGATTTATAGCCAAATACAAAGAAGAGCTGGATGACTTAAAGGAAAATGTGGAAACCTGCAAGAATGGCCCTGTGCACTGTAACATAACTGGCTGCGTTGGAATTTCTCCAAGTTTTGGAGAAGGCACAGAGCAGGTGTAGCCAGTCTAAGCATGGTCTTTATGGGCACGTGACTCATAGTTTTACTGCAAAGGATAACCAAAGAAAAAGCACTGAAGAAGAGGCAGGAGCTGCTTTCTCTTGAAGTTTTATTGCCCAGTTAGATTTCTGCTGGGCAGTAAGGATGTCCCTTGCCCAGCCCCATCTCAGTGGTCACTCTGAACTGATGCTGGTAGCTCTCTCCCCAGTCTTGAGGACTGAAACGTTTGAGGAAATGAACAGATTTTGCACTCAGATACATATTCTCCCACGGTCTTTTGCCCTACAGGAACTCCCCACAGTCTTGCTTAAATCACTTGAATCAAGTCTTTCCTGCAGATCTAATATATTTTGATGTGAGCAAAGCAAAACATCATGACTGATATTTACTTAATGGCCTGTATCACATGCTGTATTGTTTTCAGTTTGGGTCAGAAGAAGAGTTGGGTAATGTTGTCCTTCAGAAGCTTTTCTCAGGAAAAAAAGAAAGATTAGCATCTATAAAAGTATTTCACAAAGGCTTATCAAGCTCAATTACATTTTAGGTCATTAAATTAATTTGTCATCTTATTTGAAAGTAAGTGCCTGGGGATTTTTCCTAATTTCTTTTTCCCATTCTCTTTGATTTTTTTCTAAAAATTATATAATGAATAAAAATGTTTTGATTTTGTCAGATCAAAACATTTCAATCATTGTTTTTTTTCCCAAATGCTCAATTAATCAAAATAGCTGGAGCACTTTTAATTTTGAATTTTCAGTAACAGTCCTTGAATTCACAAGTCATTTTCTTGTCCAGCTTTGGTAAAAACTGTGGTCACTGCTTCTAAATCACAACCTCCTTAGGCATTTCTGTGCCTCCCTGATGTGCTTTGTTTATTTCAATTGAATATAAAACATTTCACAAGCTTCAGGACAAGACAAAGACATTTTTTCAGATGACAAAGACTTCAGCACTAGTTTCTTTAACACATGGAACTGGAACTGAAGATTTTCAGTTGCTGAATTTAAAGGAACAAAAAGCTTTAATGTATTTCTTCTTCAACAATGAAAAATACTCAAGAACAGATGTTGGTCATAACCAAAATTAGAGCAATTCAGTTCAAAATAGACAGAGTAATATTGCACTTCAAGGAAACGATGACTGTAATAGATTTGGTGAGGTGATCATATGAGAAAAGATCTTATACTCTGATTGACTTTCTGCTTCCTCATTCCGGTTTTCATTTTGGTGAAAAATGTAGCAAAGACAAGAAGTTCAGCATTTCCTGTGATAGTGTGTTAGCCATGAAAGAGAGAACGAACGCCAGTGTTAGAACAGCAATAAAAAGATGACCCAGCTAAAGAAGATGAAACTGTATTACAGGTAAAAAGGATGATGTTATGGGCAAGCTAAGAAGACAGAAAATAATGTAAACTCTCTCAAGTTACATGTAGAAACATAATAAAGCAGGACAAAAAAGAATTTGAAGAACAACTTGCAAAAACATAAAAACTACTAATTAATCTTTTTTTCAAATACAAAAGTAGTGGAAAGGTTGCCAGAAAGTCTGTGGGGCCAAAAGATGATGTAGATATAAAAGAAGCACTGAGGGAAGATAGAGGATGAAAGTCCTTTACATTTTAATTCACAAAGGAGAAGCGTACAAGGTTTCTGTGCTAGAATTTTCCTTTACAGTGATGGAGAATCTCTCTCAAAATGAAGTGTTGGCACAAAGAAAATAATTATAGAAGAAATCAACCAAATGAAGACGTTGTCTAGATTGGGTGGCTCAAAAAGTCTGGAAGTTATTCAAGAGTGAAATAAACGAGCTATTAACCATAGCATGTAACATCTTGCTTAAAACTGCTTCAGTGGCCGAGAAACAAAAGTTGGCAAATGTGATGACAGTTTTTAAAAACACTTCCAGGGAAGATTTAGAGGATTACAAAAAGTTTGAGGCTCAAATTGGAGAAGCTGGTAGAAACAGCAGTGAAGAACAGAATTAGCAGATACAGTGGATTAATATGATATGCCGTAAAATGAGTGCATTCCTCAGAAATATATTCAAGTTTCGCTGAGGGAGCCAGAGAGCATGGGAACAAGGCTGACCTGCTTGTTATAGTCTGCTTGAGTTCCAGGCGGCATTTGATGAGGTCCCTCGCTAAAGGCACATAAAGGAACTAAGTTACCATGGGATAAGAATGAAGCATTTCACATGAATAAATAATTGGTTAGGATATACAAAACAAAAGTTATGAATTAGTGGCCAGTTTTCTCAACGGTTGCAGTAACTTAAAATGTTCATGATCTGGAAAACAGGTAAACAGTAATGTGCTGAAGATAGTGTCTTAGAGCAGGAGAGGGGAGGACTGTATGAAACTCAATGACTCGAGAATAAAACTACGTGAAATTCAGCATAGTTAAATGTAACTTTACTTGCAGGACAAGGGGCTCTAAACTAGCTATTGCCACTCAGAAATGAGATCTCAGCTTTACAGTTTCAAATGCAGTGCTCATTGGTAGTTGAAAAACTAGGAAAAGGCTAGATAGAAAACGAAGATGAAAATGTCATTACAGCATTGCATAATTCCATGTGTGTCCATGTCTCCAATACTGTATGTTGCTCTGTTCTCTGCAGCTCAAGCAGGGTATAAGAGGACTGAAAAAAATACAGAGAAAGGTGGTGGGGATGCTACAAACAGATATAATTGTTTCAATATGAGGAACAGCTAAATAGACATTGTCTTGGGCCCGGCGAAGAGGTGACAGAGCAGAATATAAACACAGAATCACAAACATAATGAAGGAAGAAGCAATTTGTCACTGTTTCTGAAAGTATAAAAGTTAAGAAGAATCAAATGAAACCAGCAGGTATTAGGTTCTCAGCGCATAAAAGATATTTCTTCATGTAAGGCGCAGTTAAGGTGTGAAATTTCTTGCTGGCAGGAGGTTGTATGTGCCAAAAATTTACACGGGTTGCAATCAAACGTAAGTGTGAGAACGGATGGAAGAAAAGTCCAGTAAAAACCGTTAAATACAATGACTTTGCATCTGACAGAGGCTGTTCTGCTGCTATAAATCATCAGAGGGATGGGAAAGTACGCTAAGTAAATACCAGTATACACTTGCCCACTTACACGTCTATTACTGTTTGCCGTTGGAGACAGGTACAAGGCTAGATGGATGCTCAGCTGGATGTCATCTTTTAAGGTCTTCAGTTTCCTCACTGTAGATTCTGCAATTTGAGCCTAAAACCCCATTTCTGGGTCCCCAGCCCTGAGCTCAGGGAGTCAGCCTAAGACTTGAGTCAAGCTGGGATCCCAGAAAGAAGCAGAGGACCAGCCCAGCTCCTGCCTACCGTGGCTTAAGGATCTAATTCCTTGACTGGGCTCCCTGAGGTTGGGGATCCACAGGTCTGGGTGTCTTGGTGGGGAGCACTCCCCCTGACCTGGCCTCTCCCAGCCACAGCTGAGCTGAGCAAACTGGAAGAAGTCCATTCTGCATCCGCCTTTTTTGCCATGCTTGAGCTGGGGAAATACTGCTAGAAATTTGTTGAAATGAGCCATGGCTTAGCTCTGTTCACCTCTGTGTATCTGTGGAGCACAGGAAATAGATAACTGAACAGCTCTTGGCATATTCCTCCAGCTCAGGTGACATCCCTACCCAAAGCCAGGCAACCCTGGGGTGGACTTAGCTGTCACCTATCGGTTCCCAAGCACAGCTCCAGCAACTGCAGCACTTGCAAGAAGCAGCTGTTTTTACCCCACTGGCTCGGGACGTCGAACCCGTGGAGGCAAGGAGAGAGGACGGGGTGAAGGAAGCACTCACGTATGGCGGCAGCGCACAGCACCGCTTTGGCCAGGAGCAGGAATCCAAGGTGGCAGCAAACACCGCTCATGGTGCCGGAGACACTGCGTCGGCTCAGCGCGCGCACAGAGGCAGAGGGTGCCCGGTGCCTGCACACGGTAACTCCTCTGGTCCCCACTGAGAAGTGAGAATGAAGTTTCTCTGCTGCTCTGCTCTCCGATTAAATGAAGGGCCCCAGGACTCATCATGTGATGGAATTAAGCAGAGATGCATGATTTTGTCTTCAGCTTCTTTCAGCTCATGTGCTTATGACTCACTCCCTTTGCTTTCAGCATTCCCTGGGATTTCTGAAAGACCTGTTTAGAGCCACACCATTTACCTCGCAGGCATTTTTATACTAGTTTTGCACTATGATCAATTTTTGTACTTAATTTGTTTTTAAATTAGGAACGTTTATTTCCAGAAATCCAAATTAACTCTTGCCCCAGCCTGATTTGCAAGTGTTACTGCAACAGCTCACTGCATGTGATGGACCCATCACTACTTAACCGTGTGTCTCTCCCCACATGCTGGGCAGCAACTGTAAACTAAAAGGACACTGGCCAGTTCTAACACGTCCCTGGACTTGGCTTCTGATCAGAGTTGATTGTTAAGGCAAACGTTATTTAAACATTTAGTGGGCACATGCGTGCACCATCTGACCACGGTTGCACAATATGATGTGCCCACGCTTAGAGGTGCAGTCACAGACCATACATAGCGATGGCCAGTCAATATCTAGCTCACAAGTTGCCTTGACCTACACACAAAGTACTTCATTGTGTATACTTCACAGTGTGTAGAGATAAAGGAAAAATAGACTTTGCTGTCCAACCTAATAATGAGGCGTAACCAATGGCTCGACTAGGGTAATACAGGCAGATTGGCACACTGCACTTAGTGGTTCAAATTCAGGTTCAACATGCTTCACCAGCCCAGGTGTTCTTCTGCAGGCAGTGCAGCAACTGAATTTCGTTGCAGCCCTGGCAGCCTCGTGGTTTCTTGCTTTTATTTGCAGTGAAGAGCAAGCTTTGGTGAGGCGAGATGGCATAGAAGCAAGTATGGGCCTCAAGACAGGGGTTCAGTAGTGGTTTCAGTGATCCTAAAGTGTAGCCCTGGCAAGTGAGACACTGGCTAGCCAGAAACCAGCAAGCTGGCCAGCACTAAACCATTTTTATTTTGGGCAGGGTGGGTGGAAGTCTGTAAATCCAAGGCACTGTCAACCGAATGAAGAGATTGCCCAATGGAAGGAGACTTTAAAACTGTGACTACTTATTATTTTTCATTTTTTATTTTTTCTTGGTTTCTGTCATTTTTCTAGCATTTTCTATTAGCTGTGGAAGTTATTTTCACTACCCAGAGTGCCCCAGCCAGCATTTCTCTCAGTAACGCAGGCTCTGATGTCCAGTCGTGTGCATCTTGCATACGTAGACTCCACGCTTCAGCACCCTCCTGGCTGGAGTCAACCCTCCCTCCTACTGCCAGGCAAGGAAAAGGGTGAAGGCAATAGCCCTAGGGATACCAGGCTTGTTTAAACTAAGCCCTCATTATCTGGCAGAAAGGAGAAGGAGCATAAATCACAGCAAAGCTGTGACTGACTATGCAAAAAAATCATATGACTGCAGCGTCCTCATGTGATTGTTGCTTTTTTGTTGTTATTAAATCAACTACATTCCCGGTTAAAATGTCAGGTTTCAAAGCCATTCACAATTATTTTTTTACACCATGTGGGACATTAACTTTAATTGTACTCCTTTGTTTCCAGGTTGTTGATCCTAGAAGTGAAACGTGACCTTCAGACACAGTGTTTCAGCGCTGGGGGCTCAATCCAATGCTGGGTCGAAAGGAGGTTTGGATGCTTGTTCCCAACAGGGTTTTGAGAACCTCCAGAGCAAAACTGCTGACAACAAATGCCTGTTAATTAAAAACAAAAATTTATCAGCCTAAAAACAATAAAGTTGGTTAGGACTGAGTTTTTTGCTGTGTTATTTGATACATGAAATTGTTACATAAATATTGAGTGACACTCTCAATAAGGGCCAGCTGGTGGAAATTATTAAACACGTTGTAAATAGACTTCAGGGGCACTGAGGATCAGGCCTGCAGTCAGAAGAATCCAAACCCACCAGGGCTGGGGTAATGACTAAAAGGTGGCCATACTGTGACGCGCCGGTCCTTCTTGTTCTTCCTCCTCAGCTCTTGGGCCTTAGACTACACATTCCTGAAGGGCTGACACAGAAAATGTTTGGATCCACTTGTGCTGTGGCTGCAGCCGACAGCATTAGTGAGAAAAAAGGAGAGAAGAAAGCTGCGTAAGAAGGGAAGAAGGAGATAGGAGGAACAAAGGTGAAAAAGGAGTGACGAGAAGAATAAAAAAGCCAAGGAAAAGTATGAGAAGCAAAGACTGACGGGACCATCTGAAAACTGAGCTGACTTCTCCGAGTGTCCCAGCCATGGTTGAATATGTCTGAAAATGAATCCATGTGAAACACTGAAGAGTGGCTTGAAATTGGTTGATCATCACCAGATCTTAAATGAACTTTAGTGTGTTGACATTATATTTATAGTGTTTATATTATAGAATAATAATGATCTCTGAGAAACAGCTTCACAGTTAAAACAACTGAACTGAAAAGCTTTAAAATCTATCATAAATACTCTCCTAGCAAAGAAACTAATTCAGAGAGATTTAGGGCTTAATCTGACAAAGAAGTGGGTGGTTAGGAAGTGCTTGGGACTTCACAGCTTTAGTGCCTCAGTTATTAAAGCTCTGAGGAGATATGTATCTCTGCTACCTGAAGGCCTGTCAGATGACAGGGTGTGAGCACATCATGTGTACCTGCATGTCTAGACTACAACAGAGTTGGAACACTCACACCGCTATCACACCGCCATCGCCACAACACGAGTAAGGAATTGTTAATCACTGCTCTCAGGAACTTTTTTTTTTTCTTTAAAAAAAGGGATTTGAAGAATGAGCTTGACTTTTGGCCAAGCCAGGGAAGGAAGATGTGATGATCTTGTTTAGGCAACCAGGTACTTTTAGGTAAATGCTGACTGCATTACCAGTGGTCTCGAGGGAACTCTGCTTAAGGCTGGATAAAATCCCTTTCTGGGAACAAATCATCTGTGTCTCGCTTCACATGGGGCAGTGGCCATCAGCTGACTGAACCGAACATGTAAACAAAGCTACATTAGCAGTCTGCTGTCTTTCTTGTTGTACGGGGGGAAAAAACGCTCTACAAAAGCTCCTGATCAGTTTATGGCATCACCCAGCTCAGTTTATCACCGAAAAACAGAGTCTCCCTTGCAACTGGATAAACAGGCTTTCAGTAATTCCTCCCATCTTCACTTTTTGCTTTTGTGGTAGCTACGCATTTTGCCGTTTTTTTATGGGAAAGTATTTCCTTGCAGTCGTACTTTTCTCCAAATTCCTGTCTTGGGGTTGATGTTTTCCAAACTTGGCACTTGATCGCAACATATATTCTGGAGATTTTTTTTGAGATAAAAGTAATTTTTGGCCTGATTTCCTCTGGGGGGAGGCTTGAACGAGCACGCCAGCTCTCCACCTTTTTAGGGGTGTCTCTCTGTTGGTCCCTCTCTAATAATGCTAAAGTTGCTGCTCAGTCACAGCCATGTGTGTGACAGAGTGCCCCGAAATACTGTGTGAAAGCAGTTTGTGGGTAAGGTAGGGGAACCCAGGAAATCATCTGCAGACCTTTGACATCAGCAAACCCTCACGAGAGCCCAGGCTTGAGATACAGACCCCCAGAGCTTCCCGATCCACTCATCCCCCGCAGGTGGACTTGGCTTTCCCGCCCGTGGGAGTTCTCACTAATTCGTGCAGATGGCCAGCAGCTGAAGACAAAGTACGATAACAGATACTGATCCTCCACTGCGCATCTTTTTTTAAAGGTGTGCAAACAAAGTAAGTTTATTCAATATCTCTAGGCACCTTTGGCCTTTTTTTTTTTTAACTATGGTGTCGTGCAAGGAGAAGGTCTGGCTATCCTACTAGTCCCGGGTCGATCCTGCTAGTCCCAGTGCTCTGCTGCCATGGTCTTCTGAAGACTTCTATAAGCTTCTGGCTCACTCTGTGTGCACCTCAGCTGACCCACTTTCAGTTTTGAAGCTGCCACAGTCCATGTGCAGTCTGGACATTGGTTTTACTGTACTACTTTTCTCATACGGATTTAATGAATTGTTAGTTACGTGGTTTATATTCACAATGATTCATCAAGGCACAGTCCTCTTCCAATCACGAGAGCAGCTAATTGCTGTGAAAGTGCATTATTATCATTATGTGAGACCCATGTTTTACATCATATTATAATGAAATCCATTCAGGCCTCCCTGTTGCTCAGAGAGCTTTTAAAAGATAGATTTTGTATCATTCAGCTCAAGAGAGAGCAACCAAATTATTGCTGAAGAGTTCAGTTTTTCTCTAATGACATTCATTGATATTTTGTCTAGGAAACAGAGAAAAAAAATTCAAAAATAGTAATCCAGGAACAATCTAACCAGCAAAACCCAACCAAAAAGGTGATGTATCAAAGAGAAAATATACTTAACAAGAACGTCTGCTGTGTAGGCATTTTGGTGGGAGGGTACTGAAGGAGAAGTAGTTGTACAGCCAAAGTCTGCTCCTTTAAAGCTTTTCTAAGAAACAATATAAACTGCATGTACTCAATTGTACCTTGTTCCCTGTATATGCTGTGTTTCACTTATTATGGGCTGGGGATAAGAGTTCAGCACAGAAGATCAGTTGTTTTATGGTCCAGTGAAATTGCCTTGACTGCTCAAGAAATAACCTCAGCACTTCCCTGAAATAGGAGTCAGAATAAATGAAAATGTTGGCAGCTGAACTTTAGCATAACATATTCTTTAATGTGTTAATACTGCAAAATTCTGCATTTTTTGGACTGTATTCCCACTGACTCATGGCATTAATTCAGACAGTAACCTCTTCCTTAGAGTCTAGACCCAGCAGTGAATATACAGGCAACGGAGAGGGGAGAAAAAGGATGAATATACTTTATGGCAACCAGCTTTCTATCTAGAAGCCCAGTTTAGATAGTAACTCTTATGGCATAGAAGGAAGGCAAACTCTGAGCAAGTAGAGCTGTTGTGCTCCTAGTGATGTGTTACTTAAATCCACCTGGATCCTCCTTCTGCGGCTGACAGCGTTGAGGAGGACTCATTTAGGGGCCTGAAGAGAAATAGAAGGAAAAACATCTTATGGGTTTTCGTTTGGTTTGGGTTTTTCCAAGTTTACCTGCTGCCGCTTGCACAGAGCAGTCACGGCTTGCTGGGACCGTGGGTTAACCGGTGAGGCAGAGGAGGAGCGGTCTGGTTGTGCCGTAACTTGCCCGTTCCCACATGCACACGCGCATCACCGCGTCGACTTGTCTTCGGCTGCTGCAGAGCTGCGGGTGGCAGGATCAGGCCCTGATGTCGCAATACGGTGCTGGCAGGGCTGGGGAGAAAGTCCAGGCTGGTAACGCAGCTGTGCAGCCCCCGGATCAGCGCGGGTTACTGCCCCGGCCCTCTGACGCACGGCTGGAGGGGCTCCTGCTTGCAAAAATTTTAACAGGAACTGCTGTTTTTCTTTCACTGGGAGAAAAGTATATTTTTAATGTCCTGTTCCCAAATGCATTGCATAATGATCTTTAACAGTTCTGATCACATGTGGGCAGGGAAGTATATCGTTATATAAATTAAATATATAGGAGTTAATCTTCTGAGTTTGTCTTAAACACCAATATCTTTTATTTATATTCTCTGTGATAGGAGCAGTAAATTTGCGCTGATTCTGTTTTAAATCTGCATTGGAATATGGATATTTTATTTCAACTTTCTTTGCCAGTACTGGAAAACTTAACATGACTTTATTGTGTTACTGTGTGAGAACCAAAAAATTGATTTAATACAGCAGCCTACTTGCAATCCCTGGCTTAAGTGAAATGCTAAGGGTAAAATCTCTCTGTCTAGCATGTGGAAGGCACTGATTGCCGGAGCTGTGAGCTCTGCATGGGAAATACTATATGACTTGATAAGAATCATTACAGAAAATGTGTGTGCATCATGTAACAGAAAAATCCAGTCCTTAGCTCTCTAGTTTCAATTGTGTCTCCTAAAAGAGCAAAATAGCTCAACAAATCTTCCCTCAGCCATGCTGCTTAATTGCAGCTGGTTGCTCGGAGCACTACTGTACGCCAGTGGTCTGGAGGGAAGAGAAAATCTTCCATGCCTAACACAAGAGGTTACATTTTCACTGCAAATGGTTCAGTTCTGCTGCACGTGGAGAGAAGTTAAACAGTTGTAAAACATAATTCAGATCCAATATAGTTGCAGTTCTCAGTGAAGGACATTATATCCAATTTGAATAGTCTGAATTTAATCCTGTACTGTAAGTGTCTGATATCAAATTATAAAAAATGGAATAGTCCTGAAGAAAAGAAAATAAAGAAATGAGAAGCGTAAGTGAAGAGGAGGAAAATGGATTGTACATTCAGACCTCTATAAATTTACATTGATTTTTCACGCTGCAGTTGTGGTGAGTGGTGCTCAGATGAAGGCAAAAAAATTGTGTTTTTATGAAATAAGAACAAAATGATAAAATGAAAATAGAGATCATTTGATCTCTTAGTTTCCATTGTTTGCTACATTTCCGAGTACCTCGTTCTTCTATTACTGCACAGTACAAAGCAAGAAAAACTGGTTATCAAATGGTTCTTTGAGAATGACAGATAAAAACATAAGAAAAAGCAGCATTTGCTAAGACATAGACTCCAAGGAAACTCAAGCTGTAAATCATTCTCCACTGAGCAATTTTCTTAATAGTTCAACTTCTGTGGATGTTCTGATAACAAATAAAAACTACGTCAGATGGGTGCTGGGGACAGACTAATTAATTACTAATACATTTCCAAGTATTTGAATTATATTCAGATCAAAAACTTTAATCAAGACATTGACAAATGTAAAGAAATGTAGTGTACAGCCCAAACGGCTAGATTCCTTTTATTTAGAATATAAGGGGAAGTCAGAGCTTCTTTACCTTGCCATGGTTTTTGCTGTCTAGGGTGAAATCGAAACGTCTGAAGCTGGCAGCAGACTTGATGAAGCTGCTTACCTGTTTTGGCAGCTGAATTACTGGATTTCACCCAGATACGCATTTACTTTCCCTTCCCCTTCTGTGTCCCTGTACTTTTACCTGGAACATACAAATGTTTACATTTTTAGGCAGAAATACCCTACTGAGTAGTAAAACTCAGCTGGAGATCACTGATCAGTGAAAATGAGCAAATGAACCTCACGGTGAGAAGACGCTCTGATGCCATTAGCTGTGATGATGTTGCTGCTTGGCATCAGGGTGAGAAGAGTAAATAGCATCACTGAGGCACCGTGTCACCGGGCTGGAGCGCTGGCAGCAGCCGCCACTTTTCGGATCAGTATTTTGCATGGATATGGTTTTCACCAATGCCTCAGAAGAAATCCAGCTCTGGGTTCTCGTAGATGTCTTTAAGACATCTCAAAATTGACTGGTTAAACACAGCTGAAACATCAAAACAGTGAGCTCAATTTGTTTGCTTTAATTTTTTTGTTTGTGCCTTAACACTTGGCACAAAAATAACTTACAATGCATATCTTTAACTGAAGCAAGATAAAAAGCTTAATAGGAAATGCACAGGGCCATGTGACTGAGGAGAGAAGGTAGAGGGATTTTTCAGAAAGAAAATGTTAAAAACATCACTACTGTCTGGAGGTGCTTTGCAGAAAGTCTGGGTTCTTCATCATTCTCTCCATCTCAGCCATCCAAACAGTTAGAGGGAAAGCACGATGAGGTGGGGTGTTCAAAACATCTTCTGCAGCTGGGAAAAAGATGTGTGAATATGAGGAAGGAGACTTCGCTGCCAGTCTACTCTTTGGATACATAACTAACTTTTCTTTCTATAAGTAAGGGAGGAAAATCAAGAGGAGGAAGGGTTAGTAATGCTTTAAGCAAAATAAGGGCCGCAAGAATAGCTTTATGTAAAAATACCTTGCAGCTCTGTATGTAATGATCAACTACCACCATCAGCGCTCTGCCTGCTGCACTGAGGAACGGCAGCATGTTCCTGACCTCGTACATCCCCCCAGCACCTCTCATACACTGTTAAAGACTTGTGCTTGCAGTGATTGAAAACATTTGAAGGCAACTTTGATCTATTTCTCTAATTCATGTGAAATGGGAGGTTTCTGAGAGAAAGTGATGGAAGATGACATTTTGGTTCAGTGGAGCAGCCCACCAAAATGTTGTCAGCCAGCTCCCCATCCCTCTGGATAACCCAGCATGCGCTTCCCAGGAGCTAATACAGTCTCTCCCTGGGATAGACACTACACCGACAACTGCTTCTCTGTTTAAGCAGCTAAAAATATTTCTGGCTGTCCAAATTCAGTGGAAAACTGTATGGAAATCACAAAGTATTTCATTAAGAATATAGTGCCAGGTCTTCAAGGCTTTCCGAATTACAGCAACTATAAATAAAACAAGTAAGGAACAAACTGCATTATGAAATTTTTGAAGTCAAATGTAGCAATGCTTAAGGACACTACGTGAGTGTCTTGAAAGGCACAGGGAGGACATTTACACTGTTCCATAGTCACATGCTTTGGACATCAGGTGACGTTTGTTGGAAAGCTTCGAGATGGTGTGTTCATGCAGATAAGAGTCAAAAGCCCCAGAGTATAAAATCATCTTGAAATTTTTGCTCTAATTACAGAACCTGCTTCTTTGTCACAACTCTCTACTGAAAGCAGAGGGACATGCAAACTCTGTCTTTTATTTATATACAACATGTGTTACAGCTTTCAATCCTATAGTATTTGAATGCTTTTCATGTGTTTTCAGATTACGCAGAACTGTCTCTGATAATGTATTTGTAATAGATATTATTTTAAAAAGAAAAAAAAAAGTTCCAGGTTATTTACAAAAGAAGAAAGGCGATTTCCTGTTGGGTGGGGATCCCCAAGTCATCTGGAGCTGGAGCTGGCTTCTCCTTAAAACAAGCATCCCTGATACACAAGAAAGGCTCTGGCTCTCTAGAGCTACGTCTGGTTAGAACATAAAAGAGAACTATTCACTATTTAAATCAGAGCAAATATAGACTAAGACAAAGGAGGCAGTTTAAAAGAGACTCCATCCCTACTCATTGCATTCTTGTTGGACGGGTCCTTTTCTTTTGCTACGCCTCGGTCTAGGGCCGTTTCAAGGGCTGTAAAGGCTGTAGTAATGTCTGTAAGGGTCTGTTTCCCGGTAGTGACCTTTGGTTAAGTTCCTTTCTGAATCCCAATTCCTTTGGTGTTTAAGTCAGTCCTCTAATTCTTTTGCAGAAGGTTGTGTGGAAAAAGAGTTGATGGAGACAATTTTTTTGCTAATAATGATTTACAGAGCTAATGCTGAGAGTAGGCAGCTCTGTGCTTCAAGACACATCACACTCTTTAGAGAGAGCTTTTAAATTCAGTTAAAAGATGACAGGCCTGGGGGATTACAGTGGACAGTTTGGGAGACCAGAAGGGTATTTAATTCTATTTCTTACGTACCTGCAAACCATTGAAAGGAAGCAGTTTTGTACCAGTCGACGTAACCTTTAGTTTACCTTTAAAGTCTCCAAATAAGCATGTATTGATTTAAATCCTAACAGCCTACAGCAGGTTTTCAAACTGAATAGGGTGAGGAATTTTAAGATGTCCTAGGAATGAAGTCACGGCTTATTTGTTTAGGGAAAAGGGTTCCTTTGATGTTTATATCTTCCCAAGTTTCTCTGTAATTAAGAACCGGCAAAATGAACTTGCTAATAGAACCACTCTGCGTTAGTACCACAGCAGTATTTAGTGGGTATAATCAGCTATCGCTGCTTTGTGCTAAGCATTTCATGACCGTATAATGATCATCCAGGCAGCCAAGCGCCAGTATTGCAGGAGTGTTTTCATGCGCTCATGTGGTTCTACAGTATGGCCTCGGCTCAGCTAGTCTTCTACCATGCCAGCTTTGGTGCCCCAGATAAACACAACCCAACTTAGTACTTGCCTATTATCTATATAATTTATTGATCATAAGCAAAGGTTGCTCTTGTATTAACTTAAGCTTTTGTGGTAGCTGTAGGACCAGCAGGTAATCTTTGGTGGCTTCCAACTTGGCCAATACAGGTAGCAACACCCGGGAGGCAGGAAGAGAGTGGGGCAGCAGAGAATGAGAAGTAGCATAGTTATACCTTTTTTCCTATGATTAGGGTAATGCTTTGATGATCCAGGACACAAACCTCAGTGGAACCTATGTGCCCACAGACAGGAGAAGGTGCATAGAGACGCAGTCCTCTGCTAGAGATCCAAGCAAACTTTTACAGTCACCCTTTTTCTCATTATCAGGGACTTCTCAACACCTGCTTCCTTGCTTTCACCTTCTCGGGCTGCAACGGGCCACAGCTGAAGCAAGTGGGAAGGAGGCCCTGCCCCCTGGCAGTGCAGGTGTTCTAGGAGCAATGCAATAGGGCTGAAGACTTAATCTAGTGGTTTTCTGCTCTTTGTGGGGGTTTGGTTTTTTTTGGCTTACATTTGAGCAGGGGAAGTCTTGCCTGACCATTTCAAAAGTTTTATCAAGCTTTGTATGATAACTGCGTAAGAGGTTACCATCTGGAAATGACAGTATATGAGCAGGCAGAAGCTACGCCAAGTTAGGGAAGATGCAGTTACTGTTTTAGCGGTGTTTCCTGTGGAAAGCCCATCAGAGCTGTGCTCTGCAGTCTGCCTGAGCTTCAGTTTACTGGTGAGTCTGAATATTCTTACTTAGACCTGGGTTGCTTTGAATGTTTTGGAGCCCTTTTTTGGAGGCAGCTTTCTCCAGCTGAATGGAGGGAGCCAGTGGCTTCTTGAGTCTGCTGTGTGTGATAGAAACCCACCTCAAATCATCTGAGTTCATTCACATTCAGGCTCTCCTGTACCTTAAGCCTTATAGAGTAAGTTTTGTTAGGTTTAAGATTAGAAGGTGAATGAATATGTTGCACATCTCCTCAGCTGATATTTATAGCCAGCACTTTCTTTGAAATAATCTGAGGATATGTGAAATGTCTTGGAAAAATTCACATGTGTTTTGGCAGAAATGGTATTCTCTGCCAAAGGAAACAGCAAGCAAATTAATATAGTGTGTCATACAATAGGATGAAGTGTTAGTGATACAGTAATGGGTTAGTGAACAATCATTGCTAGAAACTGGCCAGAAGACAAAAAATATTATAACAATTGCCTTTTAGTAAGATTAATATTTCCAGTTTCATTTAAGCTAGTTCATGGTTTCTGTTTCATTGTAGAAGCTCTTCTGCAATGATCTTGTTTTCCCAGGCTCTGGGAGGCTGGAAGGCCCTACAATGGCAGGATCCTAGAGGTGATGGGGCTTGGGGTCCATCAGGACACCTCTTGGATTGAGAGAATTTTATTGATTTCAATTAAGTATGAAAATAGCAGCAAGTTAGCAATTCAATGTGAAGTCAGGAGCCTTAATTCTTTGTTATATCTGAACTTATAAACATAGTATTGCTCCTTGTTCCTGGGTTATCTTCATGTTTGAACATGGAAGACTTTTGCTTTGATGCTAGAAACAAGTTGGTTTTGACCCACAGAATGTGCGTATGAAACTTAGTTTCCTCTGGATTGGTGCCCTTTGTCCCCTGTAATACCCCAAACTACTCTAAATACTAGATTTACATGTGTGCGGATCAGCCAGCCAGTTGCTCACAGTACTCATAGCAGCTGAGTTTTGCTTGCTTTCTTTCAGTTGCAGCACTGATTTTGGTCTCCTTCCTCATCTAGCTGCCAATTCTTACTACAGCTATGAGAATATAGTTGTCTTTGAGACTTAAGCACCTGGAAATGGGCCAAGGGGTTAAAAAAAAGTGACTGGTGCAGAAGGAATTACAGACAGATGATCAGACAGTATAATCAGAACCATGTTATTTTCTTAGGAAACCTGCTAAAACTGAGTAATTTGAATATAAACCAGAAAACACCATTAATTGGACCTCAGCATTTTTCTGGCTCCTGGGCACTGTGTCAGAAACTTAAATTGTCATTTGGAAGACCTGCCTCCACAGGGAAATCTTTGGATGGCTAACAGCCAGCACCAAAGCTCTGAGGCATCTTTTCTAGGTCCACACTGAGGGTCTGTGAGAGCTGAGCAGGGCGTGCAAGACGCACAGCATGCACTGGGGCTTGTCAGTTCTTGAGTCCTCCGGCTGACCTCCAGGGCTGCGTGAATCATCACAGACCCAGTATCAGAGGTGGGAATGCTGTAAAAAGGAATTTCTTTCCTCTTCCTGTACACCAAGTACTGCAATATATACAGGCTTCTAAGTAAATGATCTAGGATGCATAGCCACACACACTAACATATTCTTAAAAACAACAAAAAACGCCACATATTGGTCTCGTGTACCCTTTAGTTACTTTATAGGACTCCCTCTGTTTGTGACTGTTTCTGTTATGTTATTGTTGGAAGAATAAACCTTCTCAAAGTAGATCATCATAAGGATGGAATGTGTCCAGTGACCACTTAAGTAGGGAAAATCCCTTTGCTGCCAGAACCAGTTTATTGCAGCTGTGATCAAGAAGCATCTTGTGTGCATTTATTTATTTGTTCTCCAGTACTGTATTCAATATTGAGATGCTCTGCTAATCTCTTTAATGTTACCCAATATATTTCCAAACTGAAAGTAGATAAATAGAGAAGAAAAGGTCAGAGAGAGCCCCCTGTTTTTTCAGCAGAGATAGGACAGCCTTATACATTGTCAGATGTCCAGCATAACTTGGATACTTCAGTATGGACCTATTATTGGCAAACAGATGTATTTCCTGATGCAAAGATTAACACAGATTGCTTGTGTTGCTTTTATAATGTCTGCTCTTTGAGATGCATTGCTCTGTAGCTTTACTGCGAACAGAAGGATGGACTTGTGCTTCAAATATATAACAAAAATTTAGGATGTCCGGGCTTTTTCCCTGGCAGTATAATGAATTTCAGCAAACTTGCCTGAGGACTTTATGCCCTTTTCCCCCCTTCTTTTCCTTATCCTCTGTACAGCATTGCTCAGAAGGGGAAAAACAGGAGAAAGTTAATCTGATTGTCAGCAGCTACGGGCAATTAAGCCACTGTTAGCAGACAGACTACAGTCATTATTGTGTAGAGGCCCAGAGGTGCTTCCTCCTTCCCTGGATTGTGCACCTGATGGATGACAAAATGTTGGTGCTGCCTCTGCCTCCATCGTACAGCTCAGGATAGAGACCATCCATGTAGCTCCCTATTGAAGGGGTGGGGGACTAGACGACAAGCAAGACAGGAGGGTTTGTTGTGATATCAGTGTTTTTTAGGAGAAAAGAAACCTTCTGACCTGTTTTGGACAAGTGTCTGGAGAACCAGAAGCACTCTCTTGTCAGGTGTCAGGGGGAGCTTTGCTTTAGTATCTCTGAGTTTCTAGGTGTGGTCCTGAGAAATACCGGCAAAGACAGCTGCCTGGGAAGAACAGGCAGCAGAAGCTGACCAGTGGTTATAGAAGATGATTAAAGGTTAAGGGGGATTAATTTTGCCAGGAATCTCATATGATATGGAGTTTGAATGTGTGAATAAAAGGCACTAATGGGACAGAAGCTTGAAACAGCACCAGCTGGAAAGACAAGTCATGCTGGACCTGTATCAGCACCTACCTGTGATGTACAGCTCTGCTTGTGTTCTCGGGCTGGCTTGGAGGTGCCTCAAATAATTAATGAATACTGTGTCCTGACAGGGTCATTGGTGTTGTGGGTGCATGTGAATTCCCATGTGGGCCTCAGGAAGAGGCACAGACCTCTGGAGAGGAGGGCTTTCTGGTGGCCATTTCCCTCTGCAAAACCTGCATGGGGAGGCCAAGGGAGTCGTGTTCCCTGGTATGAAAAAGCAGGGGACTAGGGACCTTGGGGCGAGTGGGAGGCAGCAGGGCAGGGGGTACAGGCATCAGTCTCCAGGAAGTCAGGTAGGTTAGATAGAGACAGATGTCTGAAGAAGACTCCAGGCAAGAGGATCTACAGTGAAATTTGAGACAGCCTTATCACAAGGCAGGCAGATCTGCCCACAGGCTGGGTCTCTCTTTTATGCTATGCCAAGTTCCTGCAGTGAAGTTCAAGCAGCACTTTGCTTTGCAAGGGCCTGTTGCTCCCCAGCTCCGTGGGAGCTGCTGAGCAAGCACAGAGGCCATGGGAGAATGCTGAAGGCTCTCTTCTGCCCCAAAGAGTTAATGTATACCAAATACAGAGGCTTCTTCTCCACTTCATCTACTGTGCATTTATCACACAGAAACAATGAGAGAAGCCCATACTTGCAGAAGTAAATTACAACAGAATCTCATGTGACCATAACAAGTGCTTTAATACTGAAGTGCATCACAAGCCAGAGCTGTACAGATACTTGTCAGGCTGAGAAACACACAACAGCACTGGTTAGATAGAAAAGCGAAGCTATTAGAGATCATGGAATGGTTTGGGTTGGGAAGGACCTTTACAGGTCATCTGGTCCAACCCCCCTGCAGTGAGCAGGGACATCTTCAGCTACATCAGGTTGCTCAGAGTCCCGTCTGGCCTGACTTTGAATGTTTCTAGGGATGGAGCTTCCACAGCCTCTCTGGACAACCCGTTCCAGTGTTTCACCACCCTCATTGTAAACAATTTTTTTCCTTGTATGCAGTCTAAATCTACCCTCCTTTAGTTTCAGACCATTACCCCTTGCCCTGTCATAACAGGCCTTGCCAAAGAGGTTGCCCCCATCTTTCCTGTAGTCCCCCTTGAAGTACTGGAAGTCTGCTATAAGGTCTTCCCACAGCCTTCTCTTCTCCAGGCTGAACAACCCCAATGCTCTCAGCCTGTCTTCGTAGGAGAGGTGCTCCAGCCCTTGGAACATTTTTGTGGCCCTCCTCTGGACCCGCTCCAAGAGGTCCACGTCCTTCCTGTGCTGAGGGCTCCAGAGCTGGATGGAATACTGCAGGTGGGGTCTCACCAGAGCAGAGTAGAAGGGCAGAATTGCCTCGCTTGACCTGCTGGCCATGCTTCTTTTGATGCAGCCCAGGATATGGTTGGCTTTCTGGGCTGCAAAAGCATGCTGTTGGCTCATGTCCAGCTTTTCATCCACCAGTACCCACAAGTTCTTCTCCACAGGGCTGCTCTCAGTCCCTTCATCCTCCAGCCTGTATTGATACTGGGGATTGCCCTGACCCAGGTCAAAACTGTACCTCATTGGTCTCCCTTTAAAAGTGATGTGCCGTGGTGTTACATGCACACCCGCTAATGTTGCCTGTTTGATTCAAGCAGGAGGGTGGGTTTATTTTGTGTAATTAGAACTAATCTAATTCCTTTGTAGGTCATATGCAATGGGCACAATTCATGTGATTTGCAAAGATAAAGCTCCATGGAAGACTTACAGAAGCATGACTCGATGCTGACTAGAAAGCATTTAGTTTGCTAAGAGTGCATGGCCATAATGAAACAGAAATTCAGGTGGAACAGGATGTAATTGCTGCAGGTGCTTTAAAACCACCAGATCACTTTTCTGATGACTCCTATGCAATTAGCAACATAACAGATCTGCCTGCTGGAAGGGGTAAGATGTAAAACTTGTTTCTTATGTCTCTCATGTGACATGGTAAGAACAAACCCCGCCGCCTTTGGAGGAAAGACAAAGCAATCCGCGTACCCAAACAAAAATGTTGATCAACCAGTTAACATTTAAATCCTGTTGTTGTTCTTGCTCTTCTTCCCTCCTTTTTATGATCTTTTTGTTCTCTTGCAGGAGGTTAAGTCCCACCACGGAGCCTGTTGCATGATACAGTGTTTTAAGACTGTACCTAGCTTTATTCTGCAGACCAAACTGAAACCTTGCAACAGCACTGCAGATTAAATAAGAACATTGCTTAAGATTGAGTTGCTGAGAACTACTCTTTGGTTTTTCACTTGGTTATTCTCAACAGAAAAACCAGGCAATTGCAAGCGAGAGTTTCAAGACCAAGAGGCATATTCACTCCCAGTGCTAGGGAGCTGATCTGCCTCTTTAAGCTCAATGGAGAGAGGTTCCCTCTTTGGGGCTAGCTCCCCACCAGTGGTGGGCAGGCACACACAGCTGCCTGCTCCAAATGCTCAGCGCTGCTATCGTGTCACTCTCTTCACAAGTGCTGGTGTATTTTGGTTCAAAGGCAAGGGATCATACCTACTGACACTGACTGCTGCACCTCTGAGGACAGGCACTGTTAATCCTGACAGATTGGGATTTGTTCCTAGTGTTTTTGTTTTGGCTTGGCCAGATCTTAACTGAGAAAGAAAAGGACTTTCCTAGCTGGGAAACTTACTGTCTAAGATATTGCTGAGGAAGTACCACAATATTCTTGTTACTAGTCAAGGTGCCTTAAAAAGCCCCATTCCCCCTCCCTTATTGAAAGGGTACCCTCTCAGAAGACAGTCATTCCATGCCACAGCCTTGGCTTTCACTAAGCTGTAATTTTTCCGCTCTTAAGTGTCCTTCTAAATCCTCATTTCCAACCGGCAATCACTTTGGTTGCCTTCTGAATCTCCTTCTACTCATCATGCAGCTCTATGGCAACTGCCTGCCCAGAACCAAATGCCGCATTACCAGGTTGTGCAGGGAAGGAGATGCCTACAGCTCACACTACAGTTTACTGATCCTGAACCATTGCAGCTTTGTATCTCTCTCACTGTCATTTTGAACTCTATAGTTTTCTCTGTCTCTCTGAATATTAGTAGTATAATTTTTTGCTTTAGCTGCTGGCTCATATTGGGTCAATTACAATTAGGTGTCTATTTATATTGTCTAATAGTGTACGGCTTTTGTCTTCCATTACTGTCTGGGTAAATACCAAATTACAGTTTCTCTCCATCCTTTCCATTAGGCTATGGGAGGTGGACTATAAATAAAAAGCATTCACTCACTTGTCAATGTTTGTGACTAATTGCCAACCCTAATCACTGTTACATAAACATCTGGCACCTCTTAAATACCTTAACAAAAGCCAGATGATATGTCTTTAGAATCTCCTCAAATTATTTGTAACCATCAACAAAGTAAGTACCTTTGCTTGCTATGATACATTATTTCCCCAGTCTGCTAGTACATTCCTACTGCTCTATCACTTGTCTAAATAATCTAAATAATATCTAATATCTAAATAATGATCTGATTCCCTTACTGACTGGTACAGCAAATTATCTAGACTCCCACTGTGCTGCAGTAAGCTCACATTTCAATATTTTCTTACTTGCCTTTTATCAGTAACTGCATTACAGCCTCATTGATTTTTCAACTGTCCCTCATTTCAAGTATTTCTAAATAGATTTCCACCATTTCAGAGTTATCAATCTCACTTTGGTGCGCCTGTATTAATAGGTCTTTTATATTCCTTTCCCCCCAGACATGTTTGTGAAAGCTCTTCTTTCCTTATCCTTCTGGTTGTTATTAATTTATTGTTGTTGCTGCCCTTGGCTTTATTCTCCAAGGCTTAAATCTAGTTAGTTGATTATTTGCAGTCCATCTTCTGTCATTCAGTGTAAGGCTGCTGCACCACTTTCTGCTGCACGTAGTGAAGCTACAGAGCATGTGGCTACTATGATGCTTAACTTTTAAGACAAAACTGTAATGCTTTCTGAGGCTTGCCTTCTTTTTTTTCCCCCTCTTTGCTACTAGCTCACGTTTTGGTATCTCCCAGTGCTGCTAGTGTCACCTGGAGGAAAAGGGGCACAGAAAATTCCATGTGTCAGATGCTGGGTTGCTTCCTCTGCTGGGGCAGTGGAGGGTTTTTCTCCTGTATACAGCCAGTCTCGAGTGCTGCTGTCTGAGGATTAATCCATGTTCTCTTGGAAGCCAAAACAACTAATTTGAAGAATGATTTGGAGTTTGTACCGCACTGCAGGAATTTCAGTGACTCATAAATCCTGTTATTTCAAAGTAAAGGAAGCACTTGAAAAATATCATGTGGAGCTTGAATGTCCTAGCCTACTTCACAGAGCAAGCTCTGCTAATCAGGTCGCATTACACCTCTTTGCCTGGACGTTCACCTCATGATTCCTCTTCTAAAATGAGGTACAGTAAGTGAGGTCTGTGAATTTGCTGCCACCTTATATGTGTTTTTATATGCCAGACCTCAGTATTATGACTTTCTGGAGAGCAGCCATACACCAAACAAAAAAGCAGTTGCAAAAAGGAAAAGTTAAGAAAATGAAAGGGCGGTAGCTAAAAGAAAGAAATTATTTAGGCACCTTTGTACTTGTGACCAACGTTGATACCAAGTATACCAAAAGCAGAATAGGATGAATGGGAAAAAAAACAACAACAAAAAAACCAAAACCAACCAACCCAAATGAAATAGTGCAAATGTTGGGAAGATTGCTTTGGTCTACTGACAAATTGTTGCTTATTTTCTGCCGTTTGGTAAGCCCACTAGAGCAATACTGTTCCCTTCTATTCTAGCCTATCCTTATCTCTACTGCTGCAGCCAAATCCACAGCTTGCCTTTTGCTAGCTAAGTCGTATCACACTGCTCTCTGCCATCTTTTTAGGTGCTCAGAAGCCCATTTGGGATGAAACATCAAGTCTTAGTATCTCTGTAATAGTGTTTGGGGATTGTGTCTTTTTTTTTAAATTTTTCATCGAGGGTGAGGTGGTGAACTGAAAAAATGCATTTGGTCAAAAAAATTGATCAAACATGAAGTTTTATTTATTGTCATCTAAATTTGGAACACTTCCCTTAACCTATCTTTTTTTTTTTAATGGCAAGGTGACCTAAGAGTTAAATCCCATTCTCCCCTTAGGTTGCTGTGGTTTAGGATGATGTTTGAGACCATCTAGCCAATGATCCTGTGGGTACGTAGAGCAGATCATTCAGCTTTTTCATGGCCTCATGGCCTTACAATTTATTATTTTTTAAGCAAACCAACTTCCACTTTAAAAAGTGCACTTCAGAGCCTTGAAAGCTCTTAGAGCACCTAAGCAGCCACAGCCTGCTGAGATACTCTAAGAAAGACTACAAGTTTTAGCTCATCACTTAAGTTCAAAAGCAAGCTGCTTTAAGCTCTTACATTGCACAGCAGCAGCACGGAGGTACAGCTCAAAAATCTTGCAGTGGCCTTGTGTATAAAGACTCTTCAACTTAGTAACGCTAGCTTTGGCATTTGTCAGAGGTAGCCTATCCTTAACTGTGACTTAGAATGTGCCTTTCTTTTTTTGTTAGTTAGTCATGCAAGAGGATGAGTAGTAGGAAAAAAAGATTAGAGGAAAAGCACAGCTGACTTCAAAATTTTTAAATGCAGCACAGAGTCATCCACAGTCCTCTAAAACATACCTCGAGATCCTTAGGGTTATCAGCAAGATTTAATTATGAGCCTTTACCACAAAATATACCTTGCTATATTAAATATTGCTTTAATAAAAATAATAAAAATTATAAGAACCTTAAAAACAAACAAAAAACCCCACCAACTCGTAGCTTTCTGATACGGTTGGGTTTGAGAACCACTCAGGCTTCACAAATAAAATATGGGAAAGAGTATAGCACGTAACAGAATGAGTTACAGCATTCATTTGACAAGCCACAAGCACTTTTTTGGTTTGTTTGTTGAACTCACTTTTGTAAAAAGTTACTATTTAACAACCTGTAAAGATGGGGGTTTTCTGCAGCTACAGTGGCATAATGGATTTTGGTATGTTCCTTGGTTCCTGTGTCAAAATCTGAGTAACCGGTATAAGTGAGCCCTGACAGATGGACATGTCTTATTCTGTACAAGTCTTAGGACTGCTCGGGCCATCCCACTTGGAAAAACACATTTCATAAGACCTAAAAGGAATTCTGGGCCAATGTATCAGTATTTTGTTTGTGAGTTGCAGGAAGCCTGCACTGGGTCATTAACACCACTAACAAAAAGCAGATGCCTTAGTTCAGCTACAAAACAATCACCAAAAAAATCCATATAAGCAACCCAGCACTATAACATAACATATGCAAGTTTCTGGTATATCTATGCTGTGAAGGTGGACTGAGGAACTTGGATTTCTATTAAGCCTGCAGAGTGCCTACCCATGGCTTAGCATCCTGACCATTAAATCCATTCACACTGGTTTAACAAGCCCTCTTCCAGTATGCCACGGACCTTTGGTAGGAAACACAGCTCTAGTGAAGTTTTAAGTAGGATCATGGGTCCATAGCAAGAACTAAAATGTTATCTTCAAGTGTTAAAGAAACAATAAGTTACTTTATGTGTATCCTGGAGTACAATTTTGCTTTCCTCTTAAATATGAGGTTTGGTAATTTTAAAGCATTAATGGGAGGGACTGGTCAAGAACATTCTCTTCACCTGACTCTGGCACATCCTCTGGAAGACTTCTGACCCCTGCTTTACAGCATCTTGGCAAAATATGTACCTTAGTATCATTGATTCAGAAAAGGTAGTGCGAGTATATGCACCCAGACAACAAAATTCTGTCAACTCACAAAAATTTCATAAAGTAGTTTTGCAATTTCTTGCAAAGTTTTATCTATCTGAGAAGTGTCAAAATAGCAAACCACAAGCTCCTTATTCATGATGACTGCTTTCAAGGCCATCCTCCCCTAACTGTATTACATTAATGCATGCATGATGACCTCAGGCAGAACTAACCGAGCTGAATTGCATCAAGTGGGAGATGTAACTGACCCCCAGGTGACAGCAGCGCGTAGCTAGGTACTGAGCACACAGGAGCCCTCTATCTCCAAACCCAGCTGTCAAAAGCTGCACAAACTCTTCAAATAAGAGGCAAAAGACAAAGTGGTCCAACAAGTAGTTGTCTTGCGCTGCAACCGGTTCCTTCTAACGTTCTGCTCACAGTAGGCTCTGTGAGCCTACGTACTTTTGACAATGCATTTTTAATATAGTTTTTGCCCAGAATTTCACAGCACAGAATAGAAAACAGAACTTAAAATTTTATTTTCATTAGTTCATTTCTTGGATGCAAAAGGTCCATTCCAAGATAACAAAGAAATGATAAAATACAATGTTCGAATGTTTATACCTGGGAGAAGATGACTTGGAGATGAAACAAAAATTAACTCAAATGGAAGCATTTTATTTCATTACTCAATGATGAAATGGTGTAGTTAAGAGTATCAAAGAAGTTACAAAAACATATTATTTCAGAATAAACTTAGAAGTCCTAAACACTTAAAAGTTCTAATGGTGGGGGCTTAAGAGGAATCTTTCCCATTGTAAACTTTTTTGCTTCAAATTGTTTCAGCTCTTCAGCTGATAATTCGTTCTTTGGTGTAAATAACTTTTCTGATGTAGCATTGTTTGTGACTGCAGAAGATGCCGATGTTATGTTATGTCCAGAGGCGCTGGCTGTCTGTCCAAATAAAGTACTGCTGGAATGTGAGGGAGAAGCTGCTACTGCTGCGTTAAAAGCTGCAAAGGTTGTAAGTGGAGCGGTGCTTGAAGAGTTCACAGCCGAAGAACCGCCAAACCCTGAAAACCCAGAAGTCCCAAAACCGCTAGTTGTTTCAGAAGTTTTAAATGAGAAGGAGGCTGCAGATGGAGCCGCCGGGCTGCCGAAACCAACAGAATGGGATACGCTAGGAGAGGACGTCACACCAAATGCAGGAGGATTACAACTAGCAGAAGTGCTCCCAAAAGCAGGGGTGTTTCCAGATGATGCACTGACAAGACTGGAACTTGTTTTAAAGGAGAAACTGCTAGCACTGTTACTGCTGCTGTTCACAGGAAAGCCTACAATTATAAAATTTATATTAAAAAAATATTAGAATGTGAATACCTGTGACACTAAACCACTGCTGTATTTCAATAATGCAGAAGAAAAACTCACGAAAATGTTTAATTGGTTCTTAACGCAGGAACTTACTTGACAGCCCAAAGCTTGATGTTTGCTGTCCTCCAAATCCAAAGGAAGGCAATGGTTGAGCGACCATGTTCCTTAATTCAGATAGCTTAAAAAATTCCAAATACATAAATGAAAACTAGGTTCCAAAACAAGGAAATGTCTTTCAATAAATACTTGAAGCAAAAATATAGCTGCCCAGATCAATTTAATACAGCTTAGTCCATGTTAGACACTGGTCACTTCCATCACAACTGTGTGCTCTTGTAGCTATGAACAAACTGCTTTAATCCTTACACTATTCTCAATAAAACACTCCAGAAACACAAATATATTACAACTTACAGATTTTCGTCTGTCCATCAGTGACCTGAACAGAACACCTCTTTCAGCTCTCGTTCTCATCTCTTACCCATTTCTGTTAGTGCTTTATGACCCTGTGTCATTGCTTTGACTTAGTCTGTTCTCTCACCTTGGTGCATCTAGTCGTCTGTGCTAAAGCCCAAATCCCGCTCCTTCACCTTCAGCATTGAACATACCAAACGTTACTAAAACTTTAATGCACTTCCTGCAGACTCCACTTAAATCAAGTTACTGTCTCCCTGATTATTTAATACTGGCTCAAACTCAAGCATTCTTTTCTGACACATCTAGATTCACAAGTGTTTGCCACCTTCCCAGGAACAACAGCTACTCTTAATATCTTCAGATTTTATCCAAACAGTGTCTCTCTCACCTATCTATCAGTTTCTCATTCTGGCATTACCAAAATGCTCTATTTATCCTAAGATGGTCTGGAGGACAGTTCTGATCTCGTCTGCTGATTATACCTTGGAAGAGTCAACATCAGCACATGGAAGAAAAGGCAGGGTGGATATTGCCTCTTACTATATATGTACTCAACTGGATCCCAACCTTAAGCTATGGTTGCTGTCATGTGGCTTACAATGACAATATTCCAAACCTGGGATCCAGCTGCTGCCTCGCTAGCATGGAACCACCCTCATTCACTACTTTCCTTAGTCAGCTGAAGGGTTTTATAACACCCGCCTGCAATTCACTGCTTTCATGATTCCAGAGAAAGGTGGATGTAAGACCCAAAACTGTGTTCACAGACTTTCATGTTCACCTGACTCAGGCAGTGCTAGAACATCCAGTCACATTTCTATTGCCTATAAAAAACCCACACAGACAGAGAAACGGGGCAGTTTTCAAACTGCAATCATTATTCTCTTATGGTATCCCTTCTTACAACTTTTCCACTTTCTCTAATGTTCCCAGGAGTGTTCTAAGATTACTGTCAAGGTCTTTGTGCCACCAGTCAGCCACACACTTTCACGCCAGATGTTTTTCAAGGTTACGTGACAGAATATAACACATTACTGTTGAGATTTTCAGAACAGTTCATAGATCTACCATAAGATTGATAATGAATCTAGGATTTAAACATTTTCATGTCTCGGCTATTGAGGTGCAAACAGGGGTGCCCTAGAAGAATCATGTACTTTTGGTTGTAGAATATAGTACCCTGCGATCTTTAAAGTAATACCTATCCCCTATTTATATAAAGTTAGTGTAAGTGTAGTTAAATACTTTGGTAACAGCTGAAGTTTCTACGGAACATTTGCAAGATCCTTTATTAAAAACAAGGTGGCATATTACAACTATCACGTCTCAGAAAACTTTGTAGCAGAAATTAACGTTGGCATTTGCAGGACAGTCTGGTGGGATGTGTCTAAAAGAACATAAACCTAAGAAAAATATTTGCCCAAGATTAACATGGAAATGACATCAGGAACAGAAGCATTTCACCTTTCATTAACACTTACCAAAGCTGCTTTTGTGGATGCATTTAAAGCTTTCAACTGAAGCAGACGATTTTTCCATTGTTTTGCCAACTCTTTGACAGAATCTATCTAAAAATGAGGAAAAAGAAAAGCAAGTTTTTATTATTTGAAGACTTAAAAAAAAAAGTTAAAATCTGACAACTAAACCAAAAGATTTCTAGAATCAGAAAAGAAACTTCATTAAGGCAAGGTGACAACAATTTTTGCTTTCAAAACTTCAAGGTGAGAAGGTGAAATTTGTGTTATTAACACAAAATTCCTTTCAATTCTCTTATTATTGCCCTTAAACCAACTTTTTTACTTAATGTAACAATAAGATGAAAAAACATCCTGGGGCTTTCTAAATCTAAATTCTATCACTATCTGAATTAGGTGCTTGAGGGAAAACAAACAAACAAACAAACAAACAAAAAAACCCAAACAAAAAAAACCCTCCCCAACCAAAACACACACAAAATATTTCAGTATAAGAGAAGAAACTCTTCAATCCTTGTTTTATTTCTGGCACTTGAGCTCACTCATTAAGCTGAAGTCCTAAGATTTGCCTTAGCTTCTCCCACATTTTCAGAAAAAAGATACCCACTTTCAAAACATTATAATTCAGAACCCTTTAATAGTATAATCCTAAAATATTTAGCTTTGCAGAACTTAACTTCCTTAATTTAAATCAGCCCCTTTAATGTGGTCCAACAGATCACTGCACAGAACGTATACAGCAGTAAATAGCACCTGTGTCTATCGATAGCTGTGATTAAACAAGAAACTGGAAAGTTACTAAATAACTTACTTTTCAGGAATTTCAAACCTGAATTTTCTATATTTAAGTTTATCAACATACCTTATTCAAAGACTGGCCTAACTGAATTTTCCTTAAAAACTAACCAAGTAAAAAATATAATGTCCCAAAGGCCTGCAGGAGTGGAATGAGTAATCTTTTCGTAAACAAATTCCTTAATTTTTCAAAAGGGTTTTACATTACAAACATCAATAATTCTTTTGTGTCTAGTCACATGGTGGAAGATCATGTTGCTCGGTATCAGCTCTTATACAACAGACTGGAAAATTCAGATTTTGACCCAGTTTAAGAATAGAAACACATGCTTTAGAAAAGACTTATTGTGATTAAACATTTTGTGAGAGAACTGAATCATAGAGTTATCTCTACACCGTGACTTTCATGAACTTGCATTCAGTGCTTCAGTGAGGCCACAAATGTTTTTGTGTTTGTGGTTTTTTTTTTTTAAATAGCTGGGCACAGTTTATTGTTTAACCATTTCAGTTTATTTTTAATTCAAGTTTTTGGCTTTTTTTTTTTTTAAATCTCTACTGTCTCTGAAAATGCAATTCTGGTGATTCTAAACACCTGAAACATGAGTAGTGACGACAGCAATTCCTTCTGTAATACAGAACCAAGGGGAAGAGGAAAGATTGCAATGTAGCTTGAATTAGTTTGTACTTGTGTCTATCCAAGAGCCTAATTCCCTTCCTGGCACAACACTGAACTGTTCTAGCATCCCTGATATTGATAGGACTATGAGGGAGGAACAATACATACAAATTTATATATGTATAAAAACACACATTACTACTTTTCTAGAAATGTATATATTACTTTAGAAGCACCTGCTAGTTTCAGCATTAATTCCGCAAAATAAAGGTATGTAAAAGAACGAGGTCAAATAAACTTCACCAGTGCTCTACCCAAAGCACTGAGTGTGCTGAAGGTCAGCTCTAAGACAAGGATTCTGGATTTTGGAAGAGCAAACTTAAGTGCACGCAGGGCTCAATTGGGAGGAATTAGATGGGAAGCTTCCATGGAAGACAAAGGAGCTAGTGAGTGCTGGGAATTCTTCAAGAACTCTCTATTGGAAGCACAAAACCAATTTATCCCCTACAAAGGAAAGGGAAGTAAGCAGAGCAAGAGGCCCCCTTGGCTCAACCGTGACCTCCTGGGTCTACTCAAATCCAAAAGGGAAGCACACCAGAGATGGAGAAGTGGAGATTACCCGCCGAGAACTACAAGGGCATTACCAGAGCATGCAGAGGCGCAGTTAGAAAAGCAAAAGCCCAATTTGAATTGAAACTGGCTGTAGACATAAAAAGTAACAAGAAAGGGTTCTTCAGGTATGTCAACCATAAGCAGAAAAAGAAGGAAGACATAGGCCCACTGTTAAATGGAAAAGGAGAATCAATCACCAATGATGCAGAAAAGGCAGAGGTCCTCAACACCTTCTTTACCTCTGTCTTTATCAGCACTGTAGGGTCCCAGGGTTTGAGAAAGAAATTCCTGGCTGATCCAAACACCGACCCACCATCAGTGAAGGAAGAGTTAGCATATGAATTACTACAGGAGCCTGACCCCCACAAATCAATGGGCCCTGACGCCATCCACCCGAGGGTGTTGACAGAGCTGGCTGACATCATCGCAAGGCCACTCTCCATAATCTTCAAGAAGTCATGGAGAACGGGGGATGTCCCAGAGGACTGGAGGAAGGCAAATGTTACCCCTAGCTACAAGAAAGGCTCAAGGGAGGATCTGGGTAACTAGAGGCCCATCAGCCTTACTTCAATCCCTGGGAAAGTTATGGAACAAATCCTCCTGGAGGCCATCACAAGTCAAATGAAGCACGTGATTGGGAAAAGCCAACATGGCTTCCCTAAAGGCAGATTGTGCTTGACAAACCTGGTGGCCTTCTGTGACAGAGTGACTTGCCTGGTTGACATGGGGCGGGTGGTGGACATTGTCTACCTGGACTTCTCCAAGGCCTTTGATACGGTCCCCCAGAGTCTCCTCCTGGAGAAATTGATGCGTTATGGCCTAGACAAGTGGTCTGTGCAGCGCGTGGGGAACTGGTTGACAGGCCGCACCCAAAGGGTGGTGGTAAATAGCTTTCTCAAACTGGCAACCTGTCACTAGTGGAGTCCCCCAGGGATCGATATCGGGCCCAATATTATTCAACATCTTTATAAGTGATATGGATAATGGCATCAAGTGTAGCCTGATGAAGTTTGCAGGTGACACCAAATTCAGTGGGGAAGTAGACACTCCAGGAGGGAGAGCTGCTCTGCAGGGAGATCTGGATAGGCTGGAAGAGCAGGCCAGCAAGAACCTTATGAAGTTCAACAAGGAGAAGTGTAAGATCATGCACCCGGGAAAACATAATCCGGGAGTGCAGCACAGGGTGGGATCCACCTGGCTGGAGAGCAGCTCTGTGGAAAGGGACCTGGGGGTCCTGGTGGACAGAAAGCTCAACATGAGCGAACAGTGTGCTGCTGCGGCCAAGAAGGCCAACAGGATGCTGGGTTGCATCAAAAAGGGCATCGCCAGCAGAGAGAAAGAAGTCATTATCCCACTCTACTCAGCGCTTGCCAGGCCACACCTGGAGTACTGTGTACAGTTCTGGTCCCTGCTATACAAAAAGGATGTGGACAGGCTGGAAGGGGTGCAGAGAAGGGCCGCCAAGATGATCAAAGGACTGGGAAGCCTGCCATATGAGGATAGGCTGGGAGAACCGGGTTTGTTCAGCCTTGAGAAAAGGAGGCTCAGAGGGGATCTCATCACATGTGCCAGTACTTAAGGGGCAGCTACAAAGAAGATGGAGACTCCCTTTTTACAAGGAGTCACATGGAGAGGACAAGGGGGAATGGACACAAGTTGCTCTTGGGGAGATTCTGATTGGACACCAGAGGGAAATTTTTCACACTGAGGACAGTCAACCACTGGAATAGTCTCTGCAGGGAAGTGGTTGACTCGGCCATGTTGGACACCTTCAAGAGTCGTCTGGACAGGGTGCTGGGCCATCTTGTTTAGACTGCACTCTTCCCAGAAAGGTTGGACTAGATGACCCCTGAGGTCCCTTCCAACCTGTGATTCTGTGATATATCCAGCCACAACAATCAAACCAACTAATAGCATACAGAGTATTACAGTTTTGTGACAGGATTCAAATAATTTCTACAAATAACACACAAGAGTAGGGGCAAGACTAAGACAAGGAGTGTCTAGGTTTAGAAAGACCATGCATTTGACTGACACTAGCTATCGCCACCACTTCTTGTAGGAGCTGACGTGTCCAGATATTTAGGCTACTGGTTTTAGAAGCCCAGATCTGACAGGTTTAGTCTGCGATCTCAGGCAGAAATAGGAAGTTATGGTAGAGCGTACAGGCTAGCAGCTATTTTTGTACTCTATTTGGTGCACAATAATTTAAAAATAGTTTGGCATTCTGATAATCCCCTAGAGTTTAGTAATTAAATGAGTCAAGAGTTGCCACCTGAGGAATCGTAACAAATCCTATCTTGAAATGTGTTCACATAGAAGTCAGCATTTTTAAGGTACTTACATAGTTCTGAATGTTATTGTTTGCTCTGCAGTTATAATACTCCAGGTGCAACTCTTCTGGCGAGAAATCTGTAAAGCCTGTAAGGAGAGGAATAATCAAAAACCTCCAAGAAAATATATTAGTGCTTCTAATTGCCCTCTATAGCTATGAAGAAATGGGCCTTGGTACATTATCTGTAAGTCACTTACAGTTGGAGACACAAAAGAGATTCATTATGGAACTTCAAAAATGTGAATGTCCAAAATGGATTTGCCATAATCCAGTACTCCTTTCTGTTGCATCACAAGGCAAATCATCACCTTGCAAACAGTTTCACAGAGGTACAAGAGTGCGGGCAAACGTAAGAAACATCCTAAATAGCAGCAATATATGGCAACACTAAAAACGTTACCTACCAGAGACATTTGGCTTTTCTTTCATCGGTGAATAAGATGAAAATATCCATTGTCCTGAAGATTCCCAAATTTCCATGTCTTTCATGACACATTCACTAGAAAACAAAATAAAACCAAACCACAGATGAAGGTGAAATTATACAGTCAAAAGAAGACCACCAGAAGCAATTGCCTAGTTTGAATCCAAAGGCAGATTCAAATACCTGCTACCATGAAAATTAATGAAGCATGACACTAGTCAGAATGAACAAGAGAAGTACTCAGCGCTCTGTGGAAAAAATGGCAAGATACTTAAACATGCCTTCAAAGCATTTTACTTTATTGTCTAACTGCATGAAAATCAAACCAGATCTTAAAAAAAAAAAAAAAGATCTCCAAACACACAAAGTATTTTTTAATCCTTGTATGGCATATGCTGTCACAGGATTTTCCCTGAAGCTGTGTATCACCATACAATTTAAAACCTTCTCCGTACTAGACAATTTTACAGTATAAATGAACATACACGATATTAAATAGCAAAATTCAGGAAAAAAACAAAGAGAGAAAAAAGAGATAAGTGTTCCATGTAAGTCTTTGGGAGAGAATCAAAAGCATAAAAATCCAGACACTGCAAAAGCAGACAAATAGAAGCTACATCAGCGAAAGTAAATCCAAATGTAAACAAACGCTGAAAGCATAAAAGCTAAAGTGGACAATCAGATCACTACACAGTAAAAAAAAAACCAAAGATTTTAAGTATTTCAGATGTCTGTAACACAATATACATTCATGTGAATAATGTATATCGTGAGCTGAATAAATAATCTGTTAAGCATTTTCTTAATATAACCTTAAAATAATAATGGAAAGTGGATCCAAAACCTTGCTGCTTCAGGAAATCACACTGCCTGTTGCTTCTCATCACCTGCCCTGTAATCTCCTTGAACCTGCTGGTCACTCTCAACTGACTCTAACACGCATGCATGTGAAACCAGGTTTCACTGGTTTTGCTACAGGCAAAACAATCTGCTATCTTAGGTGTCAGGAAAACTAAGTCAAATAGTTAATTTTCTTAAAGAGGTTGGGTTTTTTTTTGTTTTAAATGGTTGAAATTCTGTCCCAAGGGACTCTGACCCCTTATTTTCAAGTACTGAAATCTTTGTTTCCTTCCTTATCCTCCCACCACAACTTAAATATCGTCCCATCTTACTAATATCACAGTCGCCCAGCTGCCCAACCCAGGTTCAAAACAAGGATCGCTTTCTTCCCATGCCAGCATAACTCAAGAGAACTAAATGAAGTAGTGTCCCAGCTTCCTCCTCACGATCACGTCCTCTGCATTATCTCCAGTAAGTCAGCAAGCATTTAAACTGTGCATTCGAAATGCTGTCAGTGAGACAGGACTATAACTTACAGAAGTCTCTCTTCTTCATCTTTATAGCCATCAGCAATATTTTGACTGCTCATTAATGCAGAGAATCTGTTCTGCGAAAAGTCTGCATTTCTGCTGCTGCCGCCTGACGATCCAAAATCGGAGGAGCCAAAAAATCCTCTTCCATGATCTCTGCTGCCACCCCATGTATTAGACTTAAAGGTAGATGGCTGGATAACATTAGTGTATCTCTGGTTAGTGGTACCCCATCCTCCTCCTCCTCTGCTAGTACCTTCCAATAAAAAAAAAACAACAAAACAACAAACCAAAGAACAGAAATTTTAAATCATTAAGATATTAAACAATACAATATCAACAAAAACTGTAAGTGTAACTATTGTTATGGTGGCAATAAGAAATTTGAAAAGAAGATGTTGGTTTTGCCTAACGAGTTAACCTAATTATTTAGTGAGCTTAACCTAGTAAGTTACGCAGGACAGTCCTGGAATCAGAGATAAATGTGAATTCCTCCTCACATCACCATGCCAACAACTCACGGCACTGCAGAAAACAGACTTTCAGTTTTGCTTCAGAGAGACTTCATCAGTAACTTCCCCAGCAAAAAAAAATTGCATTTAACTCACAGTCTATTCACTTTAGGGGCTCCAGCCTATGCAGCTATAGCAGAGGCTCTGTGGCACAGCAGAGAGCTCCCAGGTTAAGTTTAAGACCCCGGACACATCTGTGCACGACACAGGCAGGCTCCGAACCTCCTTCGGCAGGTACAAAGGGAAGCAACCGCGCCCACCTGCTCGGCGGCATTCCCCGTCCACGGCGCCTCTCGCACACCGAAAGCCCCCACACACCCGCACCCGACCAGAATTAAAACCACCTTCAAAAGGCACAACACGCAACACAAGGTGCTTGAAACGTGCTCGCTGCTCTTACGCGCCAAGTTTGCGGAGTTATTTTCACATTTTCCCCGTTCTTGGGCACATCTCGCGGCGCCTCCACCAACGGCCCAACTCCCCAAGTGCCAAAACAGCCGCTACCGCCGACGGCCCGAGAGCGGGGCCGCTTTGCTTCGGAGCTCCCGTCAGCACCGGGGAGCCGCCAAGCCCTCCGGGAGCGCCCGCAGCCCCTCGCCCGCCCTCCTTCCCGCCCGCGCGCCGTCCGTCCGTCCGTCCGTCCCTCCCGCCGTGCCGCCAGCGCCTGGCGGTACCTTGGTGGTGGGGCGCGGAGTGCCCGTGGCGCGCCCCGCCGCCGCCGCCGCCGCCGCCGCCGCCGCGGGGGTGCTCGTTCCAGCACCTCTCGCCGAAGCGGCAGCGGCCCTGCAGGAAGAACTGACAGATGGCCATGGCGGCCCCGCGCACGCCGCCCTGACGTCAGAGGCGGGCGCCGCGCGGCCTGGCGGGGCCGCGGCGGGAGGCGGAGCCCCGCTGGGAGGCCGCGGCCGTCCTCCTCGGCGCCGGCGCGGCCGCCTCTCGGGGCCGCCGTCGTCACAACGCGCCCGATGCTGCGGGAAGAGCGTTTATGGGTGCGGGGCCTGGCGCGGGGGCTCCGGCCGCCTGACGCCACGGGCGGCAACGGAGGTCTGAGGCCAGGCTGTGGCCGCCCAGCGAGCTTTATCGGTACGCGTGGCGACACAGGGCAGGGCCCGCGACAGAGGAGCGGCGCCTTCCGGACCCTTCTCCATGGCGGTGCGGGGGCCCGGCTCTAGAGAGAGGCGCGGGGCACAGGGCAAGGTGAAAGCCGAGGGAGAACCGCTACCAGGTGCGCGCGAAGAGGAGCGTCATCGCCGCGCGCAAAGGTCGGGGCGCGGGGAGCAGCGGGCAGCCCTGCCGCCGCGACGTGCAGCGTTCCGCGACAAGCTCCTTCCCGCAAGTCCTTCCCTTCTTCGTACGTGTAAGTTTTTCAGTAGCTTAAAAAGAATTATTAGCCCCTTGAAAAAAAAAAGTTAGAAAGAGATGCTTCACAGTTTTAAAAGCAGATTAAAAAAAAAAAACAAAACAAAACAAAAAACACCCCAGCCTCTACAGCCTAAAAAGTGCACAGCTCACTTCAGTTTTCACAGTACTTTAGAATTAAGGATCGGAGACACCAGTGACACGTTTGTTTCATGGATCAGAAAAAGGGAAAGGCAAGTGGGAACAGAAAAATAAAAAGTTTTATATCATTCACATACTACTGAATAAAGAACTGAGTTGCAGGAACAACTGTTAAGCCCATGAGTGCATCTACTACGTTCTGTGCATGCAGAGTTGTCAAGATGAGGAAGACAAGCAGGAGGAAGTCCTCAAAGAAGCACTTGACTTTGAAAACTGGCATTTATACTACTTCTGAGAACTTGGAGGATCTTCAGAAATAAAACAGACCAGAAATCCACACCACCAGTGATGCACAAGGTACAGGTAGGCAAGCACCAACTTTTTAAGTTAACTCGATAGTCTCATAGAAACAGATCTGAAAAAATTAGCAAGTTAAGAGAAGTGACAAAATTAGGAAGAAGATTATTAATAAAACTAGCATGGGAGCAGGACAGACATAGATACATAGTTTGTATAAGTTTTCCAGAAGCTGGAAGATGTCCACAGTATTGACACCAATAGCTTGACAAGCTCAACTTCTACGCTGGAAGAAATTTACTGTCATATTGGCTGGAAGCATTTACAGAACTATATGCTTATAAACCAGAGATTAATAACCATATGCACCTTTAGAAGACTTCTATAAAGTATCTTTAATGACTTGGTTCATGTCATTTTAAAAACAGTCATTTTCAAGAAGAAAATCAATACATTTGTTGTATTGACTTTGCTTTCCCATTCCTGTTCCTATCTTTGCTAATGGCTTGACATCCACAGTATGTACAGTCTGATGCTTGGGAAGATTATTGAAAATTAATCCCAAGTTTCCAGCTTGCTAATTATAGTGCACAATTATTGTGGACTTCCCTCACCATTCCCCTACCTCAGTATAACAAAAGAAGAAGAATATTTTTCTGTGAAAGCCTCCAAAAATGCCAAAGATGTCATTAGCAAAGTGTTCCTATAACCTATATATATGGCCTGTTTAACTTTAAAAATTGATATGCAGTCATGCAGATGATGGAAGAAAGTTACTGGAAGAGAACAGCTATCATGATCTGGAGAGCTGTATAACCTATCCCCATTGACCGTGGGAATCTGTCCTTGCTCTTTCCTGAGGAAAAAATCTTCATTGCATCTTAGCAGAATTTCTGCAGGTAGGTATCAGTGAGAAAAATTTTAGCTCCTATTCCTCATGACCCAAGCTGAACTTACTCACCTTTATTAAATGAAGAATCTCTGCAACTGGGCTCAGTAAAGTGTAATTTAACCAGAAATCTTATTTTCATCAAATGAATTGGATTGGGTCTGTTTTTATCAAGGCCACACACAGAGTCCTTTTAAAGGAAGATGCCATATGATCTCAGCTAGGTAAGTGGATTCTCAAAACACATCCCCATCTCTTAAAACAAACAAGAAAATGGGCATGACAAAATCCATGTTATACAGTATGCTGTATATACAAATTGAAAGACTGCATCTCAGTTTTTCCTATTACTCAGTTTAACGGGATTCGGTAAAACATGGAAGCAAAGCACCAATAGCCATCTCTCCCCAAGTCCTTGAAGAATTCTCAGCATCTCCTATGGGTCTTCAGGCCTCTAAAGTTTCTTCATTTGCCCCACAAGTGTCTACAACACAGATTAAACAACTTGTCACTGGGAAAGCACGGACTTTGGAGTTGGCTATCCACTTGTCTGTTTCAGTATTATATTCAAGAATGTGCCCTAATCGACCAACACCCTGAAAACCAGCCAGGACATAGACTATAGATCCCACAGCCGCACACTTCACTGTTACACCTTTCCATGGCATTGGAGACACCATCTTCCATTCATTCATCTTGATATCGTAATATTCTACATTATCAAGGCCACCTACAAAGCAATGAAATAGATAATTGCTTATTACATTATACCATACAGACTGAACTAGAGCATGCAAATGCTTCATTAAACTTAGTCTTTGTTTTCAAGTTTAGATCAAAACAATCCTAGAGTAAAAAACAAAAAACAAAAAACAAACAACTTGAAAAAAGGTCACAGATTTCTAAACTAGCCGTTTGCCCTGTTACAAATACAGAAACAGAGAAAAGTAAAAAGGAGACTGAAAGTGAGATGTTTTGTAACAAATTTCACGTTATGCGCTTTCTAGAGATTCTAGCGTGTTACTTCATGAACAGAAGAACTAACGGTTCCAAATTTCTTGTGGAATTGTGGCTAGTGACTAAAACTCAGGAATCCACCTGAAACCTCCCTATAGCGAGGGCATTTTTTTCTAGAGGGGTCACCAGCACCTTTACCTAAATTGGTCATTTACTGATGGAGGATGACACTCTTCATTATGATATTAAGACTGTTGACATTTAAAAGCCTAAGTCCTTTTGAAAAAGGCTAGTAATTACAATATCTACAAACATCCTGGTATCCCTATTTAACAATTTTAATATAAGTCACAGGGTTTTTGCTTGCAGTTTTGAATTATTAGATCCAAGAGATTAAGAAACTGTTATATAATATTAAGAGGTAAGAATATTTCACCCCAGACATAGCTCTTCCCCATTATATTACAATAAGAACAATTAATCAGTCAGGCTACAGTATATGAACAGCAAAATAATACTTATTGGTTCAGTAGTACACACCTTTAAAATGAGCATTGAGTGAATACACTAACATTTTGCAAAATGGCAGCTCTAGCTATAGCTGATTGATAAAGTGCACAAAAAAAATGCATCTACGGATATTTTTGCATTAGAAATCAATCATGCTGGAATAGCTTCAGTAGCTAATTAAAATACAAGCTACATTCTAAAATAGCATTAATCTGAAATCAAATACTCCAACTACCATAAATAGTGATTAATAAATCTCATAGCTGAGAATTTTTCAATTTTGAAAAGCTCTTCAGAAACTAACTAAAATTCAGTTCTCCTAGGAAATAAACTATTATTATTCTAGTTTTAAAGACAAGCATATAGGCAGATCATAAATGACCTGCCCGTGACAGTAAGTCATATTTCAAAATTAGGGCAGTCAAGAAAGTTCTCACTTTGTCACCGCTTTAAAATAGCTAACTAGCTTTAAATCTTTAGGCTGAAGTTCCTAAAATAGCGGTTACACTTTTACCTCTCTCTCAAAAGAATGCAAAAAACCCCCTCTCAAAATACATAATGAATAACTAAAAAAAGATTATCTTTTCTGATGCCCTGTTTAGCCGTACTAACTACTGCAAAACTGGGCTACAGTATGGGTGCATGTCTGAATTTGATAGTACTAACATGAGCACAAGAGCTTGAAAAATAAGATACAGTGAAATAGGGAGGTGAAAGAAGGAAGGCAACAATGACACGACAACAGCAGGACATGTTTTAAGGTACTGCTCTGAAAAACTGAAGTTTTTCAGCTGAAGAGAGTAAGAACAAGTTCTTCGCAAAAGAAGAAAGGCCCCCATGAAACCTTGGGTGACCAGCTAAAGAATGAATAGTATTTAAGTACCTAAGCCATTTTGTCCACCCACAGCAAATATTTTGTCCTTTACGAACACCAGCCCATGATTCTTCCTGGCTTCAATCATTGGACACAGTTCAGTCCACCTGGGGAAAAAGAAAACCAAACAAAACAGGAAAACTCACTATTTAGTTCCTATAAATTAAATATAAAATATGTGCGTAAAACCTAGCACTAGGAAAATGAAACGTGGAAGAAAGCTGCTAAGAAAACTGCCTTTGAAGTAAAACTACAGAAACCTGATTTATTACTGCTGAACTCAGGAGAATTCCCTACCATGTACAATTTTTACTATTCATCTATACTTAAGTTATTTACAGAGCGAGCAGAGCCACAGGTGACCAAAAATAATCAGAATTGATGCAATACTTACGTTTCTGTGGATGGATCATAAACTTCACAGGAATTTAGGACTCTCCCAGAAACATTGTTTCCCAAGCTTCCTCCACATACATAAATGAGACCATTCGCCTCTACCATTCCGTGGCTGCATCGCTGAGTCAGCATGCTGGGCTTTGTGTGCCAGCTTTCTGTTCTTGTGTCATAGCATTCAAATAAATACAGTGCAGAATTTCCTTAAAAAAATAGAAACCCACCAAAGTGGCATTAATTTTTATGGTTGTCTTTCAAGAGAAGAGTCTAACAGCAACTATCAAATTGATGTTTTATTAGTTAGTTGAAAAGGGAAAGCTGCTTTTCTGCCTCCAGAAGCGGAACTAAGCAACTTGAAACTTGGGACTATTCAGAAAGTACATACTTGTAATTCTTTTGACTCTCTTGTTCCAAAATATGCAAGTAAGTTTATAAAATTGATATTTGTGTTTAAAAACCAAAACAAATCATAGGGTGGGTTTTTTTCTTTAGGGAAGAATAAACACTGAACAGATATGTATGTAAATTACCTATCATTGTCATCATCTCATGCTACTCTCACTATTTGGAAATATATTAAACTTTCAAATGTGAACATGAAACCAACTTTGTAAACTTAGTACACATTCACAAGTCTCTTTTTCTCAAAGCAACATGACTTGTCCAATTCCCAGAATACTTATTGCCTTTGGAATCAGATAGCTTGATTATGTCATAACATACACCTGAATTATTAGCAACCTCAAGACAGCTACCCCTCACCATTTTACTTTCTTCCTGGCGATGGGCAGATACTTATTTTCTGGAAGTGCAAGGTCTGTGTACTCCTCCCTCAAGGGCCAATAAAACTTACTGAAATCAAAAGTAATTTGCTAATGAAGACTGATGGGAACTTAGAGTTGTGCTCATGTAACTAGCTAAACCATAGCCAAAGCAGAGAAGGCTGGATACAACTTTCTCAGAAAAGAATCAGGATCCTCTCCCCTTTGTTTCAACAGATCTATTCACCTAGAAGAGTCAAAGGTGCCTTTTCTTGTCCCTCTTTTTCCTTTGCCTTCTACTTCTAAAAATTAAGTGTGTCACACTAGCAGCACTCACTACCAGCTGGGGATTTGAACCCTTAAAGCAGCACTATGTTTCCAGACCCAAGATACAGGAGTAGACTTCTATAAACTGTGCATTTGTTTACTCCTACCATGTAATTCTCAATATCACGAACTGTATAGAGCAGGACATATTGTTTTCCTTGATGTAAATACACTTTGATTTGAAGTTGTAGAAATTCTCATCCGCAGAATTGTCTTTAATGTCTTTTTTTTTAAAAAAGATAAAAGCTTCCATTTTCAGTATGCTGTCAGTATAACATTAAATATTTTTCCTGCACCTAAATATAGTGGAAGAATTTAGTATGTTTAGCTTTCAAATTCTGCTAGCTATTGCAAATAAAAAAGTACACCAATCAATTAAAAAAAAAGGGGAAACAAGCCCTGTTTTCTGTAATGGACTGGCACAGTAATTTGTTTTCCAAACTCTTCAATCAATGCAAAAAGCATGCAATTTTTAGATTTCTCTACAGCTAAACACACTGCACCATGTTCTCTGATTAATGGTTTCACATAATTGCCTGCTGCAAATTAGAAAATACTAGATTCAGGATAAACACTTTTCCAAACAAGTAGTGCTCACTGGATTCCAAAGAAGAAAAAAAAGTACAGGCAAAATAAACTGTTATTAAATTTCAGCTGTTACTATTCTGTCTTAAATGATATTTATGGAAAGCAAAGTGAAACTGTGCAGTAATGTAAGAGTAGATTTAAAAGAAAATTCCTAAATTAAAATTTTCATTACAGTTCTATTAACTAATTACTATGTATTAGAAAATAAGCTATACAATCAAAGCTTGTATCATACTCCTTCATGAACTGACATGTGGGAAACTAGGAAGATTTACAAGATTTTGTAGTGTTCCAAGTTTCCCAGTGCAGCCTTTGTTAAGCCTGTTTCAAGTAATGGGAAAGGTGCTATTTCACACATACCACACTAGGTGGCGACGAGGAACAGTTTATTCTGCTGCTACGTTAAACCTCTTAAAATATTTCAGAAGCCAGGTAACATTACCTAAATGTCACAACTTCCCATTAAGTGACTTATCAGTGTCAAGTACCAATTGTGACTTTTTTCCTCTGCTCACCTCCCTCTGCAGCAAGGCAGAACTCAAAAGGATCTACTAGATAATTTAGAAAATTTCTCCCTGGCTCTAGGGTTTGGTTTTTTGTGTGTTTTTTTCTTTGTTTGGGTTTTGTTTTTGGTTTTTTTGTGTTTTGTGTTTGTTTTTTTCTTTGTTGTTTTCTTTCTTCCCAGAACACAACTATTTTTAAAGCTCTGTATTTTTATGGATACAGCATACCTACATTCCAACTTTTGGTTTGCTGATGATTTATCAGATTTAGGAAAAAAAAAATTTTTAAAACTGTTGCTATAACACATAGCATGAATTGCCCACTGGGTTTCTTGGGGAGAGAAAAAGACCCTCAATGGTCTTATTGTTCATCATAGTAAAATTAACATAAAAGGAAGTACTATTTCTCCATTTACTGAAGCAAACCAACACAAGGTAGCTTTTGTCATTCGGCAGAGAAATTGGACAAATTCCTTTACAGGGCCAGTGATGATTTCACTATCAAAAGCAATAGTTCCAAAAGTTTGGGGTTTTTTTGACCTTTTTTTTCCTTTTAAAAAGTCATTAGGCCCAACATATACAAGGAATGCCATTGTCAAAATGCAGCTATTCTGGCCATGCATTGCAGAAAATTTTAAACCACTCTTGAGTTATGTGGATTTATTGAAGAGCAGAGTAGGACTCCCAAAATATGTCCCTAGTTACCTCTTAAGAGTTGCAGCGTACCTTATGCTCTAGTTAATGTAATATTAATAATTTCAATCAGTGAAACCATTTTAAAAAGAAAGATTTTCTGATTGTGAGTAGGATAAAATCCTAAATATGGGAAAAATAAACTCATTAGGCTAACATGGCAACGTGCAGTTTCTTTTCAACAGTCATGCAAAAACCAGAAAAATTTCCAGCTATGTTTGTTTGTGCTTTTTTTTTTTTGGTTTGTTTTAAAGATTTTTAGTGTCTTACCCACTTCTGAACCACCAGATGTATAAATTTTGCCCTCAGCAGCACAGGCTGCAAGGCTATCTCGAGGTGTTGGAGGTCCTAGCTTGGAATACCAGCTATCCTTCACCACATTGTAGCAGTCCATTCGCTTTATAGGGAAGAGCTGGGAACCACCCAAAATATAAACTACGTTGTCCCAGAAGACACAAGCTGCATCCCTGCGCTTTTCAAAGGGACATCGGATGTCTGTCCAGCTGTAATCCTGCATTACAAAGAACAGGTAATGTCTAATAGATTATAACACTTACCTGCACAGTGAGTGTTTTTCAAACAGAGCTTTTCACAGAGATTTAGATATGGTCAGTTTTAAAGTTCCTTTTCAAAACAAACATGAATACTGTTTATTGAAGCATACTCCTCAGGCGTACTCTTGAAAAATTCTCTTAGACACAGACATAGTTAGCTGCAATGAACCACGACATTACGAATCTCTATTTCCTCATTCCCTGTGTACACCCAGTACAGCTTCCCTGAAAAACATATTTTTTTTTCCCCCAACGTAATTGACTTCCTGCTGCTATCATGTCAGAAACAATGCATGTGAGCAATAAAGTAGGATTGCATTTTCTTTTATAGGAATGGAAAAACACATCTTACATATAACAACAGATTCTTTCTAAAAAAAAATAAAATACAGAATGTACCAAACAAAGGCGATGGAAAAAGGAGAAGATAATATCCAAATTGACAAGCAACTCAGTTAAAAAGCTCTGATACATACTTTATTACCATGACAACTAGAAGCTTATTTACAGAATTTACAAAACACAAGTCATCTATAGCTATCCACAGTTGATAGCATGAGAAATAGGGTAATGCTCCATCACAAATACTGGCAGTCATGTTGCCTAGAAACTGATTTTGCATGGATTGGCAAAATCAGTGATTATCAAATATGGGCAGTAACGCTACCCGAAGCCTTAAGAACACCGAACTCAGCAACTGATGGCAGACCAGGATAGCATACAGCACAAGAAACACTTCTTGAGTAATAGCATCTCACATATTCCATGAGCATAGCTTGTATCCTATACTGAACAGGAAAGTATGGGACCTTAACTGTGCCACCTCAGGATGGTCTAGCTCAACCTGCTGAACGACCTTCATTGTAATGGTTCACACAAGACGTTACATCGTTACATTTTTCTTAGCAAGGACATACTTCAAACACCTTTGTCAATGAGGAAGAACAGCGACTCCTACATGGGGGTTCAAGGAAAGAGAGGCAGAGCATGTTATAGTCCAAAACATCTTACAATCTTTTCTTGTAGCATCCCCCATATCAAGAAGAGCTGGCAGGTGCATGTGGCCTTTTATGGTGAGAAACAGGTCCTGGGGCATCCTAGAAAGGAAAGCCATACTACAGCATGGCAAAATAAATAGCTGCATAAATCTTAAGAAAATGTCTTAGTGCATTGTGCAAGATCAACATATTTTCTAGCTCAAACTTCTGGCACTCTTTTCAAAAAAATCCTTGTTTTCCTTTATGTTATAAAGGGCTGTGATCTGACCCACTTTTATGGCTTCAGTTCATAGCTACCATTTCATCCACACCTTTATCAAATGAAAAGCCATAACCTGAGCATACTCAGCAGTATCCTCCTCTTTCAGCAGGATGCCATTTAGGTCTTCCTCTTGTAATGCTCTTCAGTGTTAGTCTGCACCACATAAAATTGATTTCAATTTATGCATTTTACACATTTAAGAATTATACAGAAGAGTTGTTTTATGCCACAGTCAAGATCCACACAGCCCTGGGCAGTGGCAAACCTGATTTTTGGGGGGCTGACTAGGGATAGAAAGTCCAATATAGGTATATGTTGACACTTTCCCTGCTAATCTTTGTCTTCAACAAATTGTGATGCAGGACACCAGAGGCAGAAGCCGTACCTTTGTATTTAATAGTTTTTGAAGGGCTTTTTAGGGGGTCTTTCATTAATTTATTTAATAACTTTAATAAGCTATCTGAACTCCTAGCAGCCACAAGACCCTTTGACAAGAATGGCACATGTAATTATGGGCCATATAAAAAAGAACCTCCTTTTGTTTAAGACTATTCCCTTGTTTTTCAGCTGATACCTTCTCTTCCAAGTTTGTCAGGGAAAACAGCAGACATGCCTAATATGGACAACCTCCCCACTAATAGCTTACTGCCTACAGCTCTATGTCCTCAGAAAAGGTATGCTGGTCCCCTTGGTGATTAAGAAATAGTATTGCCAGGCATCTGCTACTTTTTAGTTGCCATTGCTGGATTTTGCACTGTTACGATGTTAAAGCTTCCAGCCATTTCAGGTCACTAGAGTCAGCAATTCCAAAAGCGTAAGCATATTGCTGCCTCAAAATCCCATAAAGTCACATATAATTTATCAAGAATTCCTAGAGCAAGAAGTACTTTATTCCCAACTTGGGGAGAAAAAAGTTTTTTAAAGTATTCTGTGGAAAATTCAACAAGAAAATGCTTCCCACCACCATTAATAGGACATCTAGGATTTCTAGGAGTATTCTGAGAACAAACACCTCTACTCAAAATAGTGCCAGATTGCTCCACAAGTTTTATGCCTCTCTGCATCTGTCCTGTTGCATCATTTTGCTCTTTTGATGAAGTACATGCATCGATAGAAATATCAGTTACAGTGCAACAAAGACAACAAATATAGACTTAAAGTAAACCTGCTAATTCTCAACAAGTAACACATAGTATCCAAACCACTCTTATTTAAGAACCCTTTTTGACAACAAGGAAATGAAGATGAACATTAGGGACTGATTTTGCATGCAAAGCAATCAATGAAAATTACTTTTTTTTTGCACTAGTTTCATAGTGTTAGAATTACCGAAATTTGTATCACTTGCAACAGAAAATATTTTCAGGAAAAACAACCTTTGTTTTGAACTGTTTCTTTAGCTGACATACAAGAATTTAATTAAGTTATTGAATTTAATTAAAATCAAAAGCCAAGGACTAGGTCACTATTCAATCAGTTCAACAGACAACAAACAAAAGTTCCACTTCTTCCCCAAGGTCCTAACCTTGCAAATACATCCACAACCTTAATTCTCCCATCATATTTTGGTGAGACTAATTAAAGCAAGTTAAACGTGATACAGTCTTTGCAGTACTGGAGCCTTACATCCCACACTTACTTTGCATGCACACAAATCTAATTCAACAGGGGTTCTGGATCCCTGGTTTGTTGCATTTAAGAAGCTACTGTCACAGTTAATTAAGATCAAACTCTGATACTCAAGCAAAACATCCAGAAGAGGACCTTTAAATAGTTTAGAGTTGGAAATGAAGTAAGTAAAAGCTATTCAACAAGACATGACACGCTAGCTAAGAATAACCAAGAAAGCCTAAGCACTAGGAAAACATTCAAGAAGACATGCTTGTTAGAATCAAGATCTCCAGTTACCCGCTTTTCTCCTTTTCCCTCCCTGTGGTGTCATGTGTATCACCCTCCACTTCCTCCCCGCCTCTCCCCCCCCCCCCAGGTTAATCCACATGCAAGGCCATAAAGCTTGATCAAGAGGCAGTTCTGCAAAATTTCTTCCAAACTCAACTCTTTTTTGGTGTTATGCGTGGACATACATATCCATGTCTATGTATATGTCCAAGTCTGCAAAAAAAAAGCTGTTTTATCCTATGCTTTATGTAGACTTACATAGATATGACTTCCTGGCCACAAAACAGATTTCTTTGTAATATTATAGTTTAGGTCTGACTGAAGATCACCTAACTACATACCTAATTTTCCTTTTAGTTCTAAGTCTTTGCCTGTTGCTCCCACTCAGCATGGACTGAGATTTTTCTTCAAACAAGATGAAGTTTTCAGAAAATACATGGTGACAGCTGCTGGTGGTGGTGTTTATATTAGTTTGTAAAGAGTGACAAAGCAACAGCCCCCATCTTTGGAGTTCTGACCACCACTGACATTAGGCACTTATGGAATTTAACCTATCAGATTGGTAAGAGACCACATGCACGCTATGCTGATAATACCATTGCCAATTAGTGGCTGGGACAATAAGCCTCAAAGCTAGTTTCCATCGGCCTAAAATTAGCTTTGTTCCAACATAAGTAACTGGAGATTAAACAAGAAAAACTTTGATCTGATTTCCTTCTAATAAAAGAAAGGTCAGAGCATTCTGGGTGAATTACAACTTGTTAAAATGCCAAAACCAAATAACTGTTTGAAAAGGATGAATGTCCTGATCAAAGGCTTTCCCAACTTGGACCTTGGAAAGGGAAGAATTATCTGCTCTGTTCCCCTCAGCTCCTCAGCCCCAGTTGGAGTACTGCTTATCTAACCTGAGTATGTGTATGAAGGAAGAAGGTGGTCATTATTTAGGAATTTGGAATTCCCAATAAAAATACATCTTAAATGTCTCTCAGATTATGTCAGCAAAGCTGGTAGGTTTTTTTCACCAGACTTGAGTGGTGCTCAAAGAAGGTGGCTTCGTTTTTATCTTACATAAGAAAATGTGAACGATGAGTTCAAAACACATCCCAAGGGCTCATTCATTCTGAAATAGATTTGACAGGGCTCACATTGACTATAAAGTTCACACAGATAACACATAAAACTGTTTGAAATTGTAACAAGCATTTAATATGCTGAGTTAGAACAACCAGAATTTCTGCAACAGAATATTACATGTATGTGATCTCATAACTTACAGGAGCCCTGATGTTTATGTAGCAACTTTTTTTCTGTATTGCTGCATGTGCTTGCCTGGTAAAACAGAGTATGGATAATCCTTCTGCATGCAGCTGGTGTTTCTAGACCATTTAGTCTGCATAGCTGAAATATAAACCATTCCTGTGGCTTGATCTTATTCAGGAAACATGGAAAAAAATGTCAGGCAAAGCTTGCTTGCCTGCTCTAAATTGGCCATCTCTAAGTTGTTTGTTGTAGAAACTCACTTTTCCACCTATGTAATACTTGGCTCCCTATTCTTCTCCTTATTTACTCTTAAGAACAAAATTGTGAGCCATTGGGTCTTAGAAGTGGTTGCATATTTATAATAGATTCACTGAAAAACCACCTTGCACTCTGAAACTAGGTTCCACAATAACATACCAGCAAATAATTTAGCTTGTGGTAAAAACAAATCGAGTTATTCTCTGAACACATACGTGCATGCACATGCATACAGGCTTTCATATATTCCTAACTGCTTGCTGTTTCAGTGACCTGTTATTTATTTGCAGCTGTGGGATGCACATACCAATCAATTCTCAACTCAGATGGATTTATCAGAATGCCATATCTAATATTGCCAATAAACAAACACAATCATTCTATTAAAAATGAAGTATTACATCTAGGTACACAGACCTGAAGAGACCTAATTAAACATACTCTTCCAACTGTATACCCAAGAGGCAGGAAATACATCCTTCCTAAATCCATTCTGTAGATCATTATGTCTTAGTTAATATGATCAGCAAATAAAACACATAAGATTACAAACAATGAATCTTAATGCATTCTGAGGTAACGATTACCTTTGGATTAAAATATCTGCAGGACTGGGGCTGTGAGCCTCCAAACAAAGCAATGCGATAATCGTGTTTTTTTCTTCTTGGTCGCGTACCTTCCACTAACTCTTCTCTGTCTTCTGGGGAAAGCAGATGGTATCGCATCCCACCTGGAAAGAAGACAACAACTGTTGCAGCAGATCCGGTGTAGCTCATACATGGAAAGGGATGTTGCGGAGGCAGGGGTGGGGCGGGGTGGTGGGGAAGGGAGTGAAAAGGGTTGAAACCAAGTTTCTACATTACACCTATACAGCTTTGATTTAAAAGGGAATAATGCACAGCAGCACATGAGGACGGATGCATACATCCAGATTTACACTCTATTTCAAATTGAAAACAAGAAATAGTGAAAACAGGACATGGATATGGACTCATGTTATATACCAATTTATTGATCAGCTCATTTAGCCAATATTAACACAAGCAACTAAGTTTGTTGCACTGAAATGGGCAAAAGGAAGCAAACCCAGAGAAAACGAATGGCAGAACTGGGAGCCTAAAGAGGACAATACTAACATTAAAAGAAAGGGCTTATATGCAATGAGGAGTCAACCATGCCTGCCTCCTCACCCCCTAGTTCCTGATTAACAAGAAAGGCACCTCTAGCATTGTACCTCGTGAAAACCCCTCACTTTTGTTCCTAGCTTGACAATGCAAGGTGTTAGTTAAAACTGGTATAAGAAAATAAGCATTCTCCTAAGAAACATTCCAAAGAATGCAAAAATATTAGTGACATTACAAGCCACTAAAACCAGGCAAATAAAAATCCTTATTTCCTAAACAATGCACCCAACTCCATGTCACACAAGAAGTATGACTGAGATGTTAATGGTCAGCAAATACTTACCAACATATATAATTTGAACCTTGCTCATTGACTGGAGGAAAACAGTTGCATACTGGTTTTTAGATCTACACTAACACTCTGGGTTTTATTTACATGGTAATCTGCTAATCCAACTTCAATTAAATGCAGCATCGTAGAGAGAACACATTAATTTAATGTGACAATTTTGTCAGAGCATTTTAAAGCAAGAGATTTTCAAAAATTCCACAACATTTTTTTAATTATACAGAACATTAAAGATTTCAGCTAGAGGTCAACTTACTGATCACCATTTTAAGGCATTCTGGGTTATCCTGAATAAGTGGTTCAGCCTGAACTGTTTTACTTAAGAAGTTCTTTGATATAAGAGGAAATCGGACTTTAGCAAGAATATCAACCATGTACGGCTGGCGATTTGGTTCGTCGTACTTCAGCCATCTGACTGCTGCATCATAAACCTTAAATGAGAGAAAAAGGAGAGGATAAGGTACATCACCACACAGTAAGACAAATAACAAGCTTAATGCTCCAAATTGATTCTTCTGCCTGTTGGAGGTTAACTTATACTAAGTGTTTAGTATGTGGGGATCCATCACCATCTTACCCTGCCCCGCCCCCAAACTTCCCCCCCCCCCCCCAACAACCAACGAAACACTAAAAGACAATGCTCAGACATGAAGTAAAAACAAATGTACAACCACAGAATAAAACCCATCTACAAGCTTTAAAAAAACCCCAAACGCTATTTTTTTCCTTTTCTTCCAAATGAGAGGTATGAATCTGCAATTCACATTAACGTGGGTAATCCCTGTACCAGGTTAAGGTATGCTTTGAGCTCCACATCACAAACACAGGTAATACTTCACCAGAGATGTTGAAATAGCTTCTACTTGGTATAGTCTCCTGAGCTGACAAACTGCTTCTGTTATCAAATTATAGTGTAGGGGCTCCAAATATATTGCTATTGTTCTGTCTTAGGGGACCATTTAAATTAAAGTTTTTAGCTGCAGACTGCTGTAAATTTACCATTCAGAGAGCCTCCTCTCCATCTCCTCTGTACTGGAAAAGATAACGGGTTGTGTTAGGGGCCAGGGAACACAGAACAGGGAAGGTAACCAAGAAATCTACTCTGTTTATGATTGTTCTCTGGGTCAGGAAGAAATGAAATGAAAGTCCAATCTTACCTAGGTACTAAAATACTTCAACGCTGCTCTCAGACATAGCAAGCTTATCTCCTATGCTGCCACTTCAGAGTCAGCACTAACTTCATTACAAATGATAGCACAGTCAATACCTACTCTTAGAGCTGAAACTGATCACAGTGATGAGTGGTGAGTGACTGATATATAATGTGGAAAGACGTTTAATGGCAGAATTAGAGTTACTCAGAAGAACTGTTAAACCCTCAGCTACAATCCTGCAAAATGACCAGGTAGCAAGGGGGACTAAATAAATAAAAAACATATTTAAGACTCAATTCCATCAGCTAAGGAAATTCAACAGAATGACTGGGAAAGGAACCTTGTATCCCTTCATCAACACATACTTTACTTGCATGCAGGAAAAATAGGCCAGCCAGTAATTTAAGGTACCTTCCTTCTTTTTCCCTAAATGTAAATCCACTTTACACCAATACAAAAGTTAGAATATAATGTCAACTTTCTAGAAGTACTCCTGAGAAATAAGATTCCTTTACTATCAGCGGCAAAATTCTGCCGTTTCATACTGCACACTGCCACTTTCCTACGGGAATTTTAACGATGCCATGCCGCCTACACAAGACTTCTACAGTGCTGCCAAGTTAAAGCACGCCATCCTACCTTACCAACAGAAGTTCAAGAACGTAAACTCCCAAGTGTCATTTTGGCTGCAAGCTAAACAACATTTTCAGCTTTGAGAATGTTATGCTGTGACCTGAACTTTTCTCAGCACATGGCAAGAATGTTGTACTGTGACATAAAACTCAATTATACTTATAACTAGCCAAGTAGGAAGCGTAGAGGACTGCTTCCTCATACAAATGTTATATGTGCCAATCAGGAATGAGGCACTGCTGGACTTGCTATTCACAAACTGAGAAAATCTGCTTTGTAATATCTCGGTTAGTGATAGCCTTGGCAGCAGCAATCATAATATTGTGGAGGTTGGGATCCTGAGCGTGCTGAAGGTCGGTGCTAAGACAAGGGTCAAAAATAACAAGAAAGGTTTCTTCAGGTATGTCAACCATAAGCAGAAAAAGAAGGAAGACATAGGCCCACTCTTAAACAGGAGAGTCAATCACCAACAGTGCTGAAAAGGCAGAGGTCCTCAACACTTCCTTCACCTCTGTCTTTACAGCACTGTTGGGTCCCAGGGTTTGAGAAAGAAATTCCTGGCTGATCCAAACACCGACCCACCATCAGTGAAAGAAGAGTTAGCATATGAATTACTACAGGAGCTTGACCCCTACAAATCAATGGGCCCTGACGCCATCCACCCAAGGGTGTTGACAGAGCTGGCTGACATCATCGCAAGGCCACTCTCCATAATCTTCAAGAAGTCATGGAGAACAGGGGATGTCCCAGAGGACTGGAGGAAGACAAGTGTTACCCCTAGCTACAAGAAAGGCTCCAGGGAGGATCTGGGTAACTAGAGGCCCATCAGCCTTACTTCAATCCCTGGGAAAGTTACGGAACGAATCCTCCTGGAGGCCATCACAAGTCAAATGAAGCACGTGATTGGGAAAAGCCAACATGGCTTCGCTAAAGGCAGATTGTGCTTGACAAACCTGGTGGCCTTCTGTGACAGAGTGACTTGCCTGGTTGACATGGGGCGGGTGGTGGACGTTGTCTACCTGGACTTCTCCAAGGCCTTTGATACGGTCCCCCAGAGTCTCCTCCTGGAGAAACTGATGCGTTATGGCCTAGACAAGTGGTCTGTGCAGCGCGTGGGGAACTGGTTGACAGGCCGCACCCAAAGGGTGGTGGTAAATAGCTTTCTCAAACTGGCAACCTGTCACTAGTGGAGTCCCCCAGGGATCGATATCGGGCCCAATATTATTCAACATCTTTATAAGTGATATGGATAATGGCATCAAGTGTAGCCTGATGAAGTTTGCAGGTGACACCAAATTCAGTGGGGAAGTAGACACTCCAGGAGGGAGAGCTGCTCTGCAGGGAGATCTGGATAGGCTGGAAGAGCAGGCCAGCAAGAACCTTATGAAGTTCAACAAGGAGAAGTGTAAGATCATGCACCTGGGAAAACATAATCCGGGAGTGTAGCACAGACTGGGATCCACCTGGCTGGAGAGCAGCTCTGTGGAAAGGGACCTGGGGGTCCTGGTGGACAGAAAGCTCAACATGAGCGAACAGTGTGCTGCTGCGGCCAAGGCGGCCAACAGGATGCTGGGTTGCATCAAAAAGGGCATCGCCAGCAGAGAGAAAGAAGTCATTATCCCACTCTACTCAGCGCTTGCCAGGCCACACCTGGAGTACTGTGTACAGTTCTGGTCCCTGCTATACAAAAAGGATGTGGACAGGCTGGAAGGGGTGCAGAGAAGGGCCGCCAAGATGATCAAAGGACTGGGAAGCTGCCATACGAGGATAGGCTGGGAGAACTGGGTTTGTTCAGCCTTGAGAAAAGGAGGCTCAGAGGGGATCTCATCACCATGTGCCAGTACTTAAGGGGTAGTTACAAAGAAGATGGAGACTCCCTTTTTACAAGGAGTCATGTGGAGAGGACAAGGGGGAATGGACACAAGTTGCTCTTGGGGAGATTCTGATTGGACACCAGAGGGAAATTTTTCACAGTGAGAAGGTCAACCACTTGGAATAGTCTCCCCAGGGAGACTTTCAACAGTCAGCTGGACAGGGTGCTGGGCCATCTTGTTTAGACTGTGCTCTTCCTAGAAAGGTTGGACTAGATGACCCCTGAGGTCCCTTCCAACCTGTGATTCTGTGAACTATCATATTCCAGTGGCTGGTTTTGGCTGGAGTAGTTTCTTCATAGTAGCTAGTATGGGGTTATGTTTTGGATTTGTGCTGAAAACAGTATTGATAACAGAGAGCAGCGCTTACACACAGTCAAGGCCTTTTCTGCCTCTCACCCCACCCCACCAGCAAGCAGGCTGGGGTTGCACAAGAAGCTGGGAGGGGACACAGCTGGGACAGCTGACCCCAGCTGACCAAAGGAATATTCCATACCATATGACATCATGCTCAGCATATAAAGCTGGGGAAAGAAGGAGGAAGCGGGGGACATTCAGAGTGATGGCATTTGTCTTCCCAAGTAATCGTTACATGTGATGGAGCCCTGCTTTTTTGGAGACGGCTGAACACCTGCCTGCCCATGGGAAGGAGTGAATCAATGCCTTGTTTTGCTTTACTTGCATGTGCAGCTTTTACTTTGCCTGTTAAACTGTCTTTATCTCAACCCAGGACTTTTCTCACTGTTACTCTTTTTGATTCTCTCCCGCAACCCAACAGCGGGGAGTTAACAGGCAGTTGTGTGGTGCTTAGTTGCCAACTGGGATTAAACCACAACATCTAGTCACCAGATATTATCCCCCACTCTTAGTAATTCTTATTTTAAATTGAAGCTTTTCTCTGCAAGAGATACACTGAAGGAAATGCATTAATTCTATGAAAGCTAAACTTCTGAGTCAGGAAAACATCCATATCTAAATGGATACACATACCATCTTGACTATGAGATCCCTCTGCTGCACTTCAAAGGTATGAGTCAATTCATGACGAAATACCCAAACAAACTTAAATTACCTAGTTCAAGCACTGGAACAGCATAGCTAGAAAGGCAAGATTTCAGTATGGTTTCAGTGGATTTGACTGAGAAGTTACAAGTACCACCCAGCAGCTACAACCATCCTGCAATCACCTCTTTGGGCTGCAGTGCAGACACACCTATACTCCTCCTATTTTCCCCCAGTAGGAAGAATAAGCTGGCAAAGAAGCATTCAGGGCTGTGCTGTAAGATGAATCAAGCTTCCCAAATGGGACATCTGTGAATGTAATTTGTACCACAGGTTACAACTTTTAATTGAGTGAAACTCCAGGCTCCTTTCAGCCACTTAAACTTTTTTTATGTCCACTCCTAAATAAGGGCATTCCATCAATCCATCACTGTCAATACCTTTAGGAAACTGTTTTGCTTACTCCCTTTATGACTTCTTTCTTCCTAATTTGCTGAAACACATAAAATAACCACACTTGAAATGTGGATATTCATTAATATTTGGTTTTGACCAAGCTAGGATGCATCTTCTATGCTACAATTTAGCAAGCACTATGTGCATGATATACTGTAGGAAGATCAGAAGTGAGATACTTTAAACCAGTTCTTGATTAAAAGAAGATAAAAGTTCACTGCTCTTAGCTGGTACGAAACAGAGATCTCACCTGGTCTTCTGCCCTCACTGTCAACGTATCTTGGTTCAAGAGATGTGTCACGCGCTTAACGTCAAGCTGAAGAAACTCATCTGTCTTGTAAACTTCAGTGAAATGCTGATGGATAAAGTCATCTGCAGTGGCTTTCAGTTCTGGACAGTCTAGGCATTCTGCTAAAACACTTATACCTATGAAGGAAAAAAGAAAAAAGCCTTTCAAAACTTGAACTGCAACTACCTTTAATACATTAAAATAGAATAAAATTTCTGTAATTTCACTGATACTTGCAACCCCAGTTTAAAAAAAAAGCATGGTAATAAATATTCTCTTTAAAACACATGCTGTCATAACTCATCTGCAACTCAAGACAAACTGCAATAAGTACAAGCTTATCCCTACCAAACTAACTGCAGAGTCAGACCAGCAGCACTTGCTGTGTCAACTCTCTCTCCAGCACTATTTCCTCACTGCTTCCTTCCTCATTACAAGGCAGATAACCAGGTCTGAGCCACATCACTGTAACAAAGTCTAACCAGAACAGCTTGAGAAACTGGATCCAGGTTTTATGTATGACCTCCCAACCTGCTTGTGCAGCAGCAGCTGCCAAGCAAGCCCCATTTCCTTCAAGAGTCACAATGAACTGGGACTTTTCTGTACAGGTAGCACAGTCAGCTGCAGACCAACACAAAAAGATCAAGTTGATGCTGTTGCAAGGGCAGAAGGTTGGAATAAAGGTATAAATACCAACTGTTACTGAGAAGCATCATTTCCAACTTCCTGTTAGAAACCAGGTAAGCACAGAGCTTTTCAGCAGCAACTTTTGCTCATCATGCTACAGTCTTCCTCTCCTTCTATGGAGGAGATGGGAAGCTGGGTTGAACCAACTCACCGACCCATGGGCTGCAACTAGCCCAAGCTGCTCAAAGCAGTAAAACGCAAACCAGAAAGATAAAATCTGAGCGTATGACCTCTTCACAAAATTTCAAGAGATTCAGAATAAGGCATGGTTCCTTTCAAATACACTTTTTTTAAAAAAAAATGAACTATGGACTTGCCTATGAGTCTGCAGAGAACACATTTCAATTTGTAAACAATACCTTAAGGAAAAATAGATTTAACCTTTATCTCCCTTTTATTATTAAATTAGCAACATCAGCAAATATTAGAGACCATAATTAATTTTCTAGTTAACAGAAACCAGTGGAAGGGGTACGCCTCAAATCAAGCATAAGTGGCATTTTCCTTAGAAGGTAATATCTTTCTTCCAGCAGTTGTTTCAGAGCCACAGCTGTACTGCACCAAAGTGTCAGTTGTATCATTATAATTCAGATGTTCTGCAAAGCATTTCTATTGATCTATAACATGATTGAGATGTTACTAGGAGAATTACATGGCAAATGTCAATAAGAAACCCTATAAACAAGTTTACCTTTAATTGATTTAAATAAAATGCACCAAATATTAATCTTGAAAAAGCATTTAGTTCCTCTCGTTTACCTTTCCTGTAACACCGAGCTCACATTAGGGCTACAGAATATATTTAATATCAAACCTGCACAGACGACATTCATAGATTTCAGTCAAAATGAAAAGCAACTAAACCCAAAGGTAACCTGAACCTATCCTGTTCATACTTTTAGAAAATATGCTAGTTTTGTAGAAATTACAAGTCTCGAATTTTGTCTCCAAGTACAACAACTGAAAGCTCCACCTCACTCAACAACTGAGGTTCTCCAACAAACAAGAAGCTCCAGGGTGCTGCCAAGCTGGCATGAGACCTAGCACAGTCAGTGCCCCTGAGAGTGGTGAAGACAACTGCCAGATTGTTTTGCCTACAGCAAGGGACAACAGTTCAGATTCAGAGCAAAATTATTTTTTTCATGCCTGGATTTAGCCAAATATTACTGTCTTTTAGACAACACTATATTTTTCAGGAACAGCAAAGTTAAAAAATAAACAGTAAATTTAAGTCTGCATTTCTCTTACCAAGACAATTGGAAGCATCAACTTGTTCTTTTAAAAAGTCCACACACATTTTTTTCACAGGTTCAATTTGATATTGGTTTGCTGCATCTAGTAAAGACTGGACATTATTGCTGTTAACTGAGATTCTGCAAAACAAGGTGTAAGATTAGCATCATTAAAATTACCTGCTTTGTTGTAGTAAAAAAAAAGCAACTTACACCAATTCACATAAATGGCAATATTATTTCCCTGCTATTTGCCCAAGAATCTTTCACACACAGTCTGAAGACACAACCTCCCTTCCAACGTTTCCAAATTGCTTTCATTTGCTCTACATTACTGAGGAAGGGCAAAAGGTAAACAGTCCTGGATTCTGAAGAATAAGCCTTTAACACAGGCCCTCTGCAGTACCCTACTATTGCTTTGACTTGTGTGATTAGCCACCTTCACAAACCAGAAAACGAGCAGAATGTTTTTTCTGACAGTCTCCTACTCCCAAACAGGCATCAGCAAAATCTCTCTCAACTAACCATCAAGACTGCTCTGGCTGATTTGCCCAGAGTACACAAGCAGAACAACCAGTCCAACAGTGCTTCAAGAAAAGGTACAGAGCCCACAGACAAGAGCTTGGGCACCACCGGAGACAAGCATATGGCTGGGGTGCTGACACTGACTGTCTCTCACCACTGATGGAGTATACAATATTCCTCCCAAAGAAAGGGGAAAGCCTTCCTAAGAGTTAAACCCATTGGTGCAAAGATGAAAGGCCTGACATCCATCAGTCATGAGAGCTGACTAAGTAGTACTGTTTAAAATCCCAGTCACCTTCACAAGTTCTGTTAAAAAAAAAACAACGAACAAAAACAACAAACAAAAAACCCACCAAAAAAAACCGACCCCAAAACCCCCAAATTCTGTTCACAGAAGAGTTATCCACCCTGCCTGTCCTGAGCTGAAGGTATAACTCATGGAAATGGTTCTGTGTGATAGCTACTGTGGCCATAAAGAGAAACCCTGCTGATATCAGTAAAGGCCTGAATTTCAGAAAAATGGGAAATATCATTTGACTCCAACACTGAAGTCAAAAGCTTGAAGTGCTTTGAATTGCTTTCTGGAGACAACTACAACTCTTTAGTCTGTAGGGCTTCCTACTGATTAAATAAAAAGGAAACGGGAAGAAGGATAGAAGGTCTAGTCACATCAGCCTTTAAACAAAGTAAAGAATTGTAATGGTAACAAAATTGATGAACCATAAAAGCATTATTTTAAGATTTTATCATTTACAATTGGCAGGCTTCCTAGAAAAAGGTTCAGCTTCAAATAACAAAACTACCTTGCTGTATAAGCAAACTCCACCAGCTGTTCAATAATGTCAGGTTCTGCATCTTTTAGCTCCACTTCAAAGGACTTTGATTCAAGCATATTTGCTGCAAATAGATTAAAAGACAAACTACATCAATAAACCACTCTTGTTATTGTACATTTTGCAAACAGTAGAAAAATAAAGTGATTATACAAAGTGGGAACCTGCTAAAAACTACACACAGTTAATTGCTCTTTTCCCAGGATTACTAATGCAAGTCAAGAAGGAAACAAGGCAGTGGGACAAAGATGGTAACTGGTACGTGCACGTGCTTCTATTACGTAAATTATGATAAAATGTATTAAATAGAAAAGGTCATAGCAGCTGTTGACTGGAGTGCAGACTGCCAAGTTAGCATTACTAAAACCAGGACGCACATGCTGCACTGTCAAAAGCTACTTTTGCATTCAAGCTCCAAGAGACAGCTCCAAGCTCCCCACATCCAGGCACAGCACTGTAAGTTTGCCCACAGCCAGTTAAAAGCTGACCATTGGAAGGCAGTTATTTTACTTCTACTTGACTTTAATGTGTATTTTATAGCAGAGTAATTTTACAATTCATGGATGAGGCATACAAAAGTAAGATCGATACTGCATAACTGAATTTGTAAAGATAGCATAACTACAAGAATATTTACACTTCTGAAAGGCTTTTTTTATATGTGGCAGTGCCTAATGGTGGGAAGCAATGGGGAAGACAAATTCTGTCATGGGAATAAGAACTTCCAATTTTCAGGTTAAGGGAGGGAGACCAGCTCTGATACAGTGTATGGGCCCCAATTAATAAGACAGCTTACATATGAAGCAACACTGGATCAAAACAGAATTAAAGGGAAGTTGAGAGGAAGGGTGAACAGAGATGAATGGAAGGACAGAAAATGAGGAAATCTTCACTTTTATTTATCCCTGAAATTAATCACTTCCATAAAATAAACAGCTTGCCAGCCACAAGTCTAACAGGATATCATAACGAAAGTTTATAATCAGTCAATTTTGAAAAGACTTACTAGTAAACATCAAGTTAAAAAAATGACTGGCTGAAGCAAGTACAACACGGTGAGCTGGGATCTTTCTTTCTTGAACCATAAGAATGACATCACATAGAGTTTTCTAAATCACAGGAAAAAACAGACAAAAAAACCACAAAGATCAGAATTTTTGAAAAAAATCTTTCAGCAATATTTCTTTAAAACCAGCTTATGGAAATTCATTGCTTCTCAATCCACACAACAGGAGTATTATGTAATAACAAGGTTTTCTAAAGTCAAAGTTAAGCTCAGTAACCTGGAGAACTAGCAAAGTTCAGTTTACCCATTAATTTGTACCTTAAGAATAGTCATGAATAAGACACCCACTCTTGATTAAATTTTTTCCTGTGGAGTTTACATAGCCTCCAATAACATAGGCTCTGCAGTATCTATCAGGGGCTGCATTTACATTACACCCTTTTCATCAATCAGTGTCTCTCTCTCTACTCAGCTGCAGATTTTCAAAAAAACTCATAGAAGCCTCATATCTGAAGAATGCCATCATATTGCCCAACCAGAGTGAAAGTGATGAGCAAGTTCAAAGCATTCAATGGAACATTTTTAAGAATTGTATCCCAAAAATACCACTTCTATGGAAGGGTTTGACTGGTCGCACCTCAAGGGCAACTAACTAGCTTCCAGACAAAATAATCTATTTTTATTTCTCATTTGCTTGCTATTTGTATGAAGCAGTTCGTTTCTCTCCTACATGTGAGCTGTCATGCACTAGGAGAAAGGAAAGTGACAGTACTCATAAAAGTTGTCAGGAGACATCAGAGGAGAGTAAGGGATTGGGTTAAAACCACACAATTTGAGTAATAAAACCATACAATTTGGTATCCTTTCTAAGAAAATATTGATTAAAATAAGTGCACACCATACTGCAGTTAATTATAACACACTCTTTATTAAGAAAGAAAAAGCTGAGCAGCACCGCTCCCTAAAAACAGGAACTAATTTTCAACTACTACCTTAAGTTCATGGCGCTACTTTAAGAAACAGCTACTGACAACCAGCCCAATACTAACCCCAGAAAATAGCATTTCTACTGTGGGGAGTGTATACTTGCTTAGAACCACATGAGAATATTTTCCACACACAGACAATATTACCTAGGGCACACCTAACAAGGCTGATAATCCATATCTGCAGCCCCTTCAGATAAACATATTTTTTAGTTTCTTGAAGGAAAGGACACGTAGAAGCATGCTTTGGACAAAATAATACATTTTTTAAAATGTTTTAATTAGAAGTTAGATTGGAGGGTGACATACAGCTTCCTTTGTACACATGTAGCTTTAAACCGTTTAGGATTGAAACAGCAAAAAAAGAGACCATTTGAGAAAAGTTTCAGCAGAAATCCTTTAAAGCTGAAGTTCCTAGCACATCTGGTTCAAAACAAGAGTCAGGAACCAGCAGTACAAGATACCATGAAATCCTGCGGCCAAGCTTTGCCAAGACTTGCAACTGTTGTTTGAATGCCACGCTGCGTTTCTAAGATACATTCATTGCCTCAGCTCTGCATTTGAAGCACCTCAGATATTCTAAGGCCTCTCTGGGTGCGCAAAGAAATATTTGTCAACCAAAACGGACCATCATTTTAATTTCTTCCCCTGGGATGTTTCTGGGTGTGACTGTTCCATTTCAGCTAATGCTTTTCTGAGGATTTCTGTACTTCTTTTTAGAAGGACCTATTGGCATTACTGGGTCACCTCAATGAGGCAACAGACGACTGGTGTTACATCAACCAAAGGACACACCCGAGCGCAAGCTTGCATTAGAGCACTTCACCTTCCAAATAACAGGTTCAGCAACACCTTGCGACTCTGTCCCAGCTTCATTCTCAATTATTTCACTCTTGGCTGACCTCCACTCAGCTGCAAAGTTGCAACAAAGGATTTATGCGCATGCTGTCATATAGCTCAGTAAAACGCACAAAGACATGGGCCATCCCATGTTGGAGATGAGCAAGAAGTCCCCCATACACTAAACATACTTGCCCCCAACATGTTACTAAGTGCACGTATGTCCATAGTTTACTCTAAACCCCCATACTCATGCCTCTAGATCCCAGCTCACACAAAAAGCAGCCTCTAAAATTGGCTGTACTTTCCAACTGGCCCATTTTCCACAGCATTAATCTAATGCATTTAAATAGCTAGGGCTCCATACGCATGTTGCTATTTCCATCACAGGAAATTTTTAACTCATATCATATTTAGGTTTTATAACCACAGCATAGCCCTTGACTTACTAACATACAAGAAGAAAGAGCTGCCTATACATCCTCCTAAACTTTAGCATAACTAATCAGCTGAACTACCATATTTTCCTCTGGCTCCTGCTGACTTCCTAATTTTATCCTACATAATCGCACCTACCCCTGCCCCTCCTGTTAACCTCCTGTTACAAACAGCTCCTAAAAGGAGCATGAGTGTCATGAACTATGCAAGAACTTCTGAAGCCATCAGGATGTGCAAAGCTTCCATCTGAGGTCAGATTAGAATTTTCCAGGGAACTCTGACAGCAAGCAAAATTCAGAGTTGCACCTCCCCAGGCATAACAGAGTTTGAAATTTGAATCAGAAGGGCACACAGATTTCACAACACTTAATCCTGATCCTTCCTCTCCCTGTTTAGAGCAACTTGTAAGTAGATGCGAGTCGGCACTCTACTATACTGAAAGATGAGGCATTTACACAGAACAACATGGTACCACATACTAGAGTAGTAGCACGGTAAAGCACTGTGATTTCCCTGCGCTAGGGGCTGTACATACATCTAAAAGAGGGTAATATTTCCTCTACCAACTTACAAAACATAACAGCACCTGACACCCCTGTGTCAACAGAGGTATGAGCTAAACAGTGATGAGCTGAGTTATGAACTGAGTTATGAGCTACGCCCTGGAATATGCTTACCCAATTAGAATAGAAGCCTACATCAAAAGAGCAGATTATAGGCTTTAAGTCTTAACTCCTCTACCTGAAGTCATTGCAACCAATTTGGGTTTTCATACATAGGAGCTCAGTTGCATGAAATGGCTTATGCAGCAACACAACTCACTGTGTATTAGTGAGAGAAGAACAGGGCTGAAGAGCTGGAGAAAAGCAGAGTCAACACTCTGGTATCACTTGCTAGGCCAGGACCCAGACTGTTGACAAACACATCATTAAAAGCTGGACTGAGCCTTTGGCAAGACTAACACTGGGAGACAAGCAGCTAAACTCTAGAAGATACAACGCATGACAGTGCCAAGTACGAAGCCCCCACCATTCTTTAACAGCTGGCTTCAGAGTCAGCTTTAATTCTGGCTCCACATCATTGTTTTTAAATGAACCATAGTTCCACAATCAAGCCAGCTCCTCCTCTGAAAAGAAAGCTTTCTTCACATGTAAGGAGTTAGAGAGATCATCCTTCTGCTCTTGTACCAGAAGCCTGAGCTTTTTAAGGGGAGGAAAAAAAATTTTTTAAGTCAGCATTTCTTTCAGTTTGGACAGCTCAACTGAAATTCATTTGTATGATTATAATTTTGGTTACCATTCTTGTTCTACCGCTGGACAGAAGAGTCACCTTTAATAATCATTAGACTATTGATCTAGGGATCTGATCTGCCAAAAAAAAAGTCAGAATTTGTAAAGACAAGGCCACCGTCCCCCTACACGGCCACTGGCTTCTTAATGAGATGGCCAGATGCGTTTGGCTTTGAAGCACAAGAAGAAACACTACCTGTGAAACTGAACCCTGGCTCCAGCCATCCCCCTCCTCCCGCTGCCGCTTCACTACGCTGGCATTCACGGGGGTACACAGCCGATCTGCTCAGGGGCAAGTCCCTGGTTAAAGCTCAGCAGCAACAGCTTTTTACTCCCCTCGGGTTTCTGTTCGAAAAGGGCTGTGTGAGTACTAGAGCTGGAAAAAGCTCAGCAATCAATCGCAGTTTAGGTTCTGCCCTGACTACAGCGTAGTACTACCCTAGGCAAGGTTTTATTAGGTAACGAAGCAGATCCACCGTGTCTTCTCCCTTCAGCACCACCAATTTACAGCCGTTGCACATAAAAACCTGAGCTCGTTACGCTTGTCCCGGCGTAGGGCAGGGCTTCGGGAGCGGCCTCCGGCCGCGGCCCGCCGGAGGGGCTCCCGCAGCCGGCGTTCCGCCCGCTCGGCGGCGCCGCCCCGAGGAGCGGGCCTCGGCGGGGAGCGGGCTGTGCCTGCGGGCAGCCCCGGGGAGCGCCGATCCGCCCGGCTCCGCGGCGCCTCACACGGCGCCGGGCCGCCCGCGGCTCGCCGCCAGCCCCGGGCCCCACCGCCGCCGCCGTACCTGCTTGCGCATGGTGTTCATCACCCCCATAAAGCTCGCGAGCAGCTTCGCCTCCTCCCGGGCGGCGAGCTTCTTCTCCGTCTTCTTCTTGCTGCTCTTCTCCGACCCGGGAGCGGCCATGCTCCCCGGCCCTCACCGCCGCCCCGCCACCCCCGCCGGGGCACATGCGCCGCCGCCGCCGGGGAGGCGCCCGCCAGCTGCCGGGCGGCGACCGGCGGCCCCCGACACTCGGCACCGGGAGGGAGGGGAGGGGGCGTGCGGGGCTGGCCCCAGCCGCGCCGCCGACACCAGAGCGACGCCGTCCGCGACGGAAGCGGCCTCCGGACGAGGGGCGGGGCGCGCTGACGCCATCGGTCAGCGCGCGGTCCCCCACGCGGGGTAAACAAAGAGCGGAGGGGCGGGGGCTCGTCACGTGGCGGGCGGGGGGCGCGCATGCGCGGGGCCGTGGGCGTCGCCTGGGGGCGCTGTGAGTTGGGCGACCGTTAAATTTACCACGCATGGTCAGAGAGTAAGGGTCTTGTAGGGGGGTTTCTGGTCTGTGGGGGTGATTTTTACTGTTATAATGGGGATAGTTCAACTAAAGAACACTTGGTTTCAGTTCTTATTAACATCCCAGTTAGTTGTCCGCCTTGACTATATATTAGCCAGCTTTTGGTGTCTTCCAAGGCAGGATGTTCCTTTTCACTAGCCTCTCGGTTCTTCTTCAAGGATATAGTTGTAAAACAAATGCTTCTTGGTCACTCAGCTTCCTTCTCTGGCTGCTAGGCCCACATGGTTCATTGTTACTACTTAGCAGAAAGTTCCATTTTCTTTAGTATAAGGGAAACAAACATGAACCAGAGGCAACTGCTTCCCTCTCTCGGCGGCTGCAGCTGCCCCTCTTCCAGAAATAACACGTTGGCCAAAATATTTGATGCTTCAGTTGCCATTTTTTGGACAGTGCTGTGACAGCCAAAACTGCGCTTTAGTGTAAATTTTCTGTTTGTGTGTTTTGTATGATTTTTCCAATTTTAATTCCACAGATAACAAGGTGTTGAACAGCTTAATGCTGTGACTTGAAGGGATATTTGTGCATGGAATAAAGTGAAGCTTTGTTTTGTTAATGAAAGGAATGGGTGGTTTTGTTCCTGATACCGTGTACTTTATGGTAAGTCTTAATAAGATGGACTTTGTACCCTGCTTGATATTCTGTGGTTCTGCCATCTAACAATTATTCCTACATAGGAGTAGTAAGAATTTTAACACATTTATCCTTTATTTAATTGAAATAAACAGACTGACACAGGCATCACCTGACTTTCCAGATTTTACAATAAAACAGTAAAATGGGAAATCTACACCTCTCTTGCCACAGTAATAGCCTGAGAAAACTGGGAATCTACATCTAGCCAATTTCAGATTTTATGGTGTAAAGAATTTACTTGGAGTGTTTTAATTTCAGGTTGAAAGCAATCATAAGATGCCTGCTTTATGCATGGGATACACAAGAATAACTGTGTTGCACCCCTGAGTGCATTCTCCTGTTCTGGAAGCTTAGTCAGCTGAGTTGAGTTCAGCTTGCTGTGTCCCAGATTGTCAGCTTTGCTGATAAGAGCAGTGGTAAGGAAAGCTAAAAGCAAGGGCTTGCCCTTCCTTTCTCTTGGGAGCTGCTTTTAAGTAGAGAATTTATTGCCGGCTCCTGTTACACTGATAGACACCACATGAGCACTTCAGTACACTGATACTGCTCATGTGCTACCCTCCTTTGTGCTGTGCTGTCCCTGGGGTGGGCAGGGTCACTTCTCCTAATGATTGGCATTAGTATGTAGCATTAGTCATACAGCATAGACGTATAGCACAGTAGCATTAGTAGCATAGTCCTATAGCATTAGTCATAGCATCAGGGGAGATGTCCAGGAAGGTGCCTGTAATGCAGGCAGGCAGCTAACATGATGTCCGTATCCAGATCAGGCTCAAATGAGGGGTCAGCCATACCCGAATCCTATGAGCTGCTTCAGTGGGATTTCAGGCCGAGGGTAACCTCTGATGCAGGGAACTTCTGTACTCCATAAGGGGCAACATAGCACAAGGCCAGTTTCTTTCATGAAGTTTTCACTACTTCAGGCCATGGTACAAGACAAACAGCTTGTAAGGGAGCAGTGAGGGCCAGTTGTTCCAAAAGGGATGGTGAGCCGGGAGCAGAGCATGATACCAAAGCAGGTGGGAGCCGTTGTGTCACCAACGAGGAGTTGGCATGCTATGTAAAATAGTTCTAGATTTACTTTAGATGTAAATGCTTTTAAGATTAAGCATCATTTTAGCTAAGATTCTATATTCCATTTTGATGAAAACCAGCTATCATTTATGTGCGTGTGTGTACATATGTGTGTGTACATGCACTGCAATGTGTAATTAAACAAAGCCACACTGTCAAAATGGAAAGAGACCCCAAACATATAGAGGTCTTAGATTTCAGGTCCAAGATATCAGAATGTTGGAGAGATGGCAGAAAATGTTATAATCTCAGGGACAAAAATATCTTATTCAGAATTTTGAGATGAGGATTAGAAAGACGAGCCAGCTCCTTGTGAAATCTGAGAAATTAAATTAAAATCTTTTAAATGAATAGACAGTTTGTAACATATTTAATACATATGAAAGCATCATAATATGCTGTGTCTCTTTTAAACACATTGTTAATCTTAAAGCGCTCTATAAACATTAGCAGTTTAATGATATCTTATCCCTGGATTCACAAACCAAGGTTAACACTAAAAATAGAAAAGGATTATCCTCTTCTCTAAAGCTTATTTTATTTCTGAGCTTAACAGGGAAACCTTTGGCCTGGTACAAACAATATCATATCCGTTGTGGTTTTGAAAGTGTATCATATTACATTTTGAGCGATCAGCTAATGCTGCTAAACAGGCTGGTGCAGGGCAGCTGGATATCCTGAAATGTTTTAGTGAACACTGTTTGCTTAATCCAATAATCTCTAATCCATAGTGTGGTAGAGATGTTTCCATCAAGAAGCTGAAGTATCGTTCTGAAATGTAGAAGATTAACAGGGCCTGACTCTGCAGTACAGAGTCAGAATGACACAGGGTACCAGTCATATTCAGCTCTTTATCCTAGCCTGGGACTGAAAATTAGAATATATACAGCATCCTTTTGTCTCAGGGGTGCGTGTTTCTTTGGGCAGGAGGAATGCCTGACACTGGTGTGAGATTAATGCCCTTTGGCGTTAATAATTTGTTACATACTGTCTATAAATGGTAACAGTTCACCTGTGTCTTGTTTTTTCTGATTCACAAAGCAAGACAAAAAGTAGAAGTTCTGAATCTGAATGTATGTGATATCTCATTATGTCGCAATGATACAGACTTGGTATGGAAACTGCTGCCACAATACAGATACATCTGTTATTCCGGTTTTGTGTCTTGTTCTCTTGAGCCTGCATCTACTCACCCATCTCCCCATGCCTCTTCTTCATTCAGGTGAAGCCACACTTCTCGCAAGGCCTCTACCTTCTTTCCTTTCCCATCCTCTTGCCAGCAGTGCCTCTGCCTTTTGTGGGCAACATGTGCGTCTTTGGGAAGATGGGGAAGCTGAGGAGACTTGTGGGTCCTAGTAGGAATGCGAAAGAGAAGAGGAGAGTTGTGCTGGACGTGGAGAACATCTCATGTCCACTTGCAGTGCAGCTTTTGCATGAAAGGAAGGCTCTCAAGGGAGCTCTACACTCTTCCCACGGAGATCAGGAGAAATCCCTCCTTCCCACACCAAGCAACCTCCCTTCAAAAGCACAGTGATCCTCTCTGAAAGATTTCGTGCTATTGTGACACTTAGTGGTATTATGATCCTATTTCTGGCAGTACTGTAGCAAAAGGCTCAGATGCCTTGTGTCGGCTTTTGTGGCAGGTTGGGTGCCCTCTACTTAGGCCAGCATGGATGACTGATGGCTGCAAGCAGTGCTGCTGTCGTGAGTAGAGCTGAGAACCCAGGTGAAGCAATGAAATCAAACAGCAACCTGTGACTTGGGATCCGTAACAGGCTTCATTCAGCATATATCGACTGAAGAGGGGCTGGCACATTTGGCATGAAAGAAAGATTGCCCAGAAGAGGCCCTAATTATATAGTTAATAGACATCGCTTTAAAACCAGTTCTCCTCTTGAGTTTGTGATCAATTCATATTCAGTGGATTAGAGAAATATGAGTCACAGCAGAGAGCAAAAAGATCAATGACAAGCACTCAGAGCAGACACTACTGGATTAGTGGAAATATGACATCAAATATGAAAATAGATGCTTAGTTGGGGATAGTATTAAACCAGGAATTGTCAGCAGGTTTAACTTTTTGAAGTGGGCTGTGCGTGGGTCTTGGGTATATTATCTAACAAAGTGGGAAAATACTTTCCAAATTGTAATGTTTCTTATTCTTAACCAATCCCAGATTTTTTTTAAAACACCCTCAAGGCTGTTCTTCATTTATCCTTTACTTATCCTGAAAAAGGACAAGTTCTTTTTTTGCCATACATATAGGAATTGCTACATATAGGAATTTTAACTGTCTTATGCCAGAAGGAGCGCCAGGACAAGTCATAACATAGATGCTCACAGGAGGCATAAACTTTAAGGAGAAAATGGGCTTACCACCACATTAGCCAGGATGCCTTACTGTATGCATTAAGAAGATCAAATGTTTATTTCCTTCTACTCCCAAGAGCAGTGGGAGAACTTAGACTTCCTGAAATCAATATTCTGGTTTTGACTGGCACATTTTTAACTGTTGCTGGTCTTCTTGGGAGCATGCTCTTACTGGGTGCTGGCAGCCTTTTCTGAGCAAGGATGCCTTGTCCCACCTTTTGTCAGTCCCTCTGAGCTGTGCCAGAGCACGAGGGGAATTTGGTCTGAACAGTTTCCTCATATCTGAAGTATTTCCAGGACACTCCCTCCTGTACCATTTGCTAGAGGTCCTTCTGATTTCTCGGAGAGTTGTTTTAATGTCTTCAATTAAGGCTTTCTTGCTGCTTGTTTTCAGAGTCCAAGTACCCTTTTCACATGGCTTTATTTCTTTTTTCTTAATTAGATAGTTCCCCTTTTTTTTTCCCTCTCATGTTTCAGACTTGTGCCTTCAGTGCTAATGGAGGGGGGACTCTTGTTTTCTTACCATGCTGTGAACTGTGGCTTACACCATCCCCTGGCATCCCGACTTTTCTGTTCTGATAGACACGTCAGTTTCATTCAAGCTTTAAAGGCAGGGGGAAGAGAGACTAAAATGGCTTTATACTTTGTTTGCTTATTCATGATGTAGGGAAGTTGGGGATTTTTGCTGCCTTTTTGCATTAAAGAGGAAGGTCCCGTTTGAAAACCTGGACCATGAAATAATTTACAAGTGAAGCCCTAACTGGCAAAGTGATTCTTTTTCACACTGTGTAACTGCTGTGTGTACTCTTTAATTTGTACTGCTTGTACAATAATGCTTATCTGAAAGCAGCACATTTGTGCCAGGGAGCAGGACGAGCGGGGCTGCCCCAGGAAGGAGCTGGCTGCTGAGCAGACCCCAGTCCGGCAGTGTCCTTGCAGGCAGGGTGCTGTCCCCCACCTCAGAACAGGGCTGGGGTGGTGACAGGACCTGCCGACGGTCATCAGAGGAGGTGAGGGGTCAAGAAGCTCTGGCCCCTGGGCAGTGGGCAGGGGTCCTGGGCAAGGGTGGACAGGTCACCGCAGCCTGCCTGTGTGCTCAGGGTCCCAACGATTTATTTGAGGGAGTTCTTCCAGCAAGACAACACTTAATGTATTTGATTTTGAAAGTGTAGCTCTTGCATTCTCCCAAGCAGAATTTCATGCTATTTAATGTCACTACTGTTGTAATACAACTCATCTGTATCTCAGTGGACAGGCTTGGGACATGATGGGTTAAGGAACGAGCCACAGCTTTATTCTGGCAGGCCAGGTTGGTACGTGCCTTTTGTCAGGCAGTGGTCCTTTTTCGTGACGGCACTTCCATTTTAGCTTCTTGTGGGACAATTCATCGCCTGATCCAGCCTAAGGAGGCAACTGTAACAAATGCTTGTAAATACTCTGAAAACAATCTCCTTTCGGGAATGGATAACGCAAACAAGACGGAAAGCAGAGGACTGCCTGGATCCCTGTTTGGCTGACTCCAGCCAGGGAGTGGGATGAAATTAATTCTGCTGCAGGAGACATTGCACAAAGTTGTTAATTCTGCTGCTGGAGGCATTGCACGAAGTTGTTAACATCTGCCGTAGGCTGAATACATCTTCTGGGTTTTGGTAATGTTTGGAACTAATTCCAGACCTTTTCCTTTATTTAGCTTTTCCACTCCGAAGAACGATAAATATTTAGGCTGTCTATAATACTTCTAATCCAACCCACTTCTCTGCCCCTTCCTCAAGAAAAAAACAATATTTCATGTGTCTTCAAGCCAATTCGGTAACTACTATAGCATGGGTTGTAACAAAATGCCAGTATAGCAGCTGAACATAGCAAGCCTGTCTCTGAAGTGTAAGGATTTGGAGTTGGCTTTGCTGTTTGCTGGTAGCACAGGCTGCTGCCCTCTGGAACTGACCTGTGGGAGCTTGCCAGGGGCTGGGCCAGCAGAGCCTGAACCTACAGCTGAGTTTCTGGATACTACAGAAGCCCTAGGCTTCCTTGCCCATCAGAGGGAAAAGCAAGCAGCCCTAGCAAGGGAGGTTTTGTAGCAAAGTCATAATAATCATAGGATTAAAAAAACCTGAAGTCAACAGGGGAATGAATTGCAAAAAAAAAAGGTACCCTTCTTAAGAATCATAGAATCATTAAGGCTGGAAAAGACCTTTAAGATCATCAAGTCCAACCATCAACCCAACACCACCATGCCTCCTAAACCACGTCCCAAAGTGCCATGTCTACGCATTTTTCAAACACCTCCAGGTGTGGTGACTCCACCACCTCTCTGGGCAGCCTGTTCCAATGCCTGACCACTCTTTCAGTAAAGAAATTTTTCCTAGTATCCAATCTAAACCTACCTTGATGCATCTTGAGACCGTTTCCTCTTGTCCTATCACTTGTTATTTGGGAGAAGAGACCAACACCCACCTCGCTACAGCCTCCTTTCAGGTAGTTGTAGAGAGCGATAAGGTCTCCCCTCAGCCTCCTCTTCTCCAGGCTAAAAAACCCCAGCTCCCTCAGCCGCTCCTCATCAGACTTGTTCTCCAGACCCTTCACCAGCTTTGTTGCCCTTCTCTGGACACGCTCCAGCACCTCAATTTCCTTCTTGTACTGAGGGGCCCAAAACTGAACACAGTACTCAAGGTTCAGCCTGATGTTCTGATGGTATTACTTAAAGTTACTGGGCATCAACTTGATGAAGACTTAAACATGCGTTCTTTTTAGTGAGTTTGAAATACTATGGTACAATATACAATATATACAATATGTACAATGTACAATATGGTACTATATACAATAGGATATTCCCTGTCTTCTTCCAGCATGTTCTGCCCTTCTGCATGTTCTAGCAAACAGACTCCCCCAAGGGCTGTCCTTTCCTCTTGAGAACTGGTCTTGGGAGAAACCTAGTAGAAAAAGGATTACTTAACCTAAATAGCTCCTTTTGGGGATGGCTTTCAGTATTAATAAATCCACTTGCTAAGAAGGGGAATTCAGGCAGTATGTGTTTAAGTGCCTGTACTTGTTTAAGCTCACAGTAGGTTAGCCTCTGAACTGGAAGCAGGATCAGGGAGTAGTAGAGCTGTTTGTGCAAAAGTCCAAATCAATGGGTACAACTGCCGCCTTGCGTTAGGAGAGCGTCAGCCTCTCCACAACTCAGGTTTCAGCAGTTCAGAGATTTATTTTCAGCCAAATAATAAAATTTCTCTGACCTTGCAGTAAAAAGCTGTATTTGAACTATTTGAGTGTGACTATTTTCAACATGAATTTGTAACTTAGTAGCTTAAATCTTTTTTTTTTTTTTAATTAAGACATAGAGGACAATATAGGAACAGTGAAGCCAGGGACTGAGTTTACCTGAATTACTTTGGTCTTTGTGAGCTTTACCCACAGCTAAACTGAGGTACAGAAAAGGAGCATACAATAGCAGTTTAGCAAAGTTCATGTTATCTCACCTACCAATGAAGGCTCACAAATGTTGGATTTAATCAAGTTGGCATCAGCAGTTCCGAGTCACTGCTTTTTGCTGATTTCCCAGGGTGAACACAGGATATTCCTGAGACCCTTCTACTTGAATAAGCCAATGAATTGCTTCTTGTTCAAAGGCCGAAAAAAGGAGAAGACAGGATTGCCCTCATATAGGGAAAACCCTTAGAGGGGCATGATTTTAAATTTTTTGTAGCAGCACATTAGGAAACAGCTGAACTCTCTTCTTAATGGTCGTGTTGGATTCTATCATCATTTAAAGGAACTCGCAGCCCCTATGCCCCGCCAATAATAGTTCTATATATACATTTTTAAACAAATCATATTTTTCCATTCCAAATGCTGCCTGGAATGGGATGCCTTCAAGGAAACAATGTGTGAGTCATACTCAAGAGACATGCAATCGAGGCACCTCCTTTGGAACAAAGTCATGTATATCCAGCTAAAATATCCAATTATAAACAATATCTTGTTACTCACATAATTGCCCAATGGCCTTAGAAGCAATCTGGGTTTTTTTATGACAGTAAGAATTAATATTGAGTTGTTGATGTTAAAAGTTCAAATAACATCACATAAAGATTAAAATGCCATTTCAGTGATAGTTTTTTCTGAATTATATTAAGAAAAGAAGTATAAGTGTGTGATCATTTAAGTCTTACAAAACTTTTACACCTCATTAAACACTTGTTTGAATGTCTGAATGTAAAACATACTTTTGGAGGGTTAATTTTCGTGGGAACCTCAGGGTGGATGGAGAAGTCACTGTAGATTTTGGTGGGTAAGATAGCAGTACTCACAAACTTGCATGGATTGTTTTTTCCTGTGTACCTTTCTGTATTATGAAAATACTATTATAGAATAGATTTTCTCAACCCCTTGGCTCTAGTTTTCAGTTCTCCCACTCTGAGAGGTATGGGAGAAGTAATGGAAGGACAGAAAGGTTTGAGAAGACATATGTATGTGTTAGAGCCTGCTCACTGCAGGTGCAGGATAGAGGGTCTCACAAATGATAAACAAATACGGCTTATTTAGGAGGAGAAAAATAATTTTGTGTGACCCGTGCATGGAATTCAGGGAGTATGGAATCCATAGGTCCAGCCAGCGGCCCCCCTGCTCAGCTGTAATACTTTCCTGTTATTGCTGCTGTTCCATCCTACTACTAACATAGGTCCTGTTGCTCTCTTTATTCCTGGGATAGCATGCATGTGCCATATGGAGCCAGCACAAGAGTAAATTGTAGGCTGAACTTCACCCACTCTCCAGAAAATTGTCAGGACCTAGGGTGACTAATAAGGGCTGTAGAAGGGAACCCAGAAAACGCAGGTTAGTTAGCAAAGTCAACTGACTACACAGACAAGCTCCATCATTTTGGCATTTACTTGAAGAAAATAAAATACCTAGCCCCCCTAACTCTTCTCTCCCCAGCCACCCGCTGGGCTGAGGTTTTTGGAGGTTTTTTATAGCACAGACGTAGGAGACCTTGAGAGCTGGGAGCAGCCTGTACTCTGAATGACTGCTGAAGGAGCAGTGATCCTTGGTGTTAGTAACACATGTGCTATTGGGAGTAAATAGCTTTGAGGAATCATCTTGGAATGAACTGGTGTATTTGTCATGTTCATTTGACTGCATGTTTGTTTTGTGGGTAGAAAGAAGCTGGTTTTGAAGGAAACAATTAATGATGATTAAAGGAAGCTGTTCTGCAGTCAATTGTAACTGCTTTCTGGAGCAGATCATGAGGGTTGCTGGACTGCTGTCTTTCACTGAGTCCTCCAGTGACAGTGGTATCTCCCTATTTCTCTATCTGTAATATTTTATGCCTTTCCTTTTTAGTGTTCTTCCTCTTGGATCCTCTTGGAGCTCTTAACTACCCCTATTCAACAATCTTACCTCTGTAATTTTCCCTTCCTTTGTTTTGCCTGGACTTTCTCACAACTTTTGGTCACAACCTAGCAATTCTCTCAGAAGTATCAGCCAAGGTTAGTCAGCGAGGCTATATCGGATTGGATCCTTGGCACAGACAGCTGAACCCATGGGGGTTACCAGAGGAGGTAACCAAGAGAGGGTTGAAAGATGCACTAGGTGGGAGGTTACAAGATACAGTAGATCTTTCTGGATCCAAGCCCAGACAGTGCTAAGTATGTATACGTTGCAGGGATGCTGGAATAGTATGGCTGATTTCAATAGTGTGTCGTATTATCCCTTTAGAAAATAATCCAAAATTCAAACAAATTAATACAAGTCTTTATGAGTATGTAAAGGTCAGACAGCGCCTGTTACACACTGACCTACGATATCTGACTTCTTCAGTCATGGCAATGCATCGATATCTCCCCAATAATACACATGCAACTGTGATATAATAGGGGCTTTACTGGTTTCCACTGGGCAGTGAGTGGGGCTACGACACAATCACCAACCCACTTTGAAACAAACAACCCTTCTCTCTCCCCCCCTGCAAACAATAAGATTGTTAGATCCAAGGCCAAATTCATGTTGTGAACAGCTGCAAATCCACTGACGTCAGCAGAGCTGTAAACACTTAGTAAAACAGACAGTCCAGCTCTTGGTGGTTTTTTGGATGAATTTCAGTGGGACAATTGCATTCTATCTATCTAAAACTCTCTTGAGTTTTTCTTTAGATGGATATGTTTTTCCCTGCCCTGTGTAGCACTGAAGTGTGCTGTCAAGCAGCTGCTTGTGCCGTGTAAGTGATTCTTGCAGCTCTCTGCCTTACAAAGCAGATTAGAGGCTGGCTGGAGAAACTAGCTGCATCATGGAAATGTATGAGATTGTAAAAGGACAAATAAAGCTTTGTATCTCAAGGGCCTAATAAACGCGATATCCTACAATGCAGGATCAACGAAGCATACTAGAGAGGCACAGGCCCTACGTGGCCAGCAAGAAGTGTGACTATAATATTCAACGGGCTGCTCAAAATAGTCTTAGTCTTACGTGATGCAGTCCACTCTGGCTTGATCTTGCAAAGTGTCTAAAAACACTAGTCCCATTGACATAGGGTCACTTGAGTTACTCAGTGAAACAGAGAACCAGCGCTGCGGAATTTCAAGCTTAAGAATAGTCACTGCTAATTGCAAGGACTTACATTTTTCTGTTCCCCTGAGAAGAAGGGAAACTCTAAATGGGAATGGAGAAAGTGCTGGGAGGGCATAATGAGTGCCAGTGGCTTCAGCATCAGTTCTCAGACCAATGCTGCTGTGCCTGAAGTACAGTAGAGCAAATTGTTTGACCTCTGGCACAAGAAATTTTTTCCAATAGACTATGTCTACATTAGGTTAGATTGTGCTGATCCTACTCCCTAATCAGGGCAGCGACATGGGAGTTGCACTCCAGTTATTCCCCCTGCAGTTGTGTCTGTCTCAGGAGTTTGCATTCTCTGTGTTGAAATGGTAGGTAAGTAAACAGGACCTTTCAGGGGGAAAAAAAGTATTGCTTCTTTTCATTTAGTCAAAATGAGTTTCTATATGGACATTTGTATAAGCAAGAAATTCTGACAGTGTAAGAAGTTCTAATCTTCATTTAAGTTACACAACAAAGTATTTACAGATTTCTAAGGTGGACTTTCTAAGGCTGACATGCGCATAATACAACATCAGCAGTCAGGGTCTATTGATGATGTTCTTTGTGCAGAGTCACGTTTTGGCTGATCTTTGATCCAAGCAGTGTGAATGACAGTGGTTTGGGAGGCTTACAATGGGTAACTGACAAAAATGAGGAGATGTAATAAAATTCTTAGCACTGAGATGCAACAATTTGATGAAAGATACATGTCTGAATCACCGAGGGAAAACACTTTATGTACAGGATGAATTCTGAGTGTCCCATCTTCATCTTGCTTAGCCTGAGGCTGTGGGAAGAGCAAACAAAGAACATGTAATTGTTCCCACACAAGAACAGACAAGCCTACATTGAACAGATAATGAGTGAAACTAGCAGGATTCAGGGACATTACATGCAGTCTCCAAGGAGAAACAAACTTCAGTCTGAGACCTTGAAAATCGAAAGGAGTCAAAACACTTATAAACACTTGGAGAAGACACAGGAGGGGAAGATACCCTTTCAGAAGCTCCCTGTGGAGACAAACTGACAGAGACGGAAAAAGAGAGATTGCTGAGAGAATTTAAATACATCCAGCCTTCCTAGACCAGGAGGATGGCAAGCCTAACAGTTGTACATGTGGACAGTTTCACAGTTTTAGAGGTGTCTTTATCTTTTATATGCAAGTAACAGATAATAGGATTTAAGCTGGCCATTCATTACCTCTGTCACTGACACTAGAGAAAACAGAAGTACAGTTATGTAGGGGAGTCATAATTAATAGTCTGGAAAGTGCAGACAGGGCCCCAGCAGAAAGTAGAAGCATCATGATATTTCATCACACACACAAAAAAGATGATAGCTAGAGGCTTGGAATGTGGGAAGAAACCTGCTCAGACTGAGGTCAGAGGTATATTTCAAGTATAGCAATGTTAATAAGCAGCTTTCCCCTTAATTAAAAAAAAATTGAAGTATGTTCTTCCCTTCATATCTTCTTCCTACTCCATATCTGTGACTTTACATTTTTGTATCTCCTCCTTTTTGATACCTATAATACTCCTAAGGGTAGTATTTTATGTATGGGGGTGTTAAATAGTTGTGTGTACTAGTAGTTCTTGTAACTACTACTCCAGCTATGTGGGGGATGTTCTTCAAAGAAAAGGCAGTAGTGTTTCCTAAAAGTGTGGTTTAACTTAATTGTTGGCTAAGTGGAGTTGTTTGAAGAAGCCTTCTGTAAAATCCTTTTGAAGCATCTTTTTTTTTCATGTTAATAGAGGTCCGTATTTACTGGGGGTGTGGTGGTTCTCTTTCAGCCCTGTGACTAGTACCTTTCAGCACATTTCTAAGCTGCCAAGTGTTGACAGCACATTTCTCGTCTGCCAACCCTAATACCTCGGGCAGTAGATGGCTGCTTTTAGCAGCAGTCATCTGCTGCCAAATTACTTTGCCAATGCTCTTCTGATTTCTAGACAACTTGAAATCCAGGACAGGCATGCTCAGGAAGCTTGACGAAGGGCACATCAAGCTTCCTACCCATTCGTAGACTGAGCATGTGTCATACACAGTGCTCTTCCTTGTTGGCCTCCCAGCCACAGACCTTGCTTCTTTCCAGTTTGTCCTGCATTATCTCCCATTGCCATCAGTAGCAAGAGCTATTTTTGCAGCTTGAACCCTTCAGTGTATCTTTGCCTGTCGCCAAGATCAAGATCCAGGGCCTTGCTGTCAAAGCCCCCTGTGATACCCACACTAGTCTCCTTTCCTCTCCTCTTGCTTTCCACCACATTTCTCTCACCACTGATGCCAACTGCAATGATGCCTTCATGTTATTCTTCTGTCCCCTCCTCTCTCCATTATTCCAGTGAATTTCCTTCATGTGGAAAAATTTCCTGACTTTGTATATTGTGACTTTACTGAAGAATTCATTATTTTCAGACCACCCACTCATCTGCAGGCACCTGTTATTGTTTGTCTTCCTGTACTAGAAGGAAAGGGGAACTCCAGTAGGAAAACAACCTCCTTTTGTTAAATTAAAGCCATTTTTGTTAGTTTTTTTCTGGTGGGTCCGGATTTGTGCAGTCTTAGGCTGCAAATTTATTTGACCAGGACTGCTTTTGTTTGGTTTGTTTTTGTGGCAAAATCTGGCCTGGTGTTGCACTTCTTTCCTGGGAAATTCTTCTACAAATTTACTCAGAAGCAACAGCCAGAATCCACATGCACCCTCTCCATCCCAGACACATACTGAGCCTGCAGATATCGCCTGCTAGCACACAGCATTTGCCCCACAACATTATTCTCTGCCTTTCTCCATTGAAAAGGAATAGAATAGAGTGAACAAGAGGACAATATGTAGACTTGGCTTATGCCACCCCTCATGCAGGCAGTGGACCTCCTCAGGCTGGGAGGAGGCTGCCATGGCGCAGCCATAGCCTAGCAGTGATGAATGGGCTTAAAGGAAAACAAGTGTACTTCTCTGCAAAATTCTATTTTGGAAAAGCATCTCAAATGGTCGGTAACTCAAGTTTCATTTGAACAAATTGCAGAAACTCATTTATAACAAAAGAAGTTAGATGTGATGCTTCAGAAAACATATTCATTCTCAATTCTTTTCAGTTATTGTGAAGATCTATTTGCATTTGCAAACAGGAAGTGAAAATGTAGCAACAATATATACTATTTTTTCATGCAAACATACGGTATTTTTATTGTAGAGAAAATTAAAAACCTCACATGTAAAGCATTGCACGTATTTTCTTTTCAATGTATACTGTTTTGCATAACTGATTGCTAATATCTTGTTTGTTTTATCAAACTGTGTGAGCCGGCACAGGCAGGATGCAGGAACAACCACAAAACCTCACCAACTGGGGGATCCCCAAAGCAGCACCCAGGCAGAGGCACACAGGTGGGAACACAGGCACTGCAGAGCTTGGTCCATGTTAGAGGATCAACAACCCTGCTGTTTTCCCCTATTTATCAAGGATTCAAGCAGGTGTAGTTTACCACTGTGCTTTGATCTTGTTCAGGGCAGGAATCTCAAGCATGTTTGATAGGGTGCCTCTAAGTCTATCACAGGCTATTGTTTTCTAAACACAGATGTTCTACTTGTCCAACACACAAGGCCAAGCAACAGTTAGTATGATATATGTGTTTTTCAACACCCTAGCTGCAAGTCACTTAAGCATGTTCACAATCCTCCTCGCCAATCTTCTGTTATTTTCCTCCACAAACCTATGTTTCAGATTTGCATATCACAGAATCCCAGAATCCCAGGTTGGAAGGGACCTCAGGGATCATCTAGTCCAACCTTTCTAGGAAGAGCGCAGTCTAAACAAGATGGCCCAGCACCCTGTCCAGACGACTCTTAAAGGTGTCCAACGTGGTCCAGTTAACCACTTCCCTGGGGAGATTATTCCAATGGTTGACTCTCCTCAGTGTGAAAAATTTCCCTCTGGTGTCCAATCGGAATCTCCCCAAGAGCAACTTGTGTCCATTCCCCCTTGTCCTCTCCATGTGACTCCTTGTAAAAAGGGAGTCTCCATCTTCTTTGTAGCTACCCCTTAAGTACTGGCACATGTGATGAGATCCCCTCTGAGCCTCCTTTTCTCAAGGCTGAACAAACCCAGTTCTCCCAGCCTATCCTCATATGGCAGCTTCCCAGTCCTTTGATCATCTTGGCGGCCCTTCCCTGGACCCCTTCCAGCCTGTCCACATCCTTTTTGTATAGCAGGGACCAGAACTGTACACAGTACTCCAGGTGTGGCCTGGCAAGCGCTGAGTAGAGTGGGATAATGTCTTCTTTCTCTCTGCTGGCGATGCCCTTTTTGATGCAACCCAGCATCCTGTTGGCCTTCTTGGCCGCAGCAGCACACTGTTCACTCATGTTGAGCTTCCTGTCCACCAGGACCCCCAGGTCCCTTTCCACAGAGCTGCTCTCCAGCCAGGTGGATCCCAGTCTGTGCTGCACTCCCGGATTATGTTTTCCCAGGTGCATAATCTTACACTTTTATCTTAGAGTTCCACAGTAATACAGATTCTTCTAAAGGTAATGCTTATTTGTATCTTTCAAGAGGTATTTAGCAAGTTTATTTCCTTTTCGTGTAATAATATAATATTATCTGTCTGGGCCATTTTTATTTACACACATTAAATGAGGTTTGAATAATTTCCTCCAATCCTTTTTTATCATGTGTCTCTTGAGGGAGTTTCAATTTAAAATACCTAGAACGCTAACGTTGTTGTGTTGCTTTCCACACTTTTCAATACTGTAGTAGTTGTCGGTGTGTGAATTTGCACCAACCCTGCTGATGTTAGAAGCATTAACACTTGGACAGAAAAACATGTGTTCGACCCTATCTCCTCCAGTAGATGTCATCATGACAGCAGAGAATACTGCTGGGGATACTGGTGACGAGACTTCCTGTGCCAAGGCAGTAAAAAAGCTTTGCTGTAATAGACTTTGTTTCTGTCAAAACATGGTATTTCTCTCAATACTTAGCATTTATAGAGAGATTTTCATTTCTGTAATGCTTTGAAAAGCATGGTGACTATTAAAACACAGTCACCAGTCAGGTTGCACAGGGCTGTGGTACATAGCCATGGTGTCTGAAGGTGGCCATAAATATATACATCTATATATGGGTAGACATGCACATGCAATACTCAGTTTGCCAACTGCTTTTTTTTTTTATCTATACAGATTTGTTTATATGACACCCTTTGCTCAAAGCCATCACATCCTTTCTGTTATAGTTCACACACACACCCCTGCCCCAATCCTCTTTAGAAGTAATTTTTCCAAAGTAAAACCAAATCCTTCTGCTTCATTTTTACCAAGAATGAACCTCTCCAGACCCATCAGCACCTGAGCTGCTGGGTGTCCAGTCAGTTTTAAGGTTCATAGCTGCCTGAGTGAGCAATGATAACTAAGTAACCGGTGAGTAAATCCACAACACGGTATTATTACTGGGAATAATTTTAATCTCTCAAACAGAGAAAAAAAATCCCAGAAAAGGCAAGAGACAAGTCAGTCACTGGCAGTTTTACATGCACAAGGGCTGCAACATATCCATCTACAAAAGAATTTGAAAACCATGTTGAAAATATGTTTAACTATTGTTAAATAGCTGATCTGAGTTTCTCAGGCAAGATCATGAAGTTCTGGCTTAGAGAAAAAAGTATCAGACACCTTTCCCAACTTGGGAGTCCCAATAGTTTTGATCAAATATGTAATATGTATCTAGCATGTGTTGTCGTGTTTTAATTTCGGCCAGTGCTACACATGTGTTCTTCATGACAGAATGATGTTCTGGTTTCGGCTGGGATAGAGCTAATTTTCTTCCTAGTATCTGGTATAGTGCTGTGTTTTGGATTTAGCATGAGAATGACATTGATAACACACACACTGATGTTTTAGTTGTTGCTAAGTAGTGCATATGCTAAGTCAAGGACTTCTCAGCTTCCCATGCTCTGCAGGGTGCACAAGAAGCTGGGACGGGGCACAGCCAGGACAGCTGACCTCAGCTGGCCAAAGGGCTATTGCATACCATATGATGTCATGCTCAGTGTATAAACCAGGGGCAGTTGGCCTGGGGGGCAGCGATTGCTACTCCGGCATGGGCTGGGCGCCAGTCAGCAAGTGGTGAGCGGTTGCATCACTTGTTTTTCCCTGGGTTTTGTTCTTTTATCTCTTTTTTGTTGCTTTCCTTTTCACTACAGTTTATTATAATCATTATTATTGTTGTTATTATTTTATTTTGATTATTAAACTGTTCTTATCTCAACCCATGAGTTTTCTTACTTACACTCTTCCGATTCTCTCCTCCATCCCACTGAGGCGGGGTGGGGTGGAAGTGAGCAAGTGGCTATGTGGTGCTTAGTTGCTGGCTGGGGTTAAACAATGACACATGCTAATATGTAAGATGTCATCAGATAAAATAGAGCACAAGCTGAACCAAGTGAAGCAAGAAAGCTGTTGAGCTGAAATGTGACTTTCTAAAAATCAACAGGGTGCAGCTATATCAAATAATAAGTCCATAATTTGAATGTTCTCTTTTGTCTAGATAATAGTCCTATGAATAATAAGGTTTTCTTCTTTAAAATGTCAGGCTTTGGGGAAGTAGCAAGAAAGCAGAGCACTAATGGCCTGATTAACTTAAGAGTCTGCTTCTCTTCCTTAGTCCAGTCTTTGAGACTGAAGCAAGTCTCTGCTATCAACATTATAAATTCTAGGGAAAATGGCCAAATGACTAGACCAAATTTGTGACCTCCCACACTAAGAGGAAAGAAAGTCTTATTGGCAAGATTTTTTCTCATTGTTCACATTCTTAAAAAAAAAATGTTGGCTGGATTTTGTCCTTGACCAAGTGGAAAGGTTCTCTGCTGGCAGGAAAACAAAAGACTTAATCAAAACAAAGCAGCTGATGCTCTTCACAGAGCAAGGACAGACAAATGTCTGGCTGTTCTGAGTAAGCAAAACCATCTCAGATAAAATTTCAGAAAAGCCCCATAAAATTCTATTAAAATAAATGGGGTAATGAGAGGGATCCAAGGAATGCACTTGTTTATAATTTATCATCTCATTTGGGCACTGTCAAAGTACTATAGAACCAAGGGGAAAAAGCATGTCTTTATCCTCAGGAAATTTAGCGTGTTTTATTATCAAAGTTAATAATGAAAACAAAATGTAAGAAAACCCTCAATAGCATTTTAAGAACTGGGAAGATACAGCTATCAACTATAAAAGCAGGAGACAAACTTAGCTGCAGTCTATCAGAAAAGGTAACAAAGAGAACTACCTACCTCATGTTTGCTTTAGATTTTGCTTCAAATATGAGTTACAAATATATTCCTATTTAAGAATGCTTGTGTTCCCATTAACAGTGTTCCCATACTTATTCTAAAAGCATTTCATAACACTGTAATTTAGCACTCTGAGTTTCACTTGAGTCTTAAAGTATTTGGTCTGTAAGCCATTACTTTGAGAGGAGAGAGTAAGCACAGCTAATAAAAGCCCAGAAGATAATAATGAAGAGATACCACTCAGTTCTTTGTATCTGCCTTAAAGCAAGGTGAAATATACCTAAACTGTTCTTAAAAAACTGAACTAATGGTAATTGCACATTTTCATGTTCCAGTGCTATCTGCACAGTTAGAACAGGACTTCCTAATGCCTGCCTTCTGTCTCCCTTGCAGCTTGGCCCTGTAATTTGTCACCCTATCTGCTTTAAAATAAACATTGTCCTCTCTCAGGGTTATGAAACTTAGTAATGTAGCTGAAGCCTTAACTTTCCCCGGGCGAACTGCTTGAAATGTGGAGTCTTCAGACCAGTCCTGGTGCTTGTACCCTGGAAGAGCTACAGCTGGGAGTAGGATGGGGCCATGTCAGTTGAGTTGGGTCTCTCCAAAAAGATGTTGCTGTACAGACACACCGATGCCGCTTTCCAGGGCTGCTTCTGCTGGTTCTGTGTGGAGCCAACCACAGCACATGTGCCAAGGGCTTCTTAGCATGGGCTGGGTGTCAGGGTGTCCAAGCAGGACATCAACCTTCTTCTCTGGGCTAGCAGAAGACACATGCACTTTGTAGACTTCGATCTAATGCCTTGGTTTTTGAGGCTAGTGGGAGCACATCAGAAGGGAGGGCTTCCATTATAAAAGTGCGTGTGTGCGCTTCTGGCTTTTGTGACTCAAAGGAAAAGCTGACAAGCATGATCCAGGAGTAGCAGTAACGAAACGTCAGCTGGTAGCTCTGAGCCCAACCGCACCCTCTTCATCAGCTAACCACATGCTGAGGGAGGAAGCGGTGAGCACAACTAGGCCAGCCTCGAGGAAGTGGTGAGCACAACCAGGCCAGCCTCACACACACACCGAACACAACCAGGGCTGCTGAGCAGCTCAGCCCTGACCCTGGTCACTGCCTCAGGGGGACAGGGCTCCTCACAGGGGACTCCCCAGGTCCCTTGGGTGGCAGGGTGGGACACGGGTTGGTTTGCTCACTGGGATACAACTGTAAGTATCTCCTGAAAAGAATATGCAGATGTTGGGCTGGTCAGGGTGTCTGACAGCCCTTGTAAACTGAGCTGTTCATTTTGTATAGTCCAGCAGCAAGACAGTAGATACACACACTTGAAATACTGTCAACATGCCCAGGCACATGTGGGCTGGGAAAAGAATTTTCCATAGGAATAAAAATTAGTAAGCATCTGAAGAACTACCAAAAAAAAAAAAAAATCCTTGGATTGCTTTACATCACTTTCTCCTCATCTTTCTCCCTTTTACTTGCACAGCATCCTCACCAGCCCTCCCTGCTTTTCTTTATTTATACAGCCAGGAACAGCCCCCAGTCAGGCACCACAAACAGTTGTGATTAGGGAGAGGAAATCCAGCTCAGCTGTGATAATCAAAGTAGCTGTGATACGTTAATTGAACTGCTAATACCGATGTAGGGCTGTTGCATAAAAGGCCTGGTGGTTAGTGCTATTTTTTTTTGTTCTTCACTGGGTAGAAAGGATTGTAGGGCTGCAGGGGGAATGTGTTGCAGGACTCCTAGGATGTGTTGTCATGGGTCTTTGTCACCCTCTTCCAGCTTTCCCCTCCTAAATATAGCCTTTCCTGCTCTCATTTCTGTCACAGTGCTGAGTGTTTGGTTGTACTTCTTATGAGAGCCATCTCCACATAGTTATCTTTCCCTCCTGTACCTCAAGGGCTTGTTTCTAGGATTCTGGATTATGTGGGTTTTGAAGCAATGCTTGTGTCTTTCCACTCAAACAATTAATCTTGTGAACTGCTGTGCTTACAAACCTACGTATGTGCTTTTTAACCTCTGCTTTTAAAGTGTGAGGAAGTAATGGATTTCCTAGCTTTCATGCAGTAAGGATAGCCTATGCATTATTTATGTTTATTATGATTTAGTTGCTGTGCTTTTTTAAATTTTACCTTATATTAGTGGTACAGTAAGAAAAAGCTTTTCCTGTTATCAAATCCTCAAAATAGCTTCTCCCTAACACTTAATCAAAATTGGGAGCTATTACATTTTATTTTCTAATGTTGTAAGCATCATACATTAGTGAAAAATACTTATATGGAGCATATTGTTTAGAGACCTGGCCTTCAACAGCAAGTCAAACTTGGTTTTAAATTTGAGATTTTTGAATTTAAACTTTTGGAAAGCCTTTGAATTTAGAATAAATTAACTATTTTGGTTTTAATTCTACTCTAGTGTTTTTGTAATGTGTTTCTTTGCAATATTAGTAAACCAAGGCATAGTAGTGTTATGCATATGTGTAAATTTTGCCAAGAAAAAATAAGTAAGGGGACTTAAGGAGAGCTCCAGGTTGCCAGAAGAACTCTAGGTCAGTAAAAAGCATAAGATAAAAGCTATTTTTATTTAGAATAAATAAAACTCTCATAAATTCTGAAGTAAAGGAAATGGTTTTTTTAATAGTTAATAGTTTTAATAGTTAAAAGTGCCACTGTAGGATTTTTTTTAACTCGGAAGTTCTGTTAAAAGGACTTTGTTCAATCAGTTGACCAACAAAATGTTTATAGAGGCCTTCTTTCTCGAACATTTTCCTTTAAAGTGTTTTTTGATAATACAAGAAATCTGAGACTGTGAGATCTTCGGTGTTTCAAAGTCAAACAGATGTTAGTGATTTTTCACTTTCCTGGAAGATCTGGTAAAGAGCTCTCTGCTAGAGCAATTTTCTGTCAAAACATGGATTTGATAAAATGTAACTTTTTGTAGGAAGATATCAGTTTCATTCATGTTTTCAAGAGAAAGCTATCACAATATTTTATTTGTGGTTGAAGCTAGAATATTAAGAGGAAAACTGTAAGTTAAAATTAACCATCTGACACTGTAAAAATATTTCATTTGTCATTTTTTTTCAGAGCTCTCAAAATAAAAATTGCAGAATTTGTGTTTTTGCAGAAAGTGCTGACTTCATTATATCCATTTGAAAGGAAATTTTAGAATATCTGGGGTTTTGTTCCTAGGTCGGCATGATTTTCTTACTTTTTTTCCCCTGACTTCTTACATGCTTTGGTTACTGAAACTGTTTTTATGGAGGTTGTCAGACCAGAAATCCCCAGAGCCCTCTGCACTTGATACAAAGCTTTTGGAATTCTGCTGACTTGAAGAATGACTTGACGTTTCCTCATAGTCCCAATTAGTGGAATTATCAAAGGCTCTGTAGGAAAGCTATGCGAGTTCTGGGCATCTTTGAAAATGTTAGCTGAATTTCTAATCAAGGGTACAGACTGCTCTTAATTCTGCAGCGAGCATTACTCCATCCTAACCCAAACAGAAGGGCTGCTCCACAGCGGTGCTACCATCCATCTAGCAGCATGTGCAGTTGTTACAGTCACAACCAGCCTGGCCTAGGCTGGCACTGGGACAGAGGACCAACAAAATGTCACTTCTGGAGTTCTGTCTTGCTCCCTAAACAGTGCCCTTCCCAGTGTCTTGCAGGCTATGGATTTGCTCTGAGACCAGATGACTGGAAATAACTGCTATTTTTTCCCCAAGGTCCAGATGTACTATCTTTTAAAAATGGAATGTGTTGAGCTGAGCTTTACAGTTGTTACGTATTTATTTATCACGGACTTCTATTTTTAAAGAAGCTTACAACTCCATTATAGTTTACAATCTAAATACAAGAACTTATAATGAAAAGGAGCAGACCAAAAATAATGAAGCAGGTGGAAAGTGTAGGTTCCAATTTATGTTCCTGAGCAATGTTTTATGAAATCCAAAGGAAACTTCTTCCTGGAAATACTGTTTCTGAAACAACACTTAGCAGCCCTGACTGCTGGGGAAGTAGAACAAAAGTTCTAATTCTTTGTAGCGCTCCTCTTAAAGGGCAATTTGAGATGGATTGCTAATGGCAAAAAAACCTGCCATAAACACAAGACTAAAAGGCAGTAAGTGATGTGCACATCTATGCACAGAAATATAAACACAGTAAAAAGTATTGCATTTAGAATATTTAGAGCCAATGTAAGAATGCCTGAAACACTAAAATAATTTAGGAGTTATTAAAATCTGTGGAAGTAATATAAGGTGGGCTATTTTCTTTTGCTAATGTGACCTGACATTGCAGAGCTGTTAATGCATGTCATATGCTGTGTGTGAAGGATTTGCCTGCCTTTTGTTTGTGGATGATTCATTACTTTTACTAATCATTAAAGTCATAACACATCAATAACAGTAAAATTAATAACTAATGACAGTATGATCTCAGTACACCTCTCTGCAATTATCAGGGTTGCTTAGTATGTCATCTGTGCCACAAGCCACATCAGTACCCAGTCTCCCTCCTGACAGGGCGCATATACTGGGTCGGAGGACGCAGGCTAACAAATTCCTACTGTGCTGCTGTATCTTTGCTCCCATCGCTTGTTCTTTGGTCCATGCCGTGCTCAGAACTGCAGGGCTGAGCAATAAATCAGCTCAGGGAGCAGAATCTTGTTTAAAAAAACTTTTTTTTTTCCACTTGGTTCTCTTCAAAGTGTATTGATTTGGTGGTTTGTGTATCTCTTGGGTCACAAAAACCAGAAGGGTCTCAGGAATAGCGACAGGCAGCAGCTGGGGAAGACATTGTGATGGGAGCTGCGGATGCCTGCACTGTTGTTGGAAGACACAGTGATGGAAATGCAGAGGAACTCAGGGAGCTTAAAAAAAACAACAAACCATTAAGTGCTCTGGCTGTGATTCAGATGTATATTATTTTTAAAGTAGAAATTTATTATCTCGCTCACAGAGTTCCACTTGTTTGTTCTGAAGGTGATGGCATTTAATTGTCTTCATCTTAGTAAAATAATAATGCTGTTTTACACCTTTGTTGGAACTACTATCATCTTTCTTTTCAGGAAAACATACCTATTTTATCCAGTGTCATAGAAACTGATGCCAGAATGAATTTAGACCGTAACACAGTGGGAGTATTCTGAAGACAATTGGCTTAGTAAGAAAGACATTTATATTCTAAAAGCAGTTCTTATGTATTATAATTTTTATTATGAAAGATCCTTGAAAATAACACATATGTTTTATTGTCAATAAATTAAAATTACATGCGAGATACCTATGGAAATGAATGGTACAATAGCACAAGTCTAGATACAGCTCAGATGGAAAGATACTGACATATGGACACAGGACGGCCAGGAAATCTTGCAGAAATTGATTGAAGCTGCCATTTTCCCAGGTTCAAGGCTCCAGGGAAGTCAAAATTTTGTGTGAACACAGGTTATTTTCTTGCATAGAGTCACTTAGGAAATTAAGACTGGTAAGGCATAGAAGAGCATGGCTTTTAAATGAGTAATTGTGTGGGCAATGCTTTGTGACAGTAAGTGTTGGTGCAGCCAGTTTGGGCTCTGTCATGACATGGTATTTGACACGGATCAAATCACAACCTCCTTGCCTTGGTTTCACTACACAGCAATTAGATTACTGATTAATTTAATCGTTATTAATCCTGAAGATTACCATAAGCGTGTGCTTCTGAGGATTAAAACTGAAATCCTCAAAGCACACTTGCAAAGAAACTGGTTGCAACAACAAATGTAAACTGAACTTTAAAACAAGAAGTAGCTCATTATGCATTATTCTGATTTATTTCAAGTTAATTCTTCAGAGCAATCAAAGGATGAAGTCAGGGGGGAAAAAAAAAAAAGGGAAAAGCTCTTGTATTGAAAAAGGCCTTAAGAGTGCTGTGGGACGAGACTTTCCCCCAATTGCTCTGATTTGGGAAGGCTGATAAGAATCTGCTATCTAAATAATAATAAAGATGTGTCTGTGATAAAAATTAAGAGGCGTTTGATTATGAGGCATTCTCATTAAAGCGCCTGGAAACATCCCTTGCAGAGCTGTCAGCCAGTGTGATCGTCTCTTTGTTAGGGCTGGGGAAGTTAAAGACTATAGTGTTGTTAGTCAGCCTATCGCCAGCTCTGTTTCTAAGCGATGGTGGCCGGAGGGCCGGCGGAGGAGGCGGGGGGGATGCTTTCGGACAGCGGTGAAATGCAGGCATGGGGCGCCGGCTCCCTCAGACCCAGCCCAGGCGCTGCCTGTCCTGCTCCGTGTGGCAGCTCCCACCACCGGTCGCGGGGCAGTTCAGTTCCAAGAGCGGGGCCGCAGCCCCGGGGGCGCCACCTCCCTCGGGGCAGGAGACCCCGGGCCCCGCCCCACCTTCCCCGGCAGCGGGGCTGGGTGCTGCCCGGCGCTCGACTCTCGTTCCCCGTTCGGTACCGGCGGGGAAACAATGACTTGTTTCCCCTCCACACACACACGCCCTGGGGCTGCCGCCCCCTCCCACGCTTCCGGGTCTGCGGCGGTGCCCGCCGACCCCTCAGCCCCTGGGCGCCCTCACAGACCGGCGGCCGCCGCCCGCCCTCGGAGCGGGGCAGCACCACCCATTGGGGGAGAGGCGGGCGCGGGCGCCCTCACCGTCCGCTCTGCCACCCTATTGGCTGGCGTGACCGCGCTTCGTCCTCCCATTGGCTGTGGCCACCGCCAGGCAGCGGCGGGGTCGGGCGGTGCCAGCCCGCGGCTGCCCGCCTGCCCGGCACCCCGCCCCTCGCCGCTGTCGCTCCCGGCGAGCGAGTAAGTCCGCGGGCGGCCGGGACAGCGGGGGAGCCTCTGGGCGGGAGGGGTGAGTTTGGCTTGGCGGCCGCTCCCGCGGAGCCAACTTTTCCCGCGTCGGGCTGGGGCAGCCCTCCGCGCCGCCGGGACGGTTTTGCGGCCGTTACGGCAACTAATGGAGCCCCTTCGTGCTTTGGCTCCCGCGCGCCGTGCTCCGCACTCCGCGGCGGGCTTCCCCGCCCTGCCCCGCCCCGCCCCGGGGCAGCCGCCGGCGCGCGGCCAGGCGCGGCCGTTACCCGCCGGGCTGGCGGGCGGGGGCGACGGCTGTGAAGGGCGCGGGGGGTGCTGCTGCTGCTGCGGCGGCGGCGCGCGGCGGAGTTGCCGGGGGAAGAAGGGCCGGTGCCCGGGCGCGGCGGGCGGCCGTGAGGGGCTCGGCGGGCCCCCTCCAGCCTTGCCGGGGAGAGCCGGTCTCTGCCCTCGGTGCGGGGTGGGATGAGCGGGGAGGCGTTCCAGGGACCGGCTTCAGCCCCCACCCCCCTTCCCGCGGGTCCTCCCCCGGCTCGGAGCGCCCGCGGCATCCCGGCCGCGTCTGGCGCCTGCCGGGGTCCTCCGCCCCCCACCTCCCGCTCGGCGCCCGGGCGGCGCCCGGGGAGGGCAGAGGGGGAGAGGCGGCGGCCTCGGCGGGGCGGCTCAGGGCTGGCGGGGCAGCGGCCACTTGTGCCGCCGGGAGAAGGCAGCCGGGGGCGGGCGGGTGAGACAAAGGAGCTGCTGCCGCGCGTCTCCGCGGAGAGGGGCACAGGCAGCGCGGTGCCTGGTAGCGGGCTTCCCGCCCCCTGTGCTGGGCGCCTCTGCCTGATCGCGGGAGGAATCCCTGATTCAGGGAGCAGCTCAGTGGCGTGCTGTGGAATACACTCCTTCTAACCCATCTCCTCCGTACGGTTTTCTTTCCTGCCGCGTTGACTTCGGTGTCCACGATAGGGATGCGAGAGGCAGCAGCAACAGTTATGATTGCTGCGAGTTTGCGGTTGAGGTCTGTAAGTAGGAAGTGCCGCAGGCTGCAGGGGGTTGTGCCTGCGTAGGCTTCGTTGTTTAACTTCACGCACGTTAAACTGAAGGAACTTTCCAAGTTCTTTGTGTTTTAAAGGTAATAGTAAAGGCAGAGGTAATGCCCGTGGACTTGTCTTGTTCCATATAATCCTAGAAGCCATCACGTTTTTTTCCCACCCAACTGAATTCTAAGTCCATCCCGAAAGAGCTCCTGAAGTCTTAAGTTCACAAGGAAAAGATTTGTCTACTTGAGGATTATTAGGTCTTCTTAGCACTGATCTTTCATCACTTTTAATATACACTGCTAGTGTGTGAGAAGTTGACTACAGAAGAACAAAATATGAAAGTTTCTGTGAAGTGATAGCTCTTAAGTTTGCTAGCTGCAAGTTCAGATTTGGCGATTAGGTTTTTTTTTTAAAGGCAACTTGAACAAATGACGCTGCAAAGAAGCAAAAAGCAGTTTTATGTAGCAAAGTGTAGAATGATGTTGGTGATTGCCTTTCATTGTATCTAAAAGGCTTTTCTGTGGTTTTTCCCTCCAGTAATGCAGCTAGATGCTAGTCTCTTTAGAAGCTTGTGCTTTCCATGGAATGCCTTCCTCTATGACAGTGCGTTGCTTCTTCTCCACCTTCAACAATTTCTTTTATGTTGTGAAAAGTAGGTAGTGTTGTGAAGATTGGAAGAATTAACTTCCAATCTGTTTTACTTTCATCAGCGAAATACTTTTGGTGAAAGTAATGTTCTTTGAAGTTGAGTTTCAGATGCATCTGGCACTGTTCTTGGACTTATTTTTTCCGCCAGAGTAAGATGACAATATGAAAGTACTATTTTTGAAATGCAAAACTTGGCCGTTTCTCTCCTGTGATAATCTCTTTGTGAGACAAGGTACTTTAAACCAGCCTTTTATCAGAGGTGTGATAATTCTGAGGAAGTTCAGTATTGCTTTGGATGATTTATTAACTGTAGCAATTCACTTCTGTTCTCTTTTAAAGGTACATGTTAAATTTATTCAGAATGCTTCTTACAAGGAAAAAGGCTTTCACAGCCAGAATCGTGTTGAACTTCTGCCATAGTCTCCTGAATGGGAGGGTTTTCTTTCACTTGAGAGAGTCTGTGGTAGACATGTTCACTGGCATAGCTGGGTAATTAAGTCACTCGGGTTCTAATTTTGCAAGGACTTGTATTGCAAACAGGCATGTGTGTGAGAGATTGCAAGGCTAGGCACTACAAATGGTATGTGTCATCTATATTTTACTTAGTACAATGGGGCTGGCTCTAAGCTAGGAGAAGAGCATGTTTACTGATGCATATGTTATGACTGTGTCAAACCTAACAGTTAAGTTGCTGAGTTAAAGTCTAATTCTTAGTACACGTTAGCGTAAAACTCTATCTTGAACCTTCTCTGTATGTTCATGTCATGAAATACATTTTCATTATATCCTACCTTAAGGTAAATATAGGTTCTCTTAACCTGTCACTGATTTTAACACATGTAATGTGAAAATCACCTTGTTCATTCTGGAGGCTTATATTATTAGTTATCAAATGTTGGCTAATGTCTGGCGATTTTAATTAGAAAATAAAAATATATTTTATGGCCCAATGTGACACCCATTTTGTTTCAGGTTGTGTGGAAGATGCAGAGTTTGAGAAATCTGCATCATTTGTAAGAGAAAAAGTCACAGTTCCAAGGCTTTCCTCTGGGACTAAGAGGCTGTAGAGTACCCTTTACATTTGAGGCTTTAAAATTAAAGTTTTATGACGCTTAAATGTTGGTGAGAATATTAAAATGTAATAGCACTTGGACTCCTAACAAAGATCACCTGGGCATTCTGCAAACATACAGAACCTATATGGGGAACAGCTTAGACTTAAATCTGTAAGGGGGACCACCAGTTCATGTTTCATTCCCAAGCCTTCACTTAGGCAAATACAATCTCTGCCTAACCTGGCATGCCTCTGCTCTTGCAATTGCAAGATTGGGTACAAAGCTTATATTTAAGGCTGCCAAGTATTTGTGCAGGTAGTTTTGTTAGCATAAATGGAGATTACATGTATGACTCACTGCACTTGTGTGTTACTTACTGTGTTATCAATTACCAAGCAGTCAGTCTTCCAGGAGCAATATGCATGAAGTTTAAGCAGGAGATGCTGTAATGCTGTATAGGAAACGAGAAGCCTGATGATATGACCTTGACTGTGTGTATGCTCTGTCTTCTTTGAAGTTATGAGAACTAGAGTCCAAATCTCTTGTACTTCAGAAAAACTGAAGACTGCAAATTTGTATTTATCTTCTGAGGTGTAGTAGCTTGATGACTGGAGTGACTCTGTGTAATGGCTAAGACTTCTTCCATGGTATTATGAAAATGCAACGTGCTTAAAACCTGCATCTTTATATGCAGTGTTTCAGTGTATATGTTTCAGCATGTTGGTTTGTGCTTGGTAGGATGTACTTGAAAGTATTTGTTGTTTTACTGGAATCTGATAGTTTTCCTGGTCAACGAAATTACAGCTTTTGATTTATTAATGCTGTTCTGTTTAATTATGCAAGTGTAGCCCCCCCCCCCTTAATTAGAATTGTAGGCATGATATCTTTTCTTTAAATCCATATTTTCTTTCTTTTCCAGACAAAATGGCCCTTTTGGCAGTTTGTTGTCCTCAGTTGCCAGAATTGAAATGGTGGCTCTTTAAATGCACATTTGGGAGTAGAGAATGTGTTGGAATTAAAGCATTTTTTTATTAGCCTCAGTTAATTAGGAACTTAGATTGGATTAATTTCTTTGAAATGCTTCTTGAGATAATCTTGTAAGGCAATAACAAAGTGGTGTCAGGATAAGAACTGAAATCTATGTCAGATCAGTGTCATTAAAGACAAGGAGTACTAAAGTATGAAAATGTTTTGAATGTGTAGCAGCTGCATATTGCAGCAAGGCCGTGTGTAAAGCTTCTAGGCTGCTCAAGCTCTGCATGCCATTAAAATGTTTGATTAGTTCCTGCATTGACCAGAATCTTCCCTGTACTCTGTAATGTGTATTGTAAGTGTATGCACACACTTTTAAGATGAAGTACTCATGCATGCTCTGAAGATTTTCTGTATAAATAACTGATGCTTAAAATATCTGAAGTTATATGAAAACATTGGTGAAAATGAAAAAGTTTTCCATGAGGCTGAGGGGTGAAATTCTGCTGCATTTGTTCTTATTGTAAATCATTAGATTGCTGTCAGAATTTGTGCTGGAACTTTGTTAGCATGAAAACTCAGACTCTTGGATTAGATTAAAAAAAACACACCACCACAACAAAACAAACAAAAAACCAGCCATAATGTTTGAAAGGTCCAACAACTATAATAGTTTTCAATTTAGAGCACATCTAAAATAATGCAGGATATGAAGTGTTATCTTGTACTTCTGGTGAATCTGTTGTGGAGCCTTTGTCCTAATTAGGACCATGTTCAAGAGCAGCAGAATAAAAATAGAAAGTTGGCTTAGTCTGAGAGGGTGACTGTTATTTACAGCGATTTCTCTAGATGCATCCCCACATGAACTTACATGCTTTGGTAACAACTGGAAAGGGAGTGAATGAAAGCAACATAATTTACAGCCCAAGTGAGTACTGAAATTGTCTGAATGTGACCCTTTCTTGTAATTGCAATGATAAATGGGAGGATGTTTGTATTTGTGTGGTGAATTAAGGGCTCTGTTTATAAGGCCTCAGTGTAACTTCTAAATGGTGTACAAATTTAATGCAAGTGGGTTCGATAAACAGTTGTTACTAGGAGTATTATTTATTAGAACTGGAATCAATAAAGCATGTGGAATTTGGGCAGATATTTAATAGTCATTGTTCTTTTCTATGGAGAATGCAATAAAAGGTGAGGGCATGCATGAATACATTTCTTAGTTTATTTTAAATGATGAGCATTGCTGAGGAATCATCTGATTGTTGAGAGGAAAACTTGTTATCTCTCCAAAACAGATGTATGTTTGTGTTCTTCCATCTCATACCTCTGTCATATGAGATGCTGTGTAGCAATCAAAGCATAATAAAGAAATTTAGGTAAAAGCAATACTACGAGTAGTAAAACACAGCTATTGCTGATGCAAAAGCTGCTGAGTATTTGTATTCCATTCTGACTGGCATAAGAGCTTTCATTCTAAACTTAGTGACAGAAACTGCATATTTTAGGCACTTTCGAAAGCTATTGAAGACGGCGCTCTCGGGCAAGAGGTATCCTTTACATTTTGTCATTTTTTTCTATTTGTAAGGTAACCTTTAATTAAAAATAGCATAGTAACCTCTGAAGCCACACTGGATGCTAATTAACACATTTCAGTGCTTAAAGCCATGCTGTCTCCTAAGGTTTCCTGCTGTTTGCACTGGATAAATATTTATGCTTCAGCAAGGCATTAACTTCAACCTGATGAATAGTGCCTACAACTTTAATATTTTTATTAATACTAAACACAGTGATTCAGTACTATTACTATATTTTATTGCAATTCTTTTTTTAGAAAGGGGGGAACAAGCCCATTACACTTTAAATATGCGATAGTTTAATATTCAGTAATTAAGCTGTCTAGCAGTGTGAGTATTGTACAGAAGCTAGTGCTGGATAATATAAGGTCTTCATGAATGTATGGTTAATGGATGAGGCTGTACTATATCATTGTGGTTTGTTTGCAAGTACCTCAATCCTATTCTCATGTAAAGACAATTTTATTCTATCTTTAATTCTTTTTAATCCTACAGTATTTGCTATATTAAAGGAAATGATTGGAATATGCGTAAAAGCATTAAACTGGCCTAATAAATCTTTTACAACTGCGTTTTACAGGTTTTTAATACCAGCCACTGTCTCTGAAAATTAGGATACTGTGAATATTTTCAGTCTATCATGTAAGACGCGTTGGGTATGCTATAGTAACATTGCTATCTGAGGAAGCAGGCTATAGGATCTTCAGGTACAAAAATAAAAACTTTTTTCCACAGTAACACTCCTTCTCAGTGTTTGGCTGAAGGAAACGGTGTTACTCTTCCAGAGTTGAAGTAGGCTGCAAAATCAGACCGCAACGTCATATATTTTGTGTTAGGTTGATGAAAGGAAATTTTTTTTTTAAAGCCTGGGAAAGAATCATGTTAGGGAATTCCTTAGCTCTCGGTACTTAGTGCTAAAGCAACAGTTTTATGTTCCTTACAGTAACTTTACACTGGATTCTGCCAGCAAAATTCTGAGTATTCTCCTAGAGTTTGTGGTTAGTACCACATCTGGCTGAACCAATTACTGTCTACTCAGTTAAAATAATACCTCTCTTGACTTTCTTCAGATTGTGCCAAAATACCTACCTGCTTCATGTCTTGTGCTGTGGATATGCTACTGCTTTCACTCAGTTACAGCTTTTAGGCTCAAGCTGTAGTCTTTCCACTCCCATCTCTCACGCTCCTAATAATATTGACTCTATATGTCAGGTCTAGAAAGACTAATAGGCTTCTGCATTTTTTTTTTTCTGCTTTGAACTAAATTCCCAGTGCAGCAGCCAGAGGAGCAGGTGAGAGGCTTTTGACAGTAATTCTGCATATCCGCTTATACGCGTATTCTGTAGCTTTGCCAGTGCTGGTGTAGTATTTACCAATTCCTGCCTGTCTTGAGAGAATGTGATTTACATTTAATTGTAAAGCTGAGGGAAAAAAATAAAGTTTCTTCCCCCCCCCATTTTCTAAGCAGTATTTGGTGTCAGTACTGTAAATGATAGGTATTTCCACCACCGTGGTGTTGTGATGAGAGACTGTACTTCAGACAATCAAGTTTGTCATGTTACTTAGTGAAACACAATAAAGGGAACATCTGTTTTGTAGACTTAATGATACTACTTGAAGCATCAGAATTCTGTTGTTTCCACTAGAATTGGTTGAAGTGTTGTTGAATTTTCAGTAATGTGTGCAATATAGCAGAACTACTCTTCCAGCACTTGGAATGCGTCATGTTAGAGGCTGACTGAGTAGGTTAGCAATCTTGGCTACTTTTATTTTTTTTGCTGCCTTGGTAACTTCTGTTTGGTATACATATTTTCAATATTATTATTTCTGTCTTATGCCAAAATTTAAGAGTATCTGAAACATATGCATTTGCACTGGTTACTAAGAGTTCTTACTAGAACATAAGTTATTTGTGCAGTGCTATTTTATCCCAAACTGTTGTTGTTGGCAATCTATAGGTGTATGGGTAAAACTGATAAGGATTTTCCACCCGAAACTTAACATAATCATAGAAGATCTCTAAACTGTGCAGTTCCTTTGCATACATAATACACACATTCATTCATTCCTTAACGAAGTAATGAAAATCTTTGATTCATTCCCATTTTAGTGGTATCTTAGTGTCTTAGATGTTTTGTCTAATTCTGGCAAAGAAGTGGATGACAGCGCACCAGTGTTCACAAAGTTGCAGCAATCCAGTGAAATAGTGATAAGGTCTAACTCACTTCACTGTTTATAATTGCTTTTTGTTGTGGTAAAATGAAAGTCCTGTATATATTCAGTAGCAGCGGTAGGGTGTGGGTATCCTTGATGTCAAGGCAAGAAAGAACACCTAAAAGAAGGTCCCTGCTGGTACAGTAAATAGAGGAACTGACTAAAGTGTGAACAGGAAGTTAACCGAGTGATGAAACAGGAACCAAATGATGCCACATTTACCCTTCAGGAGGTTCCTTAAATGTGACTACTGATTTTAAATGATAGGTGTATGATCCTTTTGTGTTGTGCAGTTATTGACCCCCACCCCCTGCATGTCATGCCGTTTGGAAAGTGGCCATTCGCTGAGTTTATATTTGTTATTTCCTCTCATTTGATATAGCTTGCTTTGTTCTTGGTTCATTGCAACTCATCTTTCCTGTGGGTATGACAGTTTTTTATGCACATAATGTGTTGCTTCCTAGGGTTGTTAAGCTGGATTGATGTTGTTCAGCTGTCGTTCATTTGTGTCAACGGTGTCCCAAATACAAGTGTAATCAATGACCAGTTTCCATGTATTGTCATAATTGTACCTGCAATTCGAGTGACTTTTCAGTTGTGCTTGTAAGCAGAATGGACTAAAGTTCCAAGTTCACAGGCTTGAGGCTATTATAGAAAAAAAATCTCGACTACTTGGACGTTAGGCTACAGAAGTATTTGCCAGGCTCTAAATCATGATGTCTGTGCTCCAAACCAGAGCTCTGAATTTGTAAGTGAATGTTGAAGTACTGCTCACTTCTGGAAATACTAGATTTGAGGTCTTAAAGCACTTAGAAATCAGGCCTGTCTTGAGCAGAAGACATCTTGAGATTTAATGAGAATGCAAATAAAAGGGACAGGAAAAGAAAGTGAGTGTATGCTCTGCTATTTTTACTCTTAAACTGTTTCCTGCTACCTAAGTGATATCAATATAAATTCACTAGAAGCTTTGGAACAACAGCAGGTTACTTGGTGATACTGCTAACCCTGGAAATCTGTACCTGAGTTGTTCAAATAAGAGTCCCTCTAGAAGCTGTGTAACTCGAGTTTCATTAGATTTATATTTCTTTCTTAGAATAATTAATATTCTGAGCTTTAGATGCTTTAATGAAGTAGGAACTTTTTACTTGAAGAGCTTTTTCATCTGATATGAATTCAACCTAAATTAATATGCCCTACAGTGTGAGACAATTAACACCATTTTTCTGGTTTGCCACTAGTATGCTTTTGGGATTTGACTTCCTTTTTTTTAAATTTACAGTACAGAGCAAGACATACAGGGTAGCAGATTGCCTGAGACTTTAACTTGTACACACTTTGTACTACAGCACTGAAATAATATGTGGCAATAGAGTATTTCACCTGTTGAATGTATCTTTTCTGAATGAGAGAGAAGTGTGGGTCCTGCTGTTATTTTTTTAAAAAATTTCAGTTAAAGTAGTAGTGTTTTTCTGTTGCTTATAAAGTATGTAAAATACACAAAGTTGTTCTTAGGTGCTTTGAAATGTTTTTCAAAATAACATGTCCAGTCTTGTGAGTATACCAGGCTTGTGTGGGAGGGCTGTTAGGGGGGATGGGAGGGACGGAAAGGGTAAGGAAGAATGAGAAAACTGCTGTGGAGAGATAAAGCATATTTTTCCTGAAACTGTTTAACACAGCATGATGTGCATGTATTGATGGATTATTTTAATTCTGTAACTCAACAGGGAGCAATCGTCAACCACTCAACACAAACTAAATCCTAAGGTTATCTTTGGTATTGATGTACCCTTCCTGGAAAATGCAAGTTTGTTTAGCATTTTTCTGTCAAAATGACATACTAAAACATGTATCAGTAGACCACCATAAACCTCTTTTTGCTATAAAATCTGTGGTGTATTCTTAACAGCAAGGTTCCTGCTTTTCTCTCATGATCTTTGGGGAAATGGTAGAATGGTATACTGGAGATAATATTTTGCAAACATTAAGTTATCAAGAATGCTAATGCTGCTGCATTGGTAGAGTTAGGGTGATGGGGTGTATCATAGCACTCATTTAAAATAAATGCTCTGGAATAAAAGTAAAATCAAACCCTTCCATTGCAATCATACTTGATCATGTCTGATGTTATTACGCTATATTGTAGATCTGCCCTGGGTAAACACTTCATAATGGTTATTCTTGCAGTGTGCTATGTTGTTTAAAGCCTGTTTCTAGGACATCCAAATCATTGACCTATCTCAGGATTTATGCCAAAGGCATAGTTTCATGCTTGTTTCAAATACAATGGGTTCAACTTCCTCAGCTACAAGTGGAAATGCTTTGAAAGGATAGTTCATGTTTGTGGGTACATGAAAACTTAAGAATGCTTGCAGAGTAGGAGCCCAGGCCGTAGAGGGAAGTTCTAACTGGCCATGTGCGACTGTGATGGAGGAGTGTATGATTTCAAAATAGTTATCTTTGGTTTTCATGCTAGTAATACTATTTTTAAGTTTTTAGAACTTAACTAATTTTTGGCAAATAAAAATAAGTCACTTCTGAAGCACCTCTACCTTTTGCAACCTAATTCTCAGTTTGTGGAGCTTCCTGGATTTCGTGGAGGCAGAAGGAAGATTCAGTTGAAATGAAGTCCCAAGAGCAGCTCCAAAACTTCTTCCTCATGGGGCTTGCATAGGATCTTCTAAAGTCAGTTTCTGGCTTGCAGGTAGGCATCTCTGCCTTCCAAATTAAATTAGGTGCAGATACCTAGAATGGGGTTGGAAATAGTCAGAATCTCCTGAAATCTCATTCTCAGCCAGTGGAGCTGGGAAGTTTTGGCCAAAACTGTTGTATTCTTAATGTTGCTACTAAAAAGTAGAAGGTAAAGAGTATTAAAAATGGAAGGTGAAGAGCCTGCTCAAACTCCTGTCCCTACCTTGTGAGCTGAGTCTTTTTCTTTCTAATAAGTCACTGCTAAACAACTTGTCAGATGAATCAGAATGGTAGGGGTTGGAAGGGACCTCTGGAGATCATCTCGTCCAACCCCCCTGCTTGAGCAGGCACACCTAGAGCAGGGGGCACAGGAATGCATCCAGGCGGGTTTTGAATGTCTCCAGGGAAGGAGAGTCCACAACCTCCCTGGGCAGCCTGTGCCACTGCTCTGTCACCCTCACAGTAAAGAAGTTTTTTCTCATGTTTAGCTGGAGCTTCTTGTGTTCCAGCTTGTGCCCATTGCCCCTTGTCCTGTCACTGGGCACAGGAATGCTCCATTTGCTCTAGCTGAAACCACGTACTGTAATGGCAGAAGACATTGGAATTGTGCCTTTAATGGTTGATGCTTTAATGGCTGATTAACTACATTAATCCAGAATAAGTAAGAACAAACTTTAAGACAGGATTTTTTTCAACTACATGTATTTTATTTTATCTGAGACTAGGCTGTTTGTATCTGTTCTTTCTTAAAGACTTAAGATGTAAGCAATACTGTTTACATGGAATAAACCAGGAAGCAACTATTATTTCAGCTGCAAAGAAAAACTTTTGCTAGTAATAACTCTCATCTTATTTTTCTATAATGAATGTAACTATTGTTATATTACAGATGATAGAAAAGCTAATACCTGAGGTGATACTGCAAATGAAATAGCTTGAAGGAGAGTAGGACTTTTGGAAGCTGCAGAATAGGGGATGTAACTGGAATAAGTCAGCTTACAGGTGGTGAGTTTTGACTGACCGGATGATTACCTGTATGGCAGTTGTACTTACAGTGTGCTTTTGTGCAGAAGGCAGTAAGAAAGAAATATGAGAGTAGGATTAAAAAAAAAATAATCAAGCTGTGGAAGTTACTTCATTTTACTTCAGTTTGGCACTGTACTGCTAGGGCTACTTTTGTACTGCTTTAACAAAATAATTCTGATTTAGTATGGCTTGTATAAATTCAAGTGAAAATGTAAACCTATAATCTCATATTTGTATCTTGGTGAGTTGTTTAGCTGGCATGAGTCATTTGGTTGTCTCGAAAGAGTTATCTCCTTGCTGGTAAAGGGCAGGTACAATGTTAGTTACAGGTGCTTTTTAATTGTTGTTTGCTAATCTGAAACTGAGCAAATATAATTGCCAGGAGTCAAAGACCAGGATTAAAATCTTTAAAAGCCTATGGTTAGAGGGATCCTACTTTCTGCTCAAGACTAGAAAGCTTTCATCTTGAATATTTTGGGTAATGTGTGCCCATATGGCTATTTGGCAGTATTGTAAATGGTGTTATGACCTCAACTGTAGGTTGTGGGGTTTTTTCCCTATTGACAGAATGGGAAGGTTGTAGAAAGGTGAGTTATAGTTTGATATGCCAAGTATTTGTGTGTAGGTTTCCAGGCTAGAAAGTGTCAATGTTCTATGGTGCTGGATCCTTTACACAAGAAACAACCGCATTTAAGACAGTTATTTATAGTTGCTATACAGTCTGTATTAACAATACATGCTTTCTTTCTTTAGAGTAACTTTTTTTTGTTCCTTATTTGCTGTCATCAGAACTGAATTGAGGTCTGTCATCTGTGGCTGAATATTATTAGCCCTATGATTTTAAAAATCTGTAATGGATATCATTCAGGGGGACTTCTCCATTTGATGGGCAATTATCTATCACTCTCATATCTCAAGTGTAAACTGTTCAAGAAGCATATGTGCACAAGTTCAGGAAGCCTTTTATAAATCTATATCATGGAAAAGTCCATTGACCCCTGACTCTTCAAGGCTGACATTTCGCTTTGTCATCTAAAGTGTGAGCTGCAAATAGGGTGGTTGCTTCTAGCACTGACAGAGAGTGGGGTGAAAAAAAAACAAGTGGCAAAACTGAAAAATACCCTTGGCAGTAAGAAATTGAAATTGACAGCAGTTTCAGTTCCTAAGGTTCAGTAACCTTTACAAACCACTGGGAACAAACATGTTCAAAACAGTTGTCTTTGTGTAGGTTCACTCCTGTATTGTGAAGACCATTGCAGTAGTGACCATGCTGAGTCAGACCAGAATTTCTGAAACCTTGTTGTCTTAACAGTGGCTGTAAATAGAGGCCTAGAAAGGAACTGATAGGCGAAGCTGGAGGAGTCTTTTGGGGGAGCAACTTCTGACTTCAACTTTCTGAGCTGGAAGAAGTGCTTTCATATTTAGTGGCTGTGGATGGATTCTTCCATGAATGTGTCCAGGTGTGCTGGTTTCAGGGCTTCTTTTTTTGTGCATTTATGTAAAGCTCATGTACTCGGACTAGGGACTCAATGCATACTTCCTTCACATTGTTTTTGGTAACCTCTTCTGTTTGTTTTGAGCCTGTCACCTATAGTTTCAGCTAATGCATGTTCTCCTGTTAAAAGATGCTGAAAAGCCATCTCTTGTCATTTTAGGAATTTGCTTGAGCCTGAGTCAGTGATGCTTGGTGCACTGTAGCTATCTTGTTGACACTGCCTGATTTTACACCAACGATAGCAATTATCAGAGAAATTTGATAGTGAATCTTTGTGCACTGCTTGCATTGTGTATTTGAATAGAGCACATGACTGCTTCAGGCTTAGCACAATGAGTTTTTGTTTCTTTATGCAAGTTTGAAAAATGCCAGGAAGTCAGACCTAGCCTTTGTGTTTCTGAAACTTGCCAGAGTGGGTTTTGGAGTCCATAGTAGCATTGGTTTTTTTTCTCAAGAGGCTTCGAATGATTTGCTACCCATTACTGTACCTACAGGGGTGTATGAACAGGATAGCCTGACCATATTCAAAATTATGTAGTAATGAACAGATCACTGTATCACTAGAATGAGTTGTGCATTAACATCAGGAGAATACATTCTCTTCTTTGGCAATTTATTAAAGAATACGCTTGCCTGAGTGCTGTTTCCTGTTCTGAGACTTACCAAGGGTTGTGTCTGTCTCTGAAACGTGCTGGGAGAGAAAAGGGTTCAGCAACATGAATTATGTAGACTGTAGTCGTTAAGTGAGCTTGATGTATGATGTAGAGCTGATTAAAAAGTTTTTAATACTACCTGTACCACTTCAAAGGGTAAGAAAAGTTGACTTCTAATTGGCCCTTCCTTAGTTTTATGTAGAAACTACTATAGAATACAAGATCAACATGTACCAGGGACTTGATCTCTTATGGGTCTGGTACATCCTAACAGAATGCTCATGAGTTTACTTCATTCCTCTTCAGGATGAGTTGACAAATTTGGCTGATGGTTCATAAAAATCTTAACTTTCTGCTCCATGTTTCCCTTTGGCTAAAAAACTTTTTCTTAGCAACTAGTACAAGCTTCCAAGCAGATACTTTTCAGATTAGGTAAGGACACAGTATATGCTTTTCCTCCTTTTCCAGCAAGTCCCAGAGGACAGGACTTGAGCACTACTTGGCTCCTGGTTTTGGTTTTTTCCAGATCTGTGACTAATACTGTGGTTCCAGAAGGTCAGTTCTGCAGAACTCAAGAGTTCATTCTTTATCCAAATCCAGCCTCCTTGTACTTAATCCAGATTTCGTTTGCACACATGCATCCTGTGGATGAATTCTACAAAGGCTGGGTAGTTTTGAAGAATAGGAAAGCCAGCTATTGTGAGAAATTTTTTTAAAGAACAACCTGTGCATATGTTGTCTCTGATTTCATTCAAGGCTATGATTTGATATTATATTAAGTAAGTCTTGAGTGACAGGTATGAAAAACTGAAGCCATGTAAGTAGATGGATCCATTAGTAACTTTGCCAGAGAATACATCTTAATTCATCTTGGCTCACCCTCCACCAACTCGGTGCATAGCAACTTCCCCCCGCCTCCCCCCCCCCCCCCCCCCCCCCCCAAAAAAAAAACCCAAAACAAACCAACCCCCCCAAAAAAACAACTCAGTAAGTTCAGTAAGTTTCTGTCATATTTGTGCTGTAATGGAAAAAAGAATGGTCTTTGTAGAGACTTTGTGGAATTCTCTTCCAAACAAGACTCACTTTTGTCAGATAAACTTGCTTGATATCTTATTCCAGTTGTACTACTCATCTCGAAACAAAACAAAAATTGTTCTCCCCTATGTAAGGAAAGTTTTATAGAACAGAGTAAGATCAATTTACAGCTCTCAGAGGCTGCTTCTTCCTTGGGAACAGATCCAGAGAACAATCTCACCTCAAGTTATATCAAAATGGATTGCAGACTTTGAGTAGAATGTTAGACTTATTCTCTTCTCATTAACATTAAAGCTCCAGTTGCATATGTCCTAGGGTTCCAATGTTAGAGATTAGTAAGGGCTGTATGGCTTTATGTGCTTACTTTAAATGGAAGTTGTCCTAGGAAAACTAGGTTGTTAATTGTTTAGTATAAATCCTATTTCTTGCTGCTAATGCAAGTTGAGAGTCTTGGGGAAAATACTCCAAAGTGCTTTTAACTCACGAGGCATAAACACACAGATAAATTTAACACCTGTTAGCAGGGCTGCAGTAGCTACACATGCTCTCATCATGTAGCAAATGTGAACTACTGTGATAAGACCTGCAATGAAAGACTGTCACCTGAAGTTGCTTTATTTCATGTATGATATAAGCTAAGAATATATGTCTAATAAAAGTCCAACAGAGATGTGACAATCTGACTGTTACTGAGATCCATCACAAATAATTTAGTGGTATCACTTGAATCTTTGAGACTTTTTCCTCTTTCCTGCAACTGTCTTCCACTAGGACATCCAAATGACTCTCCCTGTTAATCTCTTGGAATGAGAAGCTTGGGGACATTTGAAGCTGCTTGTCACTTTTAGTCAAAGTATTGTTTGATTTGTGGGGTCTAAAGCAATTTTTTAGAAAGAAATTCTCAAACTCTACTCATCTGAACTCTTTGCAGGGACTTAAGAGGAAGAAACCAAGGAAAAAAAACTCTGTTCAAAGGGAATTACATGCCGATATACCTCAAAACAAGACACTTTTTGGGGAGAAATGCTGTGCAGTGCTTGCTGTATTGTTTGAACTTTCATTACAGTTTTGGTAGTTATAAAGCACATTCTCAATATAATTTTACAGCTTTTTTTCAAAGTAGCATGTATTTACTCTATCCGCTTTGTTGCTTTAATTCCATAGTGACTGTGGTATCTAATGCTTTCAGTGAGGTGCCTATGTCTTGCGGTTGAATCCACTCAAATGAAGCTGTAATTAAGGCATGCCTTTTTTAATCCTTTTGGGATTTTTTTCCGTAAAAGGTTAGCAGATGCTATAAACTAGGCCTTATCTTGGCCCACTGTTAACAATTTCGTTTTGGAGTTACTTTTTGTAAACTTTCTACGGGCTTCAGAAGAAATAGCATTGTTAATTGAAACTTGTTAAACCTTCCTTTAGAATAGTCTTAGGTTTGTCAACTCTGTCCATACATTGTTGCAATCCAATGTGATCTGTTATTTAACTAGCATAAAATGTGGCAATCCGCAGCAAAACAGTAGGTTGTCAGCCTGTTTGAATAGATCCCACAATAGATTCCACATGAGTGTGGAATTGAGGCTTTTCTTCCTTCTAGGGAGACATCAGTCTAACAGATAATCTTTGTTTTAAAGGAAAATAATTATAAAATTAGATACCTTGTTTGTGACACTCAAATGTGTATTGCTGTGGACCTGTACTGCTTGAGGTTAAACAGTGTATCCAGAAGGGTATATGCATTTTTTTAATGCATGAAGGTAAAATAAGGACAGTCTATCTTCTGTGCATCTCAACTGCCTTAACTCTCAGTGGAATGCCTCTGCTACTTTAAAAATCAAAGACCTGATTAGCAAAAACTTTGTGCTGTTTCTTATAGCTCATGCTTTTAGAGATTTTATTTCAAAAGTTCATGCTTTCGCAAAAAAAAAAAAAAAAATTTGCCTTCAAATACACAGTCATAAAAGCTTGAAGTATTGTCTTTGGTCCAATGGATAATGCCAGCCAAAGATGCTCTTACTGTTTTTACTGGTCAAATGAACCCTGTGTTCTCTGGGAGCCTTTAATCTGAAAAGAATGCTTGATGGATGAGCAGAAATAGGAGAAAAAAAAATGCATCTCTTGGATAAGTGTGGTGTCAACTATGGACTTGGAGTATCCAGGACACCTTTGGACACTTTTAAATCATGGGTTTCTTGCTTTGAACAGTCAATATTAGCACAGGTGTGTGTGCCATTAATGGGGCTCAGTAGGGAATAGTTACTATTGTCATCCCTGCTGAAGCATGAGATGTTGCAAAAGCCTTTGCAGTCACAGGAATAAAAGTAGGTCTAGTAGATTGTGTGATTCTGTAGGAACTGATGAGGTCATTGCTTCAGTAATTGTAGTAGGACTAGCCTTTGTGTGTGTTAGCACGCAGTATTATCCTTAAAAGCCTCACTTTGCAGCAGGGTTTGAGACAAAGTGTAGGCTATTCAGAGGCCACTAATCCATATTGTCGTCGTCATACCTTTAGAGGCCATTGGTGCTGGTCAGAAAGAGTTGGTATTAGCTAGAGGAGTTTCCTTCATGACAGTCCTTCCTATTTCTTTGTTGATACAGGATAACAGAATGGATGAGGTTTGAATGGACCTGTGGAGATCACCAAGTCCAACTAACTTTGCTCAAAGTAGTGAAAATTAGAACAGGTTGTTCAGGATCTTGTCCACCTGGGTTTTGAATATCTCCAAAGATGGAGACTCCTCAGCCACTCTGGGCAATCTGTTGCAGTGTTCAATAACCCATGAATGAAATTACATTTAAACCCTTTTTTTGGTGTATTTCAGCTTGTGCCCATTGCCGCTTGTCTTGTCACAAGACACCAATGAGAAGAGCCTGGCTCTGTCTGCTTTACTACTTTCCCCCATGTAATTATCTACGTTCATAAAATCCCCGTGAGCCTTCTCTTCTCCAGGCTTAATAGTCCTAGCTCTCTCAACCTCTCTTCATGTGAGAGATGCTCCAGTTCATCCATCAGCTTTGTGGCCCTTTCCCAAACTCTCTCCAGTATGTCCATGTGTCTCTTTTGCTGGGAAGCCCAGCGCTTCAGATGTCTCACCAGGGCCAAGCACAGGGGAGGATCATGTCCATTGACCTGCTGGCGGTCCAGGGGCTGTTGGCTGCCTTTGCTGCAAGGGCCTGTGTGGCTGCCTCACATTCCCCTTGCTCATGAAGATCCCCAGGGCTTTATCTGCAAAGCTGCTTTCCAGCTGTCTGGCCCCGTGTGTGCTGATGCCAGGGGTGGTTTGTCCCCAGGGGCAGGACTTCGTGTTGCCCTTGAAACTTCCTGACATTTGTGTGTTGGCTCCCATCTCCTGAGTCTGGGAGTTAAGGCAATTTTCTGTGCTCAGAGGCGTGGGATTCCTGAGGGCTGCAGTTGCTGGCAGCAACAGAAGGAAAGGTGGCAGTGAGTACCATGGCCTTTTCCATACCTCCTGTCAGCAGATCCTCTGCCCCACTCAGTCATGGAGCCCTAGTCTTCCTGTTGCTGATGATACTTTTACAAAAGCCTGTGGACCATTCTGGAGCATTCTTGATCCCCCTTGCTTTGATCCTTATTCCTCTTGGGATCCTATGCTCTACTACATCATGGTCACTGCAGCTATGGCTGCCCCAACCTTCATGTCACTGCTCAGTTTTTCAATCTTTGTAATTATGATATTCAGCAGAGTGCCTGCCCTTGTTGGCTCCTCATAACCTCTTTCAGGAGATTATAATCAGTGCACTCAAAAAACCTTCTGGATTGCTTGTTCTTTGTTGCGTTACCCTTCCAGGATATAACAGGGTAGTTAATGTTCTGTGTGAGGACCAGGTGTCTGTAAATGTGAGGCTTTCTCAGTTGTATGAGCAAGGTCTCATATTTCATATTGATGAGGTGATGAGTAGCAGACACCTGCCACAATGTCACCCATGTAGGTCTGCCCTCTCATCCATGACCCATAAGCTCTCAGCTGTTCCATTGTCCATTGCAGCATCCCTGCTACTCTCCCTGATAAAGGGTGGCTTGCTTTCCTCACCACCCTAGTCTGTCCTTAAAGAGCCTGTATCCAGCCATGGCAGTAGTCTGGTCATGTGAGCTGTGCTGCTGTGTCTCAGTGATCCTACTGAGATCATAGCCGTGCAGCTACACCCAGACCACCAATTCTTCCTGCTTGTTGGCATGCTGTGTGCGTGTTCGTGCATGGGCACTTCACAGAGGCACCCAGTCATGCTGATTTGCTAGAAGAGGTATTAGAGCTTCCCCCATCATGCTGTCCTGGAGGAAGTGCTTTATATATGTGCTTAGATTTGAGGTGGGGCCCTGGTTTTTTGTTTACAAGTTCTCTCTTGCCTGCATCACTCTACCCTTTCCTTGCCAACCAGGTCTGCCACTTCCTCACTTGGCTGTAGGTTGTCATCTACTTCCCCTGGTACTACTGGTATCCTTCTCATGGAGCTGCCCCAGCTCTCTGCCTGTCAGGAGAAGCCTTTTAGTGGAACTGCTGCTGCACTGTACCTCCTATATGTTTACAGCTACTACTGCCATTTTCCTCACAAATTACATCTGGCCCTGTGTGGCTTATAATTCCTTGGCCCTTCCTTGCTCCCCTTTCATCCTCAGAAAGCACTCCGTTCTTGTATGCTTTGTGCAGACTTGCATGTCTTTCTGGGGTTGTTCGAGGAGATTGCCCTAGCTGGTTCCCCATGGTTTCACCTGACTAGGGCATTCATTTAATGATAGCTCTAGTGTGTGTGTGGGAATTTCTTGCTGCTTATGCTATTATTGTGTATTAAAATGATTCAAGAAGTTGCTGGACAGCATGTTCAATTTTGTTCCTTTTGGTGTTCATGTCTGAATAGTCATTTCATCACAACCATGTCCTATGCATTGAAAGATTTTGATTGTTTTCTCTTTAAGTAAAGCCTTACTTAAGTGGTTTTTTTTCCCCTTGCTTTGGAGGGTTATAGTGAGCTCTCACTATCATGTCTGGTTCTTCTCCCTTTAGGCTTCTTAAAATTCTCTGGATATATTCCACTATAGTCTGGATTTCAGAACAAAATATTTGTATTCGTGTTATACAAGGCAATTCTTCCCTTCCCCTCTCTTCCTTCCTTGTCATTCATCAACTAGCCCATACTTGGGTATCAGTACTTCATTACTAATTTTAAACTGGTAAAGCAAAACTTGATGGGATATGTCACATGATTGAACATTTCATCAAGAAAGTGTTAGCTTTTTCCTTAGATGAGCATTTAATTTCGTGATTGCTTGAAATCCATGGTCATAATTTGGATAAGCTGATGTGCATCGTCTAATAGTTGACCTATGCTTATGGTATCCCCCACAGCATGTTCTTCTAACTTTTAATAGGTTTGCATCTTAATGATATGTTGCTCTTTGTTTCATAATAAGCCATTCCAAAGGACAGCTGTTTTCTCAAAAAATAAGAGAAATCAGAAATGAATTTCAAAAGCCATTCTGTATCTCTTGTGTTCAGGTCTTAGTACTGATGATCTTGCTCTGTCTGAGATTGTACAGGGTGTTGAGCAAGGGAGTCCATCTTAGGTACATGCTGAGGCAGCAGGCTCATTGTCTTGCAGTTGCCACACTGGGGGCGGATTGAAAGGTTTTTCCATCAGCCTTTATTTCAGTGACCTTTTCCAAGTTAGGAATAGCAGTTGACTAGGAAAAACCTAAATGGTCATTTCTCTTCAGTGAGTCCATACACTTTTATCTCGATTTCTGTAAGCTGAAAAATAAATTGAAAATGAGAAGGTAATATTTTCTGTTTTCAAAATGCCATTTCTGCAAATCTTTGACTTATTGAGCTTCCCACGCAATACATACTTGGAATTTATTAAACTGCTGTACATGAAGACTCCCATGCTTAATGCTTCCAGCAGCTTGCATGAGTGAGATGGAATAAAAGTTCAAAGTGATGTCAGTGTGTGAAATGTTAACAAGTAAAAACATAAGATTCTTTATATATTCACAGGGACTTAATTTTCATCATATGCTTAATGCAGTGACTACATAGTTTTCACAAACTGTGTTTGCTTATTCTTTCAGGCTGAAGGTTTTGGAACGGATGTTGGAAGATGTTAGCTGTGGATACTGGGCTTGTGGAGGAGTGGTTATCAGAATTCAAGGTAACAAGTGCTCAGATATTTAGCCAGTTGTGTTTGAATTGCTGCTGGAGCAGTATGCAAGAGCGCTTGATTGTTGTAGAAAATGAATAAAACAATAACCTTGGATTTTGCTCAAATAATGTGATATATACAAATGTCTACTTGAAAGGATTTTTTTTCCTTGTCTGCTTTGGGATTACATACTTCCTGATACAGAGCAGTGAAAATGTATATCATGGATGAATGGTCTTGCTGGTTTGAGTGCAGACTAGACTTGACTATAGGTTTTCCTATAGTCTGCTTAGGTACACTGGGAATGTGTTTTCTGATCTGTATAATGGTATATAATCTCCTTCGAAGGACTGCAGATAAGAAGTACTGTAAGAGCTATGAATAGTAAGTTTAAATGTACAGCTTTCAAAGGGTTGCTAAAAAGGATTAGATTTTTACCCTCTTAAGTACTAGCAGAAAATCTGTTTAGTATTAGAGAAGAGTTGTTCACATCAACTGGAATTTGTGTTCTTTGAGTAATACTATATCCTGTAATAATGTTCACTGGCTGTGTGCAGTCTTGAGAAAACTCCTTAAGGTATGGATCTGCAAACTGCCAAGTTTCACAGTACTGAAATTTCACAGTGAAACTTCAGTGGGGTTGCATCTGTGAAACTGTTGGTTTTTATGTATTTCCCATCCACTGTCTCTACATTCTGAATTAAACTGGCTGCAAAATGATAAAATGCAGTATGTCTTCTGGCAGTTTTGTTGTCCTGAAAATACAGTGCTTTCTGTAGTAAGGATTTCTTTGTGAAACAAGTTTTAGTTTATAGTAAACTGATAAGTAACTTGTAATGGAAAATTGTTGTTGAAATAGCTGTTACATGTTAATTATAAAAATATTATAACTACTAGGAAAAGCAATTTTTATTTCAGACACTGCCAGAAGCATCCATATCCAGCTATGCTACAAACTTGAAAGACAAGAGTGCTTTGATTTCATCTCTTTACAAAGTAATTCAGGAGCCACAGAGTGAGGTGAGTATATCGAATCTTTCACACAAAATGTCTGACATAACACCAGCAGAATAAAATAAGACCTTGTGTTCTAGTTGATCTTGTTCTATGTGAATATCAGAACTACATGAAGAACCTCCATTAAAATGTTTTTTCTTAGCAATAGCATAGTACCATAGAAACAATAAGTTTTGTAACCTACTGATCAAAGCTAAGCTTGTAGATCATACTCATGGGCTTCAGAACTTGTGTATAGAATTGAGAAATACGTTAAGGAATTGAAAAGATATTTGAGACTGACAGAATCCTTTTTGTAATTCAGTATGACTTGAATGTGAACCTATAGCTATCAGAAGGTTGTCTATTACAAACCAAGAGAACAATGTTAGATAGCTTTGTGATCCTTTAAAGTTACTGTTTAGGTTTTAGGGGTTGTTTTTGTTGTTTTAAATACATACAGTATAAATATGTGTTTATACAGTGGATGTACCCTTGCTGAAATGATGGTTAAAAAAAGAAAAAAACTGGGGGGAGGGGACAGGTTTGCTCTGTACCTGTGCCAGGAATGATCCATGCCCTATGACTGCACTTTTTTTAAAGTGTCCAGGGGAGTTCAGAACATACTGAGCTGGTTTTAGTTGTCTTGTTAACTGTATTGTCTTACTTTCTACTATCCAGCAAACCTTGTGTGTATTATTTTAAAATTGCACTGAGTACTTAATTCCTCTTCTGAAAAGACCCAGCGTAAGGAACCTTTCCAAAGTTTTGAGATTGGGCCAGTAGTGGTCAGAGGGTAAAACACTTTCAGTGTATACATTTTAGAGAGAATACTGATAGAGAAACTCCCAGGTTGTCCAACAAAGAAGAAATGTAATTTTACTTTGCTGCTCAGAAGGGCATTCTGAGTCATTCCGACTACTGAGTCAACCCTGTCTGGTCTTCAGAATGCATATCAACATGTAAATTTGATGAATCTCCCTGTTGATAGCCAAACTGATACTTTCATGTGCTCTTTGATTTCTTACTACTACTGGCTATCACTAGGTTTCTCAGGGACCTTAGTAGCAGGGTGGCCAAGGTAGTTGGGATAATTCTGGGGGCAAGGTATTGAAGATTTCCCTGTTAGTGAGACTTTGAATTAAAAAGAAAAGCCAGTGCTGACTGAGTGTTGTTCTGCCTTGGGAGAACAGTCCTAAAATCTTTATTTGGACAGTTTTCCAAGTAGCCCCTTGTACTTGGAGCTTTCCACGGTGTGAAAATACCTCACTAGTAGTTAAAGAGACAAGTAATTTCTTTCAACTGTTTTTTGAGATTTATTAGCTGCATTGTGTAATGACAACTTGCTTTACAGTGTAGGGTATGAGCGGTCCTTATCTCATGTACATAATGCAAAGGGGAAGGATTAATGCATGAACACTGCAAATACTGCTGAGATTAAAAACAAACAACCCCATCTGTATACCTTTAAATATAGGTACTTTTAATGTAAAAATTATCTGTACCTTAAAATTGTGATTAATCTTGTTTTGGAGGATGGATGTGTTGGTTTTTTTAAAGTATTTGAAAAACAATTGTGTGTTTGCACCTGTGACTGCATTTTCCTGCTGGTTTATGTTTGCTTTTCATATGGGGTTTTTTGTTTGTTGTTTCCCCCCCCAAATTAATGATAAATTTGTGAGCTAAATCGAAGGAATATCCTATTCGTAGTAGCTTTGTTAGTAAAGACTTTAGTTACTTTTGAGGTTCCTTGGCCACTGATAGGTGAAAAATGTAATTCAATACAAGGAGAGTCTTCAGTAGATGTGAGGATTTAAAGGAATTCTAATTGACTCAAGAGTCCAACAATAAAAAAAAATCTGAGGTTTGTTTCTTCACAAATTCAAGATTTCTTGCTTTCTACCTAAACCACTATTGCTGTCCTTTTTAGATAGTAGCCATGGAGGTATTTACATCAGGCTGTAGCATGTGGTGGCATTTTGAGGAAGGAGATCTGGTTTTGTACTAATTACACATTTAAATGTGCTGATATAAAGCTGTCTCAACCGAGATAATGATGTGTACATGGATACCTGTCATAGCTATTTATGTGCCTTTTAAAGTTCAAGCACATAATTCTGAACTGATACTTCACTAAAGGAAGCATGCAAATTGTGTGAAATATGTAAGCTGAAGATGGAAAGCACTTGTGCTGGTGAAGTTTTCTGGAAGGATCTTTGATATTCTGCTCTTAAAAGTGAGTTCAGCTTAGCGTGATTTTTTGCCTTTGCTGTAGATTTTTCACAGATCATCTTTCCAAAGAGAAGCTATATCTGTCGGAAGCTAAAATTTCTTTTTTTTGTTTTTTTTTTTAATGGATCAGATTGCCCCAGATTACTACTTTAAAAAACCCCCAAACTTGCTAAGATCCTTTGGGTTCAGAAGTAACTTTGGGAGGTAAGAAATGTTGACTCAACTTTCTTTGTATTCAGGAGGAAAAACTTGAAAGCAAACAGGTTTGGTTTTTTTTAAACATGCTCTTGTGGTGATGTTTCCTCCTTTGCTTCAATAAAGGGAGGAAAATATAGAAGAATAGGTTTCTTACTTTTTGAAAGCTTGTTCCATTGAAAAACTGAAGGTGTGACCTAGACAAATAGAGGAAGAACTTGCACGTTGTACTTAGAATAAAGTAGAAAACATGATTTGCATGTAACTAGCAGTAAAGTACGTACATATATTCCAGTTTTTAAGGATTTTCAGAAAGGTGTTGGGTAATACATTGCTTTCTGAACTGAAGTGCAGTGGCAGTACTAATGATTATGGTATCTTTTCTCAGTGCAATCTCTAAAATACTCTAAAATGCATGTCTAGTTTGGATTCCATCATTTTCAGGTTGGAACTTCTGGGGATTTTGTGGAAGAATACATTTCAGTGAAGGTCTGTTACCTGTTACTAGCCTGAACATTCCTGGTTTTGAAATTAACGTAGAGTCTATTTCTGTGAGTCATGTAGACAAACTAAGACATTAAATCTTGGAGGTAAGGAGCAAGGTAGCAAAAGTAGTCCTTTAGGTGTGTTACATTTGAATCCTTTCAGAGATTTGTGACTGGAGAATGTCACACTTATGTAATGCTTTTTAATATATACATATATATATTAAAAAAAATAGCTGGAGCTGATAGAATGAATTCTAAATAGCTGGAATCTCAGATTTCATTTTGTAAAGTTCCCTAATAAAATACATCAATTGTCTAGATTGTTTTTCAGGGAGTAGTTTCTTAGATGATAGGGTCCTCCTATTTGTTATTACTTGCAAATAAATTATTGAGAAGATTTAAAGAAAAATTGCCTTTTTCCCTTCCCTACCCCACTTTTTTTTAAGAAGAAATACTTTTACAGTTCCAAACTCTTACTGATGGTTTGCTGTGTTTGCCACCAAAGTTATTTTTGAGTATGTGCTTTTGAGTTTTTGCTTGAGAGTTCAGTGTCCAGTTCAGCTGTCTTTGAAAGTGCCTACTGGTTTTGACAGTATTTTCTACTTGGGTTAGGAAATCTCCTACCTAGGTGACAAAATGAAAGTATAACTTCCATACATTGACACATGATGGTTAACACGGTGTTTCGTCCTCTAGCGGGGGTAGGTGGTAGCACAAGAATGCACATTAAATCCAGAAACAGTGCAAGCTGATGGCATAATTGTTTTTAAGTCTTTTTTTAAAAACTTGTTCTAGCTCAATGTATTATTTCCGGTTCAATATATTACTTCCATTTATATAAGCTTAACAGATCTGATTGTAAAATTACTGTTGAGACTTCCCATTTCTGTCTCAAACCTATATATACGTTGAAGTTTCTAGAAGATTTTAATGAGAGTGGAAAAGTGAACTAATGCTACTGTATACGAAGTTATTGTAATACTTTGAATTTGAGTGTTACACAGCTCTTCTCACTTGGTGGGTAAAAGCTTCTAGCAATTTGTGTGTATGCTGTTGGAGCTCTAGAATAGCCAGACCTTTTGTTCATGTGATTTTCCTGTATGTTAGAGATATTGAGGCAATGGTATGAGGTGTGGTGATAACAAGTATTCTCTATTTATGCCTTTGAGGCTGGAGGAAGTGAGCCAAAAATGAGAGAATTGGAATTCTTTCTTCACATGGAATGGAAGGCTCTAGTTCTATCATCTGAAAGTATGTTATCAGGGATGAAAAGTATATAGGTTGAATTGGGCAGTTACAGCACCAGTCACTCCCTAATAGCCACAATGTAACTTATCAGTTTACAGTTTTGTCCAACTGATTGATCCTTGCAAAGTTGCAGTTTCTTGTAATGTCTTATTCGTTGACAATTGTAATTTATATTTCAGCTTCTGGAGCCAGTTTGCCATCAGCTCTTTGAGTTCTATCGCAGTGGTGAGGAACAATTGCTACGATTTACACTGCAGTTTCTACCGGAATTGATGTGGTGCTATCTTGCTGTCTCAGCCAGCAGAGATTTGCAGAGCAGTGGATGCATAGAGGCTCTCCTCCTAGGAGTTTATAACTTGGTTTGTATTTGTGTGTAATTATTCAGGCCTAAAAAGATTAGTGTGCTTTTGACGGTTACTATAGAGTATTTTACTGGGGAATAATTAACAATTTCATTTTGGAATTGAAATGAAGTGATTGAGTATCTCTGTTTTGACTCTTCAAATTGATGTCTATGTCAGAAATCTGCAAAAGGAACTTTTTCTTTTATTTTAGTGAATATTTTCTCTGCTCTTTTTGTGGTTCCTGGAAAGTGTTAATGCACAAATGGCCAAAGGAGTCAAAGGAGTCCTCTTAATTTTTTTGTTACTTAATTCTTGGTATAGTGATTAAACTTAGATTCTGCTCAAAAGCTTTTAGAGGTACTACTTTTGAAGTGGTTGCCCATATTTTATGGGGTATTTTGACTATCTTGGCTAGAAAACACAAGAAATCACTTTCAACAAATTCTTAGTACTCGACTGCTGAACAGATTGTTTAGCTTTGAGAAATTAAAGATCTTTCATTTTGTAATGACCTTGACATTTTTTCATATTTTGTATGGAAAAGATATTTTTTACTAAATTACTGCTTTGAAGAACAGAATTATGAAGGAATCTTTAAGAGCTATTATAAAAAGCTTAGTGTTATGTCCACTGGGATTCTCTTCAGTGTAGTTTGTATGTTCTGGATGTTTTAGGAAGGCTTTTTGGGAAGTGAAACAGTGATGAACTTCAAGTCTCCTCTTCCCATTCTGAAAATCTGGAGAAGAGAGCTCCCATCCTTCTAAAAATAATCTCAAGTGTCTTTACCAAGCAAGTGAAAACATATTTTTTTTTTTCACCTAGGAGTCCACTTAAGACCTGAGCCCTTATATTCAACTCTTCTTTAGGCAGAGTACAGGCTTCATGTATTTTCTGTGTGCTTCGTTGTATCTGAGAAGAAAAACATTCCTGGAAAGCATTTGGTATATCTTATGCCTTCCTCCTTTATTTCTGTGATGAAGTCATCTGAATTGGTTGACGATGTGGCTATAATCACTTGCCTTTCTTATAGAAGAGATTACATTTACAGTTAAGCTTGAAACCAGCCCAGTAACCTTTTCTTTTCGCGATGAACAGTTTCTTCCTCAATTAGTAACGCAGCCATCCATCTCCAGCTGCTTGGGGTCATAAGAATTTTACAGCAAGTTTCTGCAGGAAGCTGTAGATCAACCTGATTTTGGGAAACATTTATATTTTTTTCCTCCTTCTGCTTTAAGACAGTACGAATGCTTATGCTAAAGTAATGCCACGTTACTGATGCTGACTACTTCCCCTCTGATGTTGTATAAAATTTTAACAGTCAAGATGGTACCATTCTTCAGCATACCAAGTTGAAAAGGTAGTAGGTGACCTGCTTAGATACTTATTTTCTCTTTAACCAGCAACTTTGTTTTCAAACGCAAGATGAAAGATGTAGCCTAATACAAATAGTAATCCTTCTGTAAATACCTATGGTGGTCTCTTGGAACTTGACGAAGTTAACATGCTCAGAGTCCTGCAGTATCTTACTGAAGGAAGTTAAATTGAGTATTGTTCAGAATAATTTTAAATTCACTACACTGTCAGGGGTATAGAATTATTGTGGCTGAAACTTGGGATCATGAACTGGCTTGTTCTACTGTCAGCTTGAAGACATGAAGTGGTAGTGCGTGCAGTCAATATTTTTGGCTTTCCTGGCTGTAAGTGTAAGTTTTTTTTTCTAATACACTTCAGATATTGAAATGCACTCCCAAAACTTAATTACAAATCTGATTAGAATGAAACATCAAAATATTGATATTTTTAGATTTTAGAAGTTTGGATGTAGCCAGTTTTTCTTCCCTTCTCCTCCCATCTATTGAGACTGTTTCCCGCATTGATACAGAAGCAATACTGAAAATTAAAAGAATCAGTGGTTTATGTGGAGAGTGGAAGAGCTGTATAATTCTTCAGACAGAACAGCTCTTTATGGCTTTTTGATACTTCTCAGTCTTCCTTTACCACTTCATGTTCTACTTTAAGACATGATTTCTAATAATTACTATGTGAAGTTAGTCCTTCAACCTTCCAAGGCATAGGTTTTAGGAGACACTGAAGCTCCTCTCTATTCTCTGCCTTTGGATATAGGAAATCTGCTGCTGAAATTTAGGGCGGGGGATAGTTCGTCTGTGTGTGTATGAGTTGGTTATTGGTCAGGTCTGCTTTGGAACTTCTGAAGTTTATGTGAAGTACTTCAGTGCTCTTCTGTGATACATAGGCACATCATCTTTTGCCTTACCCTTAGTCTTCTACTAACTTGCAGGAGCAAGAAGTCTGCCAACATACTGCTATTGTGGTATCTTGCAGGAGAGTAGCTTCTCTAAAGCTTTGCACCCATGCCTCTTTTAACTCTAAGTATGGAATTATCAAACTTGGGCTTTTGCAGATACTATGATGTCTGCTACTGTCAAACCATAGGAGGCTGCAGTCATTCCAGAGCTATAATATTTCCAAAACAAATTACTTGTGGAGTCATTTATTGGTGGGTAAATAGTTTTCAGAACAGAATTATTGAGCCTTCAATATTTGCAAATAGTGTATAATTTAAAAAAAACCAACAACCCACTGTTTAAACATATTGAGATTTCCAGTTAGTGTTTTTTAAGATGGACTATGTATGTAAACGTATGTACCCGTTACTAAGTCTTTTGAATACTTTTCATAAACAAAGCAAATGCACTGTGACAGAAACCAAATACAGAGATAATTTCTAGCTTATAGCTCAGATTGTTGTAGTATCCCTACCTGTCCCTATAATAATTAGTTGGCTTACTTTATCTATTCACCCCCACCCAGCATTTAGCATTTTAAAATGTCTGGTTTCTGTAGTACAGTGTAACCATTGGTATCTTCTCTCTTTTTCAGGAGATAGTTGACAAAGAGGGACATAGCAAAGTGCTGAGTTTCACAATTCCATCTTTGTCCAAACCTTCGGTCTATCATGAAGTAAGTGACATGTACGACATAAAGTTGTTACTGATTGAGTAAGGCAGTATGCTTTGGGGCCAGTTTGTTAAGAATAAAGGTGAAAAGTAGTTTTAGCATGTTACATGATGACATAGGAACATATTTCTCAGTCTTCTGAGTACTACTAACTGGTCTCTGGGGCCTCTTCAAGACTGAATAGTCATAATTCCATAATATCAATGCACCAACTATGTCTCTCGTTTTTTCTGTTCCGAAGCCATACACCTTGTCTGGTGTAAAATAACTTCTCAAATCTAAGACAGCTAAGCAGTCAGATAACTTTAAGCCTGTTGAAAATTTATGTACAAATATGGTGATGCTGATTGTTGTCTATTTTCACTTGTAGCAAGACTTCAGGTGGACATGTTTTGAATGACCCTTTTTCCTTTAGCCTTCCAGCATTGGCTCCATGGCTCTCACTGAAGGAGCTTTATCGCAGCATGGCTTGTCCAGGGTTGTATACAGTGGACCTCATCCTCAGAGGGAGATGTTAACAGCACAGAACAGGTGAAATTGTATAATAGGATTTTGCTTGAGAATCATTGCTGAATCTTAACTTCTTATAATTTTAATATAGACTGAAGGTGGGTAGGTGTATTTGTATTTTGTAGTGGTTTTTTGTTTTTAAACACATGTAAACATAGATGCAGAAAGACTAACAGCACATAATACTACATGAAGAGGAAAAAGCTTACAGAACTAAACTACTTGATTGTCAATTTTATTGGAACAAAATACCAAATCTGTTCAGATAACTCTTGCAAATTTCTGTGTAAACTTGTTTTCAGAAATGAAATTAGTAATGTAATTCTGATGTTTCTCATGAATCCCAGGTTTGAAGTGCTGACTTTCCTTCTGCTCTGTTACAATGCTGCCTTAAGCTACATGCCTGCAGTTTCTCTTCAGTCGTTGTGTCAAATTTGTTCAAGGTAATTTCTGTAGGTTGATTACACTTAAAATGGCTTTTTCAACTTGAAATGCAATCAGTATGAACTTTTTGCTTTTGTTTTTTTTTTTTAAAAGCTTTAGGTTCCCAAAAGCTGTATGTAAAATTGACTTTTTTTTGTGTGTTTACAGCCGCATTATTTGCTTTTAAAGTATCTCTTATATAACTTTGGATTGAGAACTTTAAAATGAGAAAGCAGTGACCTGGCTTATATGCAGTACTGTTAAGTGAAGAAGCCAAATCAAGGGAACAGTTTGTTTTAATTAGAGTAGCTGTAGATGTGTTAGCTAAATAAAATAAGAAATGTCTTCTAAAATCTTGGTAAATTTTGCGTTGCAAGCTTACTAAATATATTAGGATGCTGTGCAAGTTGAAACTTTTGTGAAATTATAGGAGATCTTGAAACAGGAAATACATCCATTCTTACAAATACTTTGGGTATTACCAAAATCTGCTGTTACTTGAAAAAACAAATACCCTCACCCTGAAAACCCACCTCAGCTTTAATTACAGTGTCTGTTATTGATCCATTTCTTTTTTTCAGATAGGAAGAACTGGTAGTAAACATGTCTGTCTCTAGATTCTAGACGATGAGGTGCCTAGATTTTCTGCCTCTAGATCTTTGAAAGTGGACTTTGGGTTAAGTTAAAAATTAGAATTATCTCATTAACCCAGGAAACTGAAGAGAGACCTAGAATTCAACTACAGCAACTTTTTACCAATGATGATTCCCAGGTTCCTCACACAAAAAAACCATGGTAATGGATGCCTGTAAGATCCTCTCATCTTCAGAGGAGGTGAGAGAGCATTGGAGCACTTGTAAATATTTACAAGAGCCTTTACAAGATCTTTGTCAGATATGCTGATCTAAAATTTCAGGTGGAAAATATTTAGAAGCTAAGGACAGTGGACAGAGGTTGATATTGCTTATTCTGCTTGATTAGGTTTTTATTGTATTTGTGATAAATTTTAAAAGCCTCCAAAAACAACTCAAGCAAATTACCAATGAATGCAGGCAAGTCTTTCTACTTCAAAATGTCAAATGTTTGGATACTGAATTATTTGATACTATACAATTCGAGTTTTATCTTAGTTCTTCATTCCCTACTGTTTTTGGCATCCATGTTTCTCTGCTTACTGAAAATCTCACCCTGGCAGCATTTTAGGGATTCAAGGGCGTATGTGTCAGAAGACCAGAATATCTTTCAGTATCCCGTTGGATGTGGTGCTGACAAAATTCTTGGAAGAATTTCTAGAATAACTCCTTTAATTGGTTTGAGCGGTGTTGAATTTAGGCTTCTTTTGGAAGATCTGTATGAAAGCAATCTACAATGAATGTGCTTTCTTCTAGTAAGTCTAACTCAATTTTTATGACTTTTTTTTTTTAAAGCAGCAAAAGCTTCTAATACTTATTTACAAACATGAACTGTGAATGTGACAATTGCAGTTCAAAATATTTTGTGATGATCTCAAGTGTTGTAAATCCAGATTTTTTGCATTTTGGGCATCTTCAGTTAAGTCTCTTTTCATAAGAGTGTTATCTTACTCTGATGTAAAGTGAAGCAATTTTGCCGATGTCATTCTAGCCTTTTTAGAGGAAGTAACTTGCATTAGAGCAGGACTTTTCAAAACTAGTCAATACCGGCATTAATGGAATGACTGTACTAAGGTCTTTTCTATATAACTGTCAGTGTTAACTGATCACATTCCTACCGTGAGTTCCCTATTTTTCCCCAAAAAATACTTACTGTATCCCTGTACAGTAGCATCTAGTAAATGCATAAATATATACATTGGCATAAAAATGACCTGGTCAGATGGTTTTATGTAAACTAGCATTTTTGTTTAAACGGGACACTTACTTGCAGCTACCTCCACCCCATAGGCTTTACACAGCACTGAAATGCTTATTGTTTTAGTGGATTATAGGTGTCATATTTGAGCCAAACCATTGGTAGAAATAATGGACTATCTGGAACTAAAGTGTTGCCCAAGTTGCATAATAATAGCCTCTTCTGGGGCTAAAGAGGAGGAAAATGGGATGGGATATTTGTGGGGGAGTTACTGAACCTAGTTAATTTCAGTAACTGGCTCCTGTGGTTTAGGGCTAGGTAAGAGTCAGAAAAACAGCTTTCATGCTTTAACTTTTGCCATGTGTGAACAAAATTAAATATGAGAGGATGAATTACTTTGGTTCTGACATCTTAAGCATATTTAACAGAAGAGTCAATTTGATTCACTTAACTGGAAGTCAGAATTTTTTGTTTTAGCTAGCTGTGCATATACTTTGCAGGTGAACTCTAGGTATTTTAAGATATAAATGTGTTTGCATTCTGGTTTCTAAAAAATCTAGAGTTTTAAGCCATTTGAATAGAGAGACACAAATCACAATGCTATCTGAAGTAATGTATTCCTAACAATAATAAAATCAGTTTTAAATCTGAAGTAATAGGGAAGGAGAACTAAATAGCCGGTGCTTCTGGCCAAGAACAATGTAAAATTTAGGAGAGAACTTGCAGTTAGTTACAAATTAACATGTTTGTCTAGTCTTGAAAATGAAAATTCAAAACTAAGCAAAATAAATTCTTATTTTAGAAACATGATTTTGAGTTGTTGAATTCAGTTACTTAAATCTTGGTTTAGGCCGGTCTGAGAAATTTGTATTTAGGGTTGTAAATTTCAGTGAGAATTATAACTAAATACTGATGCTCAGAGCAGCAGTTGACCAACTCTGTAAAGTGGCAGCACAAGCCTAGGGCTTATGAAATTACTTTCAAGCCAGATAAGTGCATAGAGGATAGGTATCCTGTACCTATAAGTATTTTAACCTCACGAAGTTCCATAAGGCCTACAAAGTCTACACCTGTGTGTGGGCAATCCCCAATACCAGTGCAGACTGTGGGATGAATGAATTGAGAGCAGTCTGACAGAGAAGGGCTTGGACATACAGTACAATATATACTTGCAGCCCAGAAAGCCAATCGTATTCTAGACTGCATAAAAAGTGTGACCAGCAGGTTGAGGGGAATGATCCTCCCCCTTTACTCAGCTCTCACGAGACCTCACCTGGAGTACTGCATCCAGTTCTGGGGTTCCCAATAAAAGAAAGACGTGGACCTGTTTTGTGAACCTCTGGGTCCAGCGGAGGGCTATGAAGGTGATCAGAGGGCTGGAGCACCTCCCGTGAAGACAGGCTGTGAGAGTTGGGGCTGTTCAACCTGGAGAAGACTCCAGGAAGACCTTATTGCAGCCTTTCAATGAATATAAGGGAGGCTTATAAGGAAGATGGAAGATGCTTGTCACCAAGACCTGTAGTGATAGGACAAGGGGCAAGAGTTTTAAACTGAAAGAGCATTGATTTAGTTTGGATATCAGGAAGAAATTTTTTACAGTGAGAGTGGTGAGGCACTGGAACAGGTTGCCCAGAGAAGCTGTGGATGCTTCATCCCTGGAAGCATTCAAGGTCAAGTTGGATAGGGCTTTGAAACATCTGATCCTAGTGGAAGATGTCCCTGCCCATGGTAGAGGGGGTAGAAATTGATGATCTTTAAAGGTTCCTTCCAACCCACCATTCTATGATTCGTCCTTTGTAAACATCTCATAATGTTTTCATTTCCTTGGACGTTGTCTCTAGCATGGCTTCCTGTCTTTCCTGATAGCATTCAACATCTTTTGTTGTTGCTGCTTGTGTTTGGAGATACAGTGATATCAGCATGAAGAGTCAAATTTAGATCATACTAGGTGGAAGTTACATAGGAAGGTACATACTGGGGGAGTTGCTAAGTGATAGAGATCTTGGGGCACTGTCTGCTTTCCTGTTGTTTTTGTTGGGGTTTTTTTTGTTGTTTTTTTTTTCTTTTGTTTTTCTGTGGGTTTTGGGTTTTTTGAGTGTGTTTTTTTTAGTAGCCACAGCAGAAGATGAGTTGTGGGATAGAGAAGGAGAGGAAAAAAATGCAGTAGATTAATGGCAAAGTTAGTATTAATACAAAAATCCTCCTGAAATACCTATTACAGATGTAATTTGAAGGGTACTACAATACTATCTTAACTCAATTGTTTTTCTGGTTAAAAAAAAAAGTAAAATTAAGAGGAGTTTTACAAGCTCTCTGGAATTGAAGCTGAAGAATTGAAGCTTTGAGACTAAAACTTACAGTCTATGCTTTGAGGAAGGAAATACTTTGATTAATGTCATTAAAGGTTATTCCAGAAGTCCAGTGATAGCCACTGAATTGAATATTTAACTACCCAGTATCTTTGATTTCTAAAATGTTTTGACTGCAGAACGTGATGTGGAATTTACTTCAGAACTAAATTCTAAAGCTGTCTTTTACTGGATTTTAGAACAGTTTTATGAACGTGATACTTCTGGTCTCATTGCTTGAAAACTTGTATGCAACTTCCATATTACATGCAATGACACTTAACGCTTCTGTCTGTAACATTAATGCTTGCTATGTGCTTTATTTCCTTAAATACCATTAACTTATTTTTTGTCTGTTCTGCAGCAAATGCGTGGATTCAGAATGACTTTTACTGGCAGTTTTCTTTCTCATTCCACTGTAGTATACACATAAACAGGAATGTCTGTGATGTCTGTTTTGAAGCGTTGAACTCTGCCAGTAGAGGGCATACCCTTCTTCCATAATAAGAGGTAGTCGGCTCCAGCACAGGGTTGTTGATGGATACCTTCTTGTGGGTCTATTGTAGTCAAAATGTATACTAAACACCTAGCTTTGTAGAGTTGTATTCAAAGGTGGTTCTACAGTATTTGCTAATGACGAATGCATGATTTCTTTAGAATTTGTGTCTGTGGATATCCTCGCCAGCAAGTGAGAAAGTACAAGGGAGTCAACAGCAGGATTCCAGTTTCATCTGAGTTCATGGTGCAAATGCTGACAGGGATTTATTATGCCTTGTAAGTTGCTGGGCATTTTTCGTACACATATAAAATAAATGTCAGCTTAATTTCTACACTCATTTAGGCATGATGCCTTTGAAATGTTTTATTTTCTAGTGGACAGGTGCAGAGTCTAGCAATAAGATCCTCAAGAAGAGGACATAATTCTCCAGCTGGTTAGCTGAATTTACTTACGACATATTAGGGAAAGAGGGCTAGAACAGCACTTAGTAGGTATAACTGATGTGAAAAAATCTTTTAAAAAAACTTTTCCAACCATTGTCTGCTGTCTGCATTTTTGCATGCTTAGTTTTGACATCAGTCTAGTTAAGGAAAAAAGGTCTTATAATTCTTCCTCTGAAATGCTGATGTCATTTACCCTTTGATAGTCATGTTAATGTGTAAAGCTCTCTTAGTGACTGAAATAGTTAGAGACTAGTAACACAGGAATACTCAAAAGGTGGAGTAATATTAAAACCATCCTGTTTGAATTTCAGAATATTTCATGACTAGCTGATCAGTAACTAATTATATGACTTTTATACTGCTCAGGGTGGCCAATGAAAATAAAACTTTGCCTCCATAGACGCTACTTCAGAAAAGTTCTCTAAATAGCAGGCTTACAGCTATTTAGACATATTTATTTTTTTACATTATTTACATTATTACATTATTTACACAAGTAGTTAAACTCTGCTAAATTGAGCTCTCAAAGAATACTAAATCTGTGAAGGTTATGTGACCAAGAAGGTTCATCTGCTGGTATAGGTGTTTATTATGATGTATATATTTACCTTTGTAGTTATAATGGAGAATGGGATCTGGCTCGTAAAGCTATGGATGACATTTTGTATAGAGCACAGCTGGAACTGTATCCAGAACCTCTGCTGGTAGGTGTTGTATTTCAACTTTTTTTTTTTTTTGAGTAGAATTTTCAGTCTAGGAAATCCTTCCTGTGAACGTGCATGATAGACATCACGCCAGGAACCTAAATCCCATTAGGTCTATGTGGCTGTGTTCCTGTGAATAGCTAGATCTTCAGGTATACACACACACACACACAGGTGCTTTTGATGTACTTATTTTGTCATCACTAGTGAACAACCTGTTTGCAGTAGAATGATTCTAAGTCTTGAAAGTGTAGATTATAGTGCAGGAGCACTCTGCAATTCATGTTAAGTAATTGCCACATCTTTGAACTTGAAACTTTTAAAAAGTGGCAGGTATTAAATGTAACTTAATTCTGAGAGGTAATGGCAATCAGCATTCTTTATTATCTGTGCAAAAAGCTAGTGTGCTTTTTGACCTTAAACTGGAATTGTACACAGTATTCTTGGAGTAATAAGAATCCCCTGACAGAATTCTTCTTCTAAAATTTGGATCTCCGTGTTGAGAATTTAACTGCATCTTTTCTGTTCTAGGTTGCTAATGCAATAAAAGCTTCACTGCCTCAGGGTGCCATTAAATCTAGTAAAGAAGGAACAAGATGCATTCAGGTTGAAATTACACCTACTTCATCCAGAATATCAAGAAATGCTGTGACTAGCATGTCTATTCGAGGCCATAGATGGAAAAGGCATGGTAAGAAATACATTTTGCAATGAAGTCTCAGCTCTTTATGTGTGTTTAATATTGAGGATTTTGTTATTGCATATCTTCACTGCTAGTAAGCAAGCAGCAGTTTGGGGGTTTTAATTTTCTTAACTGGTGAATGGCAATCTTAATGCAGTTTAGATGAACTATATTCTTTATTTCCTTAATCATGTTTTTAAAAAATCCCAAACAAAAAAACCCCCACAAAATCCCTTTTTGTTAAAGGGAGTTGAACAAAGTGATTGATTCTTTAAAGAGGCTGATGTCCCTGTTTTCTCCTGAAAAGTAATAATAGTATCTGAAGCAAAGCAAATATTTAACAACTTTACTGCAGAACCTCATCTGTCTTAAATTACTTAAATAAAAATCAGATTTAAGGGTAAAGGGATAAATTACTATGTTTCGGTGTCATGATTTAACCCTGGCCAGCAGCTAAGCACCACACAGCTGCTTACTCTCCACCCCCACGTCTGCAGTGGGATGTGGGAGAGAATCAGAAGAGTAAAAGTGAGAAAACTCATGGGTTGAGATAAAGACAGTTTAACAGGCAAAGTGAAAGCTGCACATGCAAGCAAAGCAAAACAAGGCATTGATTCACTCCTTCCCATGGGCAGGCAGGTGTTCAGCCATCTCCAGGGAAGCAGGGCTCCAACACGCATTACAGTTACTTGGGAAGACAAATGCCATCACTCTGAATGTCCCCCGCTTCCTTCTTCTTTCCCCAGCTTTATATGCTGAGCATGATGTCATATGGTATGGAATATTCCTTTGGTCAGTTGGACCAAACTGTGCCCAGTTTGGTTGGGCCCAGTTGTGTCCCCTCCCAGCTTCTTGGGCACCCCCAGCCTGCTCACTGGTGGGGTGGGGTGAGAGGCAGAAAAGGCCTTGTCTCTGTTTTGGTTACTGCTGAGCAGCGCTAACACATCCCTTTATTATCAACACACTTTCAGCACAAATCCAAAACATAACCCCATACTAGCTACTATGAAGAAAATTAACTCTACCCCAGTCAAAACCAGCACGTTTGGGCAAACTAATATAAGGGCTTCCACAAAGAAGATGGGTCTGGGCTAAGGAGTAGAAAAAATGGTGCTGAATGTACTGCAGAAGGAGAAACATATTTTACTACTTCTACCATCTTCAGATGAGGGAAGAACCGCTGGACCAGCAATCAGAATTGGCAATGCCTTGTTCTGCTGGGCTTGTAATTCTGATGACGGGCTAAGCGAGTGAGTGTAGATAAGAATGCTCTTTTAATAGATTCAATAAAGATTTTAAAGTAGTATCATAAATTTATCTGACGTGTGCTCTATGAGGTTTTTGTAGTATATGGACAGTTTGGTTAGAAAAATATTGCCAAGTTACTTGTAAAGGACCGAGAGGTAATTCAGGTAAGTGTTGAGAAAATTATTTATAACTATGCTGGTGGTAGATGACTTGAAAATAATGATAGAGCTTTCTGAGCAGTAATGATACACGGTGGTAGTAGTAGTACCAATAGTAGGCTGCCACAGGGGGCAAGGGGCAAAGAAAGGTAAAATAACCAAACTTCTTTTCAGTTGATTGAAAACTGCTTAAAACTGTCAGACAAAGCTGAGGAGCAAAACATCAGTGTCTCTAATTTGAGCGCGGTCCAGCAGCAAGTTATTACTGAAATCTCAAGACTGCTAAGGACCATTTTAGTCTTTATAATTTGTTTTTCTTTCTTCAGGCTTACAGTTGTTATGCAAGGATTATTGACCAGGTGGAAGAAAACTGTATGATAGCTCAGCTTTTAAATGGACAAATGCCCTCTGAAGCTTGGCAATTTTGTCAGCTATTATTTTTGAGTGGTTCTGATGCTTGTTCAAATGAGAAGGTGGAGGGTGAATACAGATCAGGAATACTGAGTGCTAGTTCATTCAGAGGAACTGTAAGAGTATTAAAACAAACATTCCTTTTGTCTTTGTGTTTACAAAAAAAAAAATTGTTACAGAATCATTATTGGAAACGTCCTTAAGAATGCAAATTTTTCAGCACATACAGATATCTAGAAGTTTTTACAGTTATTGCCTTCTTGCAGTGGGTGATGCTTGGTGAATTTCAAGGAAAAATGGGTGGGACAAGTGTGCCCTGCAGCAGATAACTGTAAGGTGAAAGGGAAATGAGAATAATAGTAGGACTAATTGAAGGTGGGGAAGATGTGTTTTATGGGAGTCTCATAAAGCAAGGCAAGTTGAGAGAAACAGCGATGATCTAGTTAGTGTGATCTAAGTGAGGAGTAGTCAGTGCTTATGGATGAGGATTGAAAGATTAAAGACTTTTACAAAAAACTCTTGACAACATTTTATTTGGGTTATTGGGAAAACTTTGTATTTGCCTTAAAGGTACAGGATTTAATGAAGACGAAGAAAGTAACTCAGTGTAGGGTGAGGGTGGAAGGAAACTTGTATAGCAGTTTGTGGGAGTAGTTGTAAATTTGAAGGCTATGTAAGCACTAGGCTAGTTTAAAGGACAAAACTGAGCCTATAGTGTCTTCTTCTGTCCAGTTGTTTTGTTTTAAATGGTAAATATTCCATGCATATACCACTTAAGCTAATCTCCTCAAAATTTTCATTATAAAATACTAACAGAACTGTTGTTTGTGACTTGAAAAGCCTTTTTAAAGTCGGAATGTGTGGTCTCCTGATTTCAAGGTTCCTAATAACATAATTCAGTGCCCCACAATTCCCAGTGAAAGAAAGATATGGAACAGATCTTCAGGATCAGCATGCAGAAAGAGTAACAAGGCTTGTGCTTACAGATGCTTGTTTGAATTTAAATACTGGAATTGGTAGAATTCAGATGACAAACCTTGTACCTCCTGACCATTATTCTCTCTCTACGGTGTAAGGGGAAAAGTTATATTCAAGGGTTTTATTTTTGTGCTTCTGTATAATAAAAATGATTTGTACATATGGATTAGAAAGATAGAGGAGACAGCTGAGAAGTTTGACCTTATATATTACATGGACCAGAAGATCTGATGAAGCAAAGTATCCCTTGGGGAAGCAGGGGCAGCAATTCTCATTCACTAGCTATTTGTGTAAAATAAATAAAATTAAAGCTTTACAGCCAATCACACTTCCATCTGAGAAGCACAGGCTTTATTTTTTTATTGTGTAAAATATTAAGTTTTCTATGTTTTCAGACATTAGGTCTTGCTAGCCTTTGCTAGAGCTCTAGATTGAAGTCAGTTTTGAGAAAAGGTTGGCTTAACATTTAATCCTGTGATACTCAACCCTGTAACTTGTTCATTAGAGCTGTTAGAAGGATTTTTTTAAATCAAGTTAGTGTTGTGAATTTGGACATCTAAAGTAGGTACTTTAGAGGTACTTCATTTGCAAAATGGATCCATCTAATCACAAATGGATAGTATTTAGAGTCAGTTGATACTAGCCACCACTTACCAACAAATTATATAGTGCTATTGAATTGGATTGCCTATTAAGCTTGGAAAAGAGGGGCATTGGCTACTCTATCTAGCCTTAGTTTTTTGTAGTGTTCATGTTTTAAAAACAAGCTTCTCCATTTCCATTTGCAAATAGAGCGAAACCAGAAAAATCACACAGTGTGTAAGGGACATAAACACCTAAATGAATGGTTATTTATGAAAGCTAGGAAAAAAAGCCAAACCAAGCCCTAGCAATATTTTCCTTACTAATGTAAAATCTGCAAAACTGCCCTATAAAAGGGTTGCTCGGGAAAAACTTCTGTGTGTAGAGGTAGTGCTTGTAAGAGAGATACTCTGATGTAACAGACTGAGTAAGAAGAGCAAAGCACATGTTGGTGAGATACATAACACAAAAACAAAGGCATCAACTAGAGAAGGACAAGATGTATTTTTTTTCCCCATTGCAGAAATTGACTTTCCTATAGTACACAAGGTTTAAAACATTAGTCTTTGAATCTCTGTGGAGAGAATTTTCATAGTTTTTTTTTTTAAAGTGTTAATTCCTGAAATAGTTATAACTTTAGGAATCTGGAATGAATGTTAATTTTGGTATATAGGCTTTATGCTTTTGTGAATAATTCAAAACGCTAACATTGTGCAGGAAATGCAGCTTGAGCTTGTGGTGGTTAAAATTGAATTACAATCCAAATGGGCAGTTTGACTGAGCAATCTGAGGTAAATTATGTAGGCAACCGTAATAATAAAGTAGACTATGATCGAAATATGTTTTGAAGTAGTTCCTAGCAGCTAGTAATAATGAAATGCATTTATCAAGGTTGGTTGTACTACTCAAAGCATTCAGAGGTGTGACTCCAAATGCATTTTTCTTCAACTGCTATGGGCATATTTATATTAACTTTCAAACAGATATAAATATTCAGTTTTGTCTCTATTTAGCAGTGTCCTTTGTCTTCTCTTTTGCTGCATTGCTTTGTGCTCTGGCTATTGATATCTCTTTCTCAAAGGATAGACCCCCAGAGTTGTCCAGCTTGAAGCAGTATTATCTTCAAAACCAAGCACTATGAAGCTGAAGGTTTGTTTTAGGTGTTCTTAAGTTTTAAAATAAGAAGGGGATGCTACTATGAAGAACATGGATTGTGTAGTCTTATCCCTGCCATGAGACTGCAGATGCCATGGTAGACACCGTTAATAGGAGTTGAGATACCCAGTATCCCCTTTTTTCATTAATTTCTTCCTGTAGGTCAATGTTAAACACAGAGAAAGGTATAGTCCCTTTCATTAGAAGTAGTTAATAGCACTTAACGAAAAGATTAAACACAACTGCGCTGAGTAAAACCCTTAAGTTTTGGGGGTTTTCTTTTTCCCCCAGTTCATTGTGGTAAAGGTTACACAGCAATGATGGGGAAAGTGCTGATATCATAGTAGGGTATTATGTTTAGACATGCACACCACCAAGCTACAGTAAGTGTTGCAATTATACAAAATGTGTAACAAAAAATTCTTCCTCTGTTCCTCTGATTTCTGCTGTGCTGTTGTGCACTCTGTCTCCTTTCTTTGGAGCTGGATGCTGTTAACTAGTGCTTTTCTGCCCTTTGTGGGGAAGGGGCTGCTAGTAAGCTCTGTTCCGCTCTCTCCCTTCCCTGGTGTCCTGGTTCTAAATGAAGTTTCTAGCAGAATCAACTTGTGAATATGGACATTAGTGAATCCTGTAAAGAAGTTCTGCTGAAAGAAGGTGCCTGTAGCTGCACTGATGGGTAGCAGGAAGGGGCTTGAAGATTGCCGGAGGAGGGGCACAGGCACCTCACCCTAGTAAAACTAGACCAATGAGGTCAATCAGAGCATTGATCTTTTCTCCTCACTAATCTTTCTGCTCCTGTGTTTTTAGAAAAAAGGCTATATTTGATGGTGGTGGTGGTATCATCATCATCATTATTATTCAGTACTATTGCAGGTCATGGTGCTTGGCTGTTACCTTTGTTACTGATGATAGAAGACTTTAGCAGAAAGTGCTGTTAGAAGGAGTAACACTTGGAAACAGGTCCAACTTGAGTTTCCTGCCAAATATCAGGAAGTTTGCTATTAGCCACTATTATTAATGCTATTTCTGTTGGATAGTCCAACTTGTTCAATAGATACTTTCATTGGTAGTTGGCTACTTAGAAAAACAGCTTAGTATTTGCAGGTAAAATCAGGGATAGCCCTTACACCAAAGGACAATGATGTCCATCCCTGCTAGAATAACCTTTTAGCTCTGAGACTTATTTCATTGTTGTGATAAGTGCGGAGAGCACAAATGCTTAGTGAAAAGCCCAGCGCTGTAGCCTGCTTGACTTAGAATTACCCTGTGTGTGCACAGGAGTCCTCAGTGTGGGGATGGGGAAGAGAGGAGTCCCTCCAGCTAAAAAGCATTAGAACTGCTGCTGTGAGAAATCATCTCATCATAAATTCCTCTGATTTTGGACTTCATACTGTCAGTTAAATGTCTACTGCCAACTTCTGTCACGTGCCATAGCAAACTGGCAATATACTCTGGGCGGTCCTTACTTAATCTTCAGGACTGAAAGAGCTGCGTTATGCATAAATCACAGGGATTCAGCTGAGCTTTATTCTGAGCTGTACTTTTAGTGCATTTTTAGTCTTGTCAAGTTTGTGGCCATAGTGTTTGCATGTAGTATACATATATAACACATATTACATATATAACTATATAGCATATGGTGTAGTTCTTGCTATTCTTCACTTATATTTCTGTGGTATAAATCTTCATGGAGGATGTGCCAGGACTATCTGTAACTGATGGCTTCTTTTTTTCTTCTCCAGGTCATCTAAATGCAGTTTTGTGATTGTAGAGCTAGTGCTGATAAAGCAATTCTGAATACTTTTTAAAAGACCTTTAGATACAGAGAATACCTCAAACACTGTGGAGCTGACAGATCATTAGGATTGTAGCTTGTTACTTGCATATACTTGGAATTTCCGTAAAGTTTCAACTCCCATTTTTATTTTCACTTTTTTCCTCCTAAGAGTTTATCCTTCTCAAACTTGTCTTCATCTAACGTAGACAGTCATGTTTTGAGGTGGGGTAATATTTTTTACCAGGATCTTGTAAGAACTATTGTGTTCTTATCACTGAGTATCATTATTAAATCCCTTGTGTTTGCCATTCTCACAACCACCATTCTCACACTTTAGCATGGCGATACAGAGAATATAGTCATAAAAGTTAATTATGGAGAGTTCTTTGATGTCTGATGATCTGTGAGTGTTTGTTTCACCATCCTCAGAAATCTCAAATTTTGAAAGATCAAGCATGGGGCTTTTCAGTATGTAGGTGCAGGCCAGTAATTGCAAGAGCGAAGCCTGCAATTTAGAAATAAAGCAAAATTCCATACTCAATGTTGCTAATTAACGAGATTAATATGTGAACATCTGCTTTAATTCATAATGCTTTAGTCATCTGTATCTATTGGCTCTTGTTTCATGTTTTGTTTCAGACATCTTTTTTTTTTTTTCTTATCCATCTTTAATTCTAGAACAACCAGAGAATGGTAATGATGCTACTGAATTGGGCAACTTTATCATACCAGAGATTAGTGTCACAAGTGTGGCTGGAGAGAGGACCGGGAATGGGGAAAAGAGCAGAGCACTAGCAGAGAATGATGTTCAGCATTTACAGGGAGTACAGGAAACAGCTACAGATCCTAGAACTGACAGCAAAGGCATGCCAGAAATCAGGAGGCAAAAATCTGTAAGAAAAATGATGGAGGATGGAATAAACTCATCTGGCAGAGTGCAGTTTTAGCAGAGCACTTGTAGCTGCACTCTAAGGTACCACTATTGATTGAAAGGGTCACTGCTGCATGTTTGGAGAATTAAAGTATGCAGTTAATATATTTGCATGTGTGATAACACAAATGCATGTATTGCACACAGCTTCGTTGGTGCCACAATGACGACATACTTACAAGTAGATTTATTTAATCTGGAGAAAACACACTAAGACTCAACATACCTTTGAGTTTATTAAGCATATTTATTGGGTTTACAAAATCCAGTGATCAATGGTACAAAGTATTCATCAAAATGGATGTGAAAAGTATCTCGCTGTGTACCTCAGATTTCCCAAATTCCACCTTTCACGATGTACTGGAGATCTCATGTTGCGCTTGAGTTTCCAACTCATGCCACCAGACCTATGACGCAGAAAGTGACCTTTCAGTCCTAAAGCATTCGTGGGCTGCGGAACATGCAGGTGCCATATTGGGTGTCCTGGGGCATTGATCACATATGTTTATAATTAACAAGCTTTGCAAAATCATGTATTGGAGCACTTGCTTAAAATAAGATTTACACTTTTTTTTTGTTCTGTGTGATATCTTCTAATCTATAAGTTTCTAATCTCCTGCATGAATTAACAAGATTGCATTTTTTTTTTCCAAAATCACTACAAAATGAGATTGTGGGCATGCTTTTTGATCTACTTAATGTAGCATTATTTGCTGTAACTTTATATCCTGATGAACCTTAATTCCAAAATGTAATGGAATAGGTAAGTGTTTTGTCTTCTGTTCTCTGTTCTGTTGCTGTATGGCTTCACGCTTGTAAATATAAAAATCTAGCAATACATAAAATCAATAAATATGACAATTGCTAATTTTTTTTTTCTATCATGCAGGTAATACTGATTTAGCAATTCAAGAAGACCTGATAGAAGTATCTGAAAGTGATGAAGGGTTTTACTCTAGGGCAACTTCCAGTACAAGTCAGTCTGCCCTATCTAACAGCAGCAACACGAGCAGTAAGAACCTTTTAGGGAAGAGCCAACGAAGGTCTGGAGGAAGCAAATCTGGAGGAAAAGAAAAGGAAGGAGAAACCTGCAGAGAACACTTGTCACGAAAACAAACTCAGAGAGCCATGAGTGAGAATCTAGAGCTTGTCTCTCTGAAGAGACTGACACTGACAACGAGCCAGTCCCTGCCTAAGCCTGGCAGCCATAGTTTGGCCAGAACAACCACTACTGTGTTTAGTAAATCCTTTGAACAGGTCAGCGGTGTCACAGTTCCAAATAATCGTGGTGGTGTATCTGGTACAGAGGCAAACAGGTTTTCAGCTTGCAGTCTTCAGGAGGAAAAACTGATATATGGAACAGAAAGAACAGATCTTCCAATTTTAAGCAAACAACCTAATCAGCAGCGACCTCCTAGTATTAGCATAACTTTGTCAACAGATTGATATTAAATTGGCAAGTACGAAAAATAAAATATTGAGGGTTTATGCCAATGCTGGTACATTGGTACATTCAGCTCCTTAATATGCTATACATTACTTTCTTAAACCTCAGGCCCATAAACTCTTATTTGGCTCACATTTGACAGTAACAGTGAATAGACAACAGTTTTAATCATTTTGCATCAACTTCTAACAGCTTGGAAAGTTCCTCTTTGACTTACATCCAGTATACACCCGATTGCTTATGGCTTCATGTGAAGTTTACAGCTTCACCAATTTAACAGTTATTGACTGGTTGTGTAGCCACTGACCAAGATGTGTGGCTTTATATAAATGCACAGTATGGGAACAAATAGAGCCTCTTTCCCAGATTCTGCTTTTTCACTACCACTTGGCATAGGCAAAACTGCAAGTACTACTTTTATTTAAGAGGAGTCTTGCAGTACAGGCATGAAATTTTGGAACAGCATTGTAAGAACAAACATTCTCTTATGTTATCTATGAGAAAGCTGTGCTTACATGTAAGGTTAAAACTAGAAGCATCGGTTCAGTGTTTGATGTTATGGTGGTTTTTGTAATGGTACTTAGTATACCTTGCAATGTTCATACTTTGAGTCTGGATTATAGATGCATTTTGGTTTTTCTATATGTCTTTGAAACTGGGCCAAAAGTCATATGGCAGCAGTACTTGTGGATGGGAGTTCTTATCAGTTGCTATAGTAGTCACTCTTCAGACTTACAAATTGTGTGACAGACTGTTTCTTTCATATTCTTAAATATCAGGCACAAAGCTACTCATTGAAAAGCGGCTGTCATCATCACTTTCATTATTTGTGGGGAAGAGATGTGCTTATATAACAATGTTATGCAGGAAATAAGGCATGAGCCCTTTGCACTGACTCAAGCAAATCAGGAGTGTGAATGTGTTTAATGTGAAATTCTTACTTGAGACTAACAGATTACTACCAAAGGATGTGTACTTTCAGTAACTTGCAAGCACAAAGGGAAATTATAATGTAAATATAACTAGCACTGTAATTCCTAGAGTTTTATAGCTATTATTTTTCTAGTTTGAAATTCTAAAACAGCAACCTGTTCAAGGTTACCTAACCTTTAACCTTCAGTTAGTTTGGTGACCTTGTTTGATACAAACTTTTATAGTGTTAAGACTTAAAAAATGGACATTAAAGCTTCTTATGTAGAAATCTGGAGAAGATACAGCTGACAAAACCACTCCAGTAGCAGCGATTAGCTGATGAACAGACAATACATTATTGTGAGTGGAGAAATAGGATGAAGATCTAAGGCATAGTCACTCCCAACTGCCCAGGTTTCTGCACCTAGTGATCCCTGAATCATCAAGAACCTTGTAATAAACACTAAATTTCTGGTAGACTTTCTTATTTGCCTGGAGATAAGTTTAGATATCCCTTTTTGGCTTAATCTGAAGCACAAATAACTTTTAAGCAGCTAATGTTATTCAGGTTTATAGCAATTAAAAAGCTGGTTAATTAATTACAAGAGATGAGGAGACATAGTTGATAGGGACAAGTAAGTCGTATAATTCTACTTCTAAGACTGCAGGCCAGATGTGTACATTTCTCAATATTCACTGAAGTCTGTAGAATAGCTGCATCAGTCTATGGATGTTTGTCTTCACCTGAGAACCCGAGTTTAAATGAATGTGCCACACTTTCTTGTTCTTCACTTTGTTGTGTGGCACTGTTCTATTCTAGTAATGCAGCAGTACACCTTTTTGCAGTGATTTCTTAACTGTACATGAAAACTTACATTCCTATTGTATAAACTACAAGGTTCTCCTGTTTAGTGTTTCATACTTTGGCCAGTGCAACTGGTTCTTTGAAGTTGTATGTTTTTGTAAATACTTTGTACAGCAGAAAATTTTGCCTCTTTTTAACAGGTTTTTCTGCAATACACATTAGGCAGCACATTTGTTTCATATTGACTAATACACGTGGCTGCTGGAGCGTGCATAACCACTAGCAGTAGAAGGGTTTTAGGCAGCTGATAGCAGGCCTCAGCTAGCACTACACATGCTTGAATGTAGAGCTCTTCTGTTCCTTGAAGTTTGTTCTAGATGTTAAAAAGAAAGAACCTGCAGAACTTAGATCTGCCTCTTGATCTGCTCTGGCAGTGTAGCACTTAAGAATACTTTGGAAACACGTTACAGTAATTTAAATTGAAACATAAACTAGAGTAGCTAAATAAAATTGCAGTTGGCAGATGATGTGATGATATTACTTCTGAGTTAGCGTTAAGGGACTAGAATTTTTAAGTAATTCTACTGGTTTTGTTTCATTTCATTCATGATTGTTTCAGTTAGACAGAGCAGACACTCTTTCAAGCTGGGTGTTGGTATAAAAGATTTATTATACTGGGAAGATTTGGTCACTTCAGCTATAAATAATTAGAATTTTGAAGGTTCTAAAATGCCATAAAATGTAGATATGTAACATAATGTTTACAATACTGCTGGCTCCAAGTCAAACAGTGTTGAAGTTAGTTTATCCTTTTATTTATCCAGCTAATTATTCTAACTGTGGTCTGGCTTGAACCCAAGACATAGGCTCATAGTGGTACAACTGAAATTACATAAACCTTCAGACTTTTTTGAGAAAATGATAAAAGGAAAGGTTCTTGGTGCTAAAGGCTGCTGTTTCTATGCATATGTGGCTTAATAAAAATGTGTATGTGTTGGTCTCTGGAGCAGCTTACACAATGAGCATCTTTCGTGAACTGGCATCACACCTTGATACTGATAGTCTAACGAATTTCTTTCCTGATGTAAGTAATGAAACTTTCAGTTGTGCTTCCTTTCTTAAAAATGGAAAAGGGGAAAAAACCAAACCAAACCAACAAACAAACCCAAACCAAAACAAAACAAAAAAAACCCCAAAAGCAGGGTAAGGGAGAGGGAGGGCAGAATTATTTGTTGTCCCAATATCCATGGTGCAAAATTTGGGGTGGGGGGAAGGGTGGGAGGTAGGGCTGGAAGCAGATATAGTAATTCTTTCATGATATTTCTAAAACTGTCAGGCTCTCGGGTTTTGAGCGTTATCTGATCACTTTAGACTGATGAATGAAAAATGTGTATTAGAGAAGTAGAGGCCTTTTAACAGTGTAAGGAAAACCTGTTAAAACATCCCGTATTGTAGTCTGGCCGGTGGCGGGTAGTTCTGATGAATAGTCCAAACATCATACGCAGCTGCAACATTCTGTGGGAAGAATGTTATGTAGGAGTGAATCATCTCAAATTATAAGAGAAGTTGTTTTAATGCTGACATTTATAACTGACCTTACTGTTTCTAATGACTGCTTTGAACAGCAACACTTTCAAAACTCTGTTGAAGCTGAGAAGAATTATTTTTGTGAGAATCTGGAACACTTGTGCAAAAAGTGTGTGGCCTCGAACCACTTGCTGTAGAGCTGCAATGACTTTTCTGAAGGAAATGTCCTTGGATACCGGACAGATTTGACAAATACAGAAATATATACCTATTTTAGCCACATTTCTCTCCGAGGAGGCCTCTTCTCATTTCTATGAGGGTTCTAGAAATTTCTAACTTAATTATTGTCTGATATCTTTTGTCAGTGTTTGAGGCTTATAGTGCTGTATATAGGTGTGTAATATATTGCCTCTTGTATTTGTATAATTCTACTTTTAAGACTGGATGGGTACATTTCTCAACATTCACCGAAGTTTGTGGAATAGCTGCATCAGTCTGTGGATGTCTGTCTTCACCTGAGAACCTGAGTTTAAATGGATATGCTACACTTTTTCATTCTTCAGTTTGTTGTGTGCAGCTGTTCTGTTCTATTAACACAGTATTTCACCTTTTTTACAGTGAAGTGGTCTCTTAATTGTACATTAAAACTTACATTCCTAATGTATAAACTACAAGGTTGTCTTGTTTAGTGTTTAATAATTTCGACAGTAAAATAAACTGGGTTTTTTTGAAATTGTATGCTTTTGTAAATACTTTTTACAGCAGCAAATTTTGCTGCTTCGTTACAGGCTGTGTTGAAATACACATTAGATAGCAATATGCTTGTTTTCATTATACCCTTCTAGAAGTTACAGTAAGGTTGACCACATGACTTGAAATAAACTGAATACCCGTTTTACAGAGCGTAGGCTCTGTAAATGCCGCCTTGTCAGGTAAGACACCGTGCCTAAACCTGAGAAACACTGACTGGCAGGTGAAAGGTGGGTTCAAGCAGATGGGTTGTAAACTGGTTGATGGCAGAAGTAGATGACTGTCCTGTCAGTAATGTAGCACTACTTGGGCAACTTGGTAGTTTTGATGGTCTTGATATGACAATGGTTTGGTACACAGCCGTTACTTACAATGTGTCTTTATTATTAGATCTGCTACCCAGCAATCTTCACTGTTCCTGCAACCTGCTGGCGATCCAGGGGCTGTTGGCTGCCTGTGCTGCGAGGGCCTGTGTGGCTGCCTCACATTCCCCTTGCTCATGAAGATCCCCAGGGCTTTATCTGCAAAGCTGCTTTCCAGCTGTCTGGCCCCGTGTGTGCTGATGCCAGGGGTGGTTTGTCCCCAGGGGCAGGACTTGGCGTTGCCCTTGAAACTTCCTGAGATTTGTGTGTTGGCTCCCATCTCCTGCCGGTTGATGTCCCTGTGAATTGCAGTGCCCCCCTCTGGGGTGTTGACAGCTTCTCCTGCTTCTGTTGTCTGCAAACACGTGAGGATCAGCTCTGTCCCGTCACCCACCTTCATCAGTGAAGGTGTTAAGCCATGCTGGCCTGGGCATGGACCCCTGGTGTACACCAGTAAGGCCAGGTGTCCAGCTGGGCTTTGTGCCACTGGTCGCAGCCCCCCGAGTCTGGGAGTTGAGGCAATTTTCTGTGCTCAGAGGCGTGGGATTCCTGAGGGCTGCAGTTGCTGGCAGCAACAGAAGGAAAGGTGGCAGTGAGTACCATGGCCTTTTCCATACCTCCTGTCAGCAGATCCTCTGCCCCACTCAGTCATGGAGCCCTATTTTTCCCTAGTCTTCCTGTTGCTGACAGTATCTCTGCTGAAGTTTTCTTTTGTTGTCCTAACCTCCCTTGCCAGATTCTACCTCATTTGTGCTCTGGCTTCCTTAACTCCATCTGTGCACGCTTGGATAGTACATCTATAATCCCCCTAGGTCCCCTGCTTTTGCTTCCACCTCTTATATGCTGCTTCTTCATGTCTAAGTGTAAGTTGAGAGCTCCTCGTTCATATATCTAGGCCTGCTACCTTTGGTTGATTTTCTGTGTGTTGGGATGGACCATTCCTGAGCCTGGAGGAGACAGTTCTGAACGCCGACCAGCTCTCCTCGGCCCTTCTCTCTAGGGTGGCCTCCCATGGGCATCTAACAAGCAGCTTCCCTGCGCAAGGCAAGTTCTGTTCTGTAGGTCCAGGGTTGTGATCCTGCATTTTGTTCAGAGGTCCTTTCCTTTCCCTTTACAAATGTAGTCTCTGTAATGCTGTAGAGAAACCTGGATGAATAGAAGAGCTGATGGCAGCCATGGGAGATCTCACTGTGCGTGGGTTGGTTTTTTTTTGAATGGGCAAAACTCAATTTCATACAAATGGGCGAGAAAGGAAATCTCAGATTCCTAACACTTCACTTGAACAAGCTAAAAGTTTTCTTTTCAAAAGGTACAAATTAGACTTGATGCTGTGATTGTCCTGTGTGTAAGGTCTGCTATTTCAGTTACAGAGGGTGAAAGGCGGTGCTTAGAATGGGCTCTTATGTGGTTTCAGGTCAGATTTGTTATTGATGAGTGAAAGACAGGTGAATTTGAATACCTCCTCTCTTCCCAAAATGTGGTGGGGAGTACAAAAGAAAACAATGGTACCCCAAAATACAGCCCTTAATGGAGGCTGAGAGTACCTGAGAGCCCGCTTGGACAATTCGCAGTGAGAGGGATGTTTGAAGGTAATACAGGCAATTAGGAACCAGTTACAGAAATCACATTTGTTTCTACCGACTTTACAGCTAGTTGCCTGTATTGAGCTTGGAATAATTATTTTTCATGTTTTATATTAATCTGTCTTTGTAATAAAGATTATTTCAGTATGGGAGCATTCTCCCCACCCACAGCTGCCAGGTATTAAATACATCTGCTAATGCGGGGTAGTGGGAAGAATGTCACTGTGACTCCAGAAACCTTTGTGAAACAAGTCTTTACATTGCACAGTGCTCGCTTCATTAACTTGATTCCTAAAATGAGATTGTGTTTAATCATCTGTTACTCTAAATGTACTGGGACAATACTGAAATGTAATGGCGCGGAAAGACTTATGGAAGTTACTCTGAGTCACGCTGTACTTCTGACAAGCTACCTAGTTGTTTTTCTTGTCATTAATGCTGACTAGTACTGGCAGTCCTCTGTGTAGAGTTTCTTGGTCTAGACTGTGAGGGCAGATTTTTCTGGTGTGAGAGGATAGATTTCAAAGGAGGTGAGAAGAAATACGAGTGTTTTACCTCAACAAGGCACAACAAAGTGAATGGAGGAGTGTCGGGTATTGGCACAGGAAGCCCTCGGTGTGGACACGATTTGCCGATGTTTTCGCGATACAAATAACGAACCAACATTCAGTGCTTTCTCTGAAAGACACTTTGCTCATGCGTGAAACTTGAATATCATCTTTGATTCCTATCAAAGTAGGAACAGAACAGTGACTCATTTAAAACATATATATATATAAAACCATGTTATGTGTGTGTATATACATTTATATATATGCACACATATATATGATTTCCTCTTCAGCTAGCCAAATTATGGAGTTTTTAGAACTGTTGGAGCTGGCAAAGGCTTGGACCGGCACTGCTGTCAATGACCCGTGATACAATCTAAACATAGCTAGGCACTAAAAAGTTGTACTGCCACTGGTGTGTTTTCCTTGTGGTGTTATCTGCCAAGAGTAAATTGATTTGAATATAAATGGTAAAGGATCTTAGTTCTTAAATATGTTTTTAAAACCCCACAATATTAATATTTTTTTCTTTTGATGTTTTGTTGTTAAAACACATGTGGTTTCATTGTTGTTAATAACATGCAGTTCAGACTTCGCTAATAATTCGGATTGAATAATTGAATTGGGATAACATTATACACGTTAATATTTTGGAATCAAATGTGAGCCAGCTGTCATACCAAATGTCAGCTTTCAGCAGACTGTCCTGCCCCTAAAACGTCAGTGTTTGAGACATCTGCTATAATAAATCACAAAATGGAAAGACTTCCGCAAGGTAACAACAGTAATATTCTCCAGAAGATTGTTTACTCGTTAATTCATTGGGATTTATATTCCTCATTTCAGCCATTAAAGAAAACTAATCCAACTGCCATTTAGATAAGATGCTAATTTCAGCTCTCCCGGTATTGACTGGAGAAAGATACAGGGACTGTCACACTGATTCAGCACATCCTGAGATAAGGAGATCCTCTCTGACACCCGAAAAGCATTCATCCCATCTCTCACTTCTCATCCTGAACAACCAGCTTAGCATTGCTGCCTCGTCACTGCTTCCTACCGAACTGAATCCATACATCCCTGTCCTTGCTGCATGAAGCCAAAATAAGCTTTAGCGTAGCAACAGTCTCTTCAGCATAGCTCAGAATGTCAGCAGGAAGGCCTTAGAAGCAGGCAGATGTCTAGGAAGAATAGATCTGTTTAGTAGTTCTCCTGGCCAGAATGTAAAGATCAGCTTGAAATAACGTGGATGGGTGCTGGGATTTAAGATTCAAACTGCATCTGATTGGATTATTTGAGTAATGACAAGTTAGCTGCATTTCAGAATGTCTAAAGCAGGGAAGAGGGAAAGAACTGGAGCACAAATCTCTCTACACCACTCCCTTTTCTGCCATTCTTGCTTCAGGATCCCCCTTAAAAGTATGTAATAGCTTTATCAGCTTTTGGATTTAAAGCAGCAATGTTGTTAAAGCTTCCTTACAACTGAATGATACCGGTTTGTTTCTAGCTGAATCCTCTGACAAATCTGACACTTGGTTCTTAACTCTTCAGCCTGGGAAGGAGCTTCTTGACTGCCTCCCATACTGCATCAAGTTCATAACTAAGTTTCTTTGGTCATTTGTAAGAATTTACTGTTTCTTGCTACCAAGGTAGGAAGCCGTGCTACAAAAGCATTGCCCTTGAATCTATCATAAACTTGAATGTGCTTCAGGTGTTCAAGCCTTCCCCAGCTCCGTGAAGGGCCAAGGAGAGATTTTGATCAGCCTTTGCCTGAGAGAGCCTTCCCGACCAACATCAGAAGCATTAACACGCTGCCAGCCTCGTACCGAGCTGTTTGTGTGGCAGCCAGCTCTATGTGCGGCCGCAGGAGTTAGGACAGAGGCCAGTGCCAACTGGTGGGCTTTTCCAATAACTCTGCCTTTGCGTGGGCAGAACTCTATGTTGCAGAATAGTGGGAGGCTGGATGCACTTCCCAAATGGCCAGCTGGAAAGGCAATTTTGGAAGTCTTGGTCTGGACATTGCGTTGACCCCGAGCAGCGCTGCAGCTGCTGATCTCCTGAAACACTGTGATCTAGTTCCTCAATGGATTGGTTCACTGCTTTGGCATCATTACCTAAACTAAAATGTGCCCACAGTCAAATAACTCGAAGACGTTACTGAGCAATGGATTTTCCCAAGATTCCACACTGTATGATCCATTTTGTAAAGCCCGGTGTGCATGATACATACTGCAGCATGATATGTGTGCTCCATTCTCAATGAATGACAGAGTGTTTTTGTACCTTAGGAGCAGTATTGGCTAAAAAACTGTACTGCTTGCGAGCACAAAGAGTTTTAATGCATTCTGGTAATGGTGAGATGAGTAACTTCTTAAATACGCCAACAAAATTACTTACTAGGTACATCCACTTATAAGGTATTTGATGCCATAATTTAATTTCAGGCAGAAAAACAGCACCTTGGAAGAATCTTTATTCAATCTTGAGATATTGAACAGCTTTAATATGCCTTGACATTCAGTATCACATTCATAATCCCTGTAATTATTCCTTCCTACTCTAACAAGAGCAGGCACTGTAGAGCACAAGTACTGAGGGATAGTTTTGTTTCGTGCTTGGAAGGAGGAACACGTTATATAAAGCGCACTTTGTACTGAGCTGTGGGAAAAGAGGTGAATGGGAGGCTAAACCAGAAGCTTTAAAAGCAGTACAAAATGCCTAATATGCTTCCTCTCTGCCTGTCTGTGTAGGCAGTTTTGAATGAATAAAGAAGATGCACAAAATGAGACGGGCATAAAGCTGCGACCTTACTGGAGGGGGAGAGCTTTTGGAGGAAACCTCTTCTCGCATGGCTCCCACCTGACTGCAAGGGCAAGCGTGTTCCCGTCAGCCAGGGCTTGTGCTGTGGTGCTCTGCCCCGTCCCTCCCTGTGCCTAAAACTTGTGCCTCTGTCGCCTTCTTGGAGAGGAACCTGAGCACTGGTACTACCACAGTAACAAATACAGGAAATTAATGCTAAAACAGCTTAACACAGGGCTAGAATTGCATTTGTGGGCCATACTGGTGGCTGTGCTCCACTATGTAGGGGTTAAGTGTTGATGATTTTTCTTGTCATGCTTTGGCATCAAGAAATGCATGATTGGTACCTAGAGCCAAATGATGGGAACTTCTGGACTGTTTCTGGCAGAGGGTTACACACACACCATGAGTGTATGTGAAGAATTCTTTTGCTTTCTTAAAGGAGGTGACCCCTAAACTGGAGGTGACAGTGGAATTAAGAGGACGTGCTGAATGTACTAGCCATCGGCTGGTTATCTGAGGGAGTTCATGGAAGACACAGGGCAAAGGCTACAGTTTTTGGTCAGATCTGACCTTACAAGGTGTGAAGGAGGCATCCATATAAGGATGGGGGGTTAGAAGTTGGACATCTCAAGGTTTGCAGATATCAAACGAAGAGGTGAATAGGCAGTTTACAAGGTACATGGGAAGGGCAAGTCTGGTGTGATGGGGAATGAAGCTGTCCACGTGGCATAGCACAGCTGATCTATCCACCCAGAGCAAGAACAAGGTGCAGATCTGACTCTACAAGAGATCCCAAAAAACCAAACATTACTGTTGTCTCGCTGATTTGGCCAGTGTGGTCTCACTTAGAAGGTTGGGTTTTTTTAAAGTAATGTAAGGAGTTTGCATAATGGCACTGAGACCGTTCATGAGCAGTATGTCAGAGTGTTTGCTATAGAAATAATACACTAGAATAGCTTTTGTAAGCGGAGCGTTAGCATGGAGAGATCCACAGGACTGAGCAAAGGCACAAGTAAAGGTAAGGTTGGCGGTGACGAACAATGTGGCAGATTTAAAAAAACAAAAGGAAATGACTATGTAGTCTTTAAGCTAAAATCTCTTGGGAAGAGAGTGGTAAAAACATTTTAGTGGGATAGTGTTACATGTCTGCTATAATCCGTTGGAGAGATATTTGTAATCTTTGCAGAGGAATGTTAATAGAAACTGTCATTAGTAGAGATTTAAATTTTCTTGTTGTAGGTTGGAGGACAAATTCTATCAATAATTGACTTCCAGAAGCAATAAGGAGCTGCATAACTGACACACTTGTTCAACAAAATATTCCTGAACCAAGAACAGGGCATGCTGCTTCATGCTTCGAACATCTTTATGTTGCAGAGAAGTAAATCAGCCCTGGGTGGGAGCTTGGCTGGTGAGACAGCCCTTCTGGCGTGTAAACCATCTTGTTCAGCTTGGGCTCTGGTACTTCTACACAAGACTTCATTGTACCACTGTGCAAGACTTACAGTGAAGTAAGTGAGAGTTATATAAAATAACTGTTGTTGGTTTAGACAAACAATAAAAAGTAGACCTTGAATGAAAGGACTTTTCTCAAAGTTCACCCTTTTGAAATAAAATGAAGATGGATGGACAGTGAAGTTCATTGGCCTGAGAGAAAGCAAAAAAACCCCCAAAATCTCAAAGAATCTTTAGTAAAGGACAGTGTCTCTAGCATTTTTACCTTAAGAAGGGGAGAAATCTTGTTTGGAAAGCTGGCATCTTTAAAAGTGTGCTAGAGCACCTGTCAGGAACTGAGTGAACAGGGAGCAGAAGAAAGCGTACAGTCTATTGGGATCAGAAAGTCTTTGTGATGGGCTGAATTACCAGAAGACTTTAACTTTTGCAAAGGAAATTAAATATATGTACAGATTCCGTAACTATAAAAACAGAATAAGGTAAAAAGCACAAAGTGGCCAGAGCAGGACGGGGTCTGAGAACAGCAAGTGTAAGAAAATATTTTCAATAAGATTGACATTGCCACCCCATGGCCAGTCAGTACAAGGACATAGCGATGCACATCCAAAGGCTAAAGCAGAACGTAAGGTAAGGTTATGTTCCTACAGTCCATGTCACAACTGCTTCTCTGAATCAACAGTAGAAGGCTGGGCATCCTGGGTAGTGCAGAGCCTGAGCTGTTCACTAGTGTATCATTCCCACCACAGACATCAGGGTAGCCCCTGGGGGTTCAGTCACATGCCACGGTACGTTGTCTGAATAAGGGGGACTCTTTATGCCAAGAAGAACAGTTCAGTGGCTCACAAGTTCAGCAGCTGATCTTTAAGCTTTTAGTTATCACAGCAGATTGCAGTTCACTGAGTCTTCAGGCAAATGTACTAGAAGGCTCTGTGTGGTTTGTTGTGCTGTGCTCTATGGAAATACTTGCCTTAAACTACTTCTTTGCAGCTTTCATTACCTGGAGAGATGAAGTGAAGCACGGCAGGGTTACAATCCTGAAGTCACCCTGTGGGTCTTTCTAGCAGTCAGAAGGAAGATGCCCCATAGTGATCCAACTTGATCACATTTGCTGAAGTCTCTCAATATCTACTCAGTGGGCAAGTTATTATCTAGCATGAACTCCCCTAGCCTTGCCAGTCACCTCTTCTAACCACTACGCTACTCTGACAGGTAAATCAAAATGTCAAGTCAAACAAAACACTGAGCACCCATGACATCAGGCTGTCATATGGAAAACAGAAGAAAGTCAAAACGGAAGCTAAGGGTGCTTAGGCAACCTTTTTCCTACGGACTAATATGCAGTCTGTAGGAAAAGAAACAGTATGACAGAAAATATCGACTCTTATTCAACAATAAACATGGAGAACCTGTATCACTTTTTACATATCACTGTACCTCTTACTAGGTGTGCATGTGCCTGTCACCAATGGAACTCATCCCAACTCATATTTCTTGGGAAAATATTCTGTAGAGTTACATTGAAGGTGACTGAATTATCTGAAAAAACTACATGGAACTAAATGAAAATATATGATAAAAGAGAAATGCTGGTTAGCTACTTCATAAAACCGATAAATCCTAACTTTTTATAAGCTATGGCATTGTATAGATGAAATGAGAGTTTTGCTGTCAGAGTTGATATGTGCTAATTACAGCAATTATGATGCTTGTGGTGAAGGAAATTTGCAAAAAAGTATATTAAGTGTTCAGCACTCAGCTGCCTGTCAGCTGAAAGGAAAGCGAGTTAATTGAATGTAACAGTCTATCCTCTTTCTGTTGTAAATCAGTGGTTAATTACAACATGCAGCTACATGGCCATATGTCACTGGCTCTGGCGTAACAGTAATGTGTCATGCGATTGATCACTGCACTGGTGGAGCTGAAAGCTGGTATAGCCCTGTTCTAAATGCCTTACAGAAGTCTGAGTGTTGCATAAAACTAACCTTCATTCGAAGTGTAGGAATAAAAATTAGGCCAAATATCCTACCAGCATCTGACATGCGTTTAATGTGTTGTATTAGCGTGTGAATTTTTTCTGCTATTGCTATTTATTGTAAATAGGTTTAAATATAGAAGAAAATAGATGAAGTGGCAGAAATATCCCCTAGGAGCAGGCACAGAATTACTGAGAAAAGAGCTGTTGCCAAGTGCAATTTTTCTGTAGACTTCCTGAAGTTAAGCAGAGCTGTTCCAAACTGATTTAATGTCTCCAGGTATCTGGAAATTTTCTACTTTTAAACTATAACAGCTTTGGTTGCCATCTAAAAAATGCAGAGTTGTCTCAAGGGCTGCCTTTCTTAAATGTTCATTTTCTATTTCATAATATGCTTGTGCCTGATTTAAAATACTGCTTAGAAACTAGGTATGATTTTCAAATTTTCCCACAGAAATTGTTCCTCTACTGCACCTCTCCTGATGGCTTTTCAGGCCAGAGGACTGGTCTGTGTAGGTGCAGACATGGCAAATGTGTGGGAATGAAGAACAAGCCTTAAACCTGAGAGCCCAGTTGTTTGGGGCAATAAGAGCCTGGAACCTCAATTTGCAGCCACTGGGAACTGGAGATAATGATGTAGTTACCAGAAGATTTAAAAAGGACAATAAGGAATGTATACTAGAACATATTGCCAGACATTCCTCTAACTTTCCCCCATGTAAACCCTTTTCCTCTGTGAGGATAAACCAGAACGTAACAGTAAGTGTTTGGCATGAAGGGCAATACAGCGAGGTAGAGAGGTAGGCTTAATGAAGGTAGCTAGGTTAATTGTGAAAGGGTGGTACTTCCCAACACATCAATTATGTCTTCCATTCTGCTTCAGATGTCCAATATTGAGCTATCACACAAAAATGTGACATTTTGTGGTCCCAGGAAAACCATTATTAGACCAGTTTATTAGACTGTGCACACTGGAGCCAGTGTGCTTAATCATTTTTATTCCCTATTAACTAGAATAAAAACTGGAAGCCACCACAGCAAAGGGCTCCAGAGTGGAGGATCGCTATGGGGGACCCTTCCTAAAGCGGCAAAACCATGGCAAACCCATGAAGGCAAAAGCACAGGGTACCCCAGCCCCCCCCAACCCTGAGCGGGAAGGAGTGAACTCCTGATGAGTGGCAGCTCTGACTCAGCGTGGGCCAGGACAGGACTGATGGCGTCCAAACCAAACCCTCTCACGTACAAAAGCAGCCCCTGGGGAGCATGAGTGACCACAAGCGTGTCAGAATGGCGTGGCGTGGCAGTTTGCGCGGCAGCTCACGTGGGCAGGGCGAGATTCCCTTCTGGGCTCTGAAGAGTAACTCAGCTAGTGGTCATTGCCCTGTCAGGAGAGGGCCTAGCTATGGGTTCTGCTTGCCTGAAAGCCATCGCCAGAAGGAATGTGGTGACCCAGACAGAGCTGCTGCACAAACATGCAGCTGTCCAGGTCTCCGGCTGCAGGGAGTGCCTGAGCCTGGCACTTGTTCCAGAGGGCAGCAGAGACAACAGCTATTTGTGGTGTGACCTGGTGGATGATCTGAGGGAGGAAGTGGGAAGGTTAAGGAGCATCAGGGAGGAGTGAGAGGGAGATAGATTTGGGGAGCTGCACCCTACCATCTCTGGGGCCAAGGCAGCAGATGGAGGCTCCACAAGGAGCAGAGGGTCCCCTACCCTCTTGCCACCAAGCAGAAGGAGGGGACCTAAGAGATGCGGGGAATGGAAACAGGTTCCTACTCGGGGCAGCAGGCGAATCCCCTCCAGGCCTCCCTCATCTTCCTGGCTGCCCGTACACAGCAGATCTGGGGCTCTGGAACTTGAGGGCCAGGCAAAGGAGGGTGTAGGCGAAGGTCCATCTGGGGGCTTGCCTAGGGAGAGGCGGTCAGCCCCAAGCATTATGACCACCTCTGTTAAGAAGAAAAGGAGGGTAATTGTTGTGGGCGATTTCCTTCTGAGGGGGACATATGCTGATCATGCCCATCCCACAGGGAAGTCTGCTGCCTCCCGGGGGCCTGGGTTAGAGATGGTACTGGGAAACTCCCTGGTCTGGTATGGCCCTCTGGTTATTACCCACTGTTGCTTGTGCAGGTGGGCAGTGATGGTGTTGCAGAGAGAAGTTCAAGTGCAATCAAAAGGGACTTCAGGGCGCTGGGGCAATTCGTTGATGGATCAGGAGCACAGGTAGTGTTTTCCTCAAGCCTGTCAGTGGCAGGGAGGAACAATACTGAATGGAACATGAAGACTCACCTGATTAACACATGGCTCAGAGGCTGCTGTCATCGGTGGAATTTTGGTTTTTTTGATCATAGGGAGGTTTACATGGCACCGGGCCTGCTGGTGGCAGATGGAGTTCAGCTATCTCAAAGGAGGAAAAGGAGTCTTGCACATGAATTGGTGGGGCTCATCAAGAGGGCTTTAAACTAGGTTTGAAGGGGGAAGGGGATATAGCCAGGCTCACTAGAGAGGAGACCAGGAGTGGTGTGCTGAAGTTGGGGGTGAAATCAATAGCCCAACTCAAGTGCATCTACACCAATGCACTCAGTGTGGGCAACAAACAGGAGGAGCTGGAAGCCATTATGCAGCAGGATAGCTATGACTTAGACGCCATCGCAGAGACATGGTGGGATGACTCTCATGACTGGGGTGCTGCAGTGGATGGCTATAAACTCTTCAGAAGGGATAGGCAAGGAAGCAGAAGTGGTGGGGTGGCCCTGTATGTTAGGGAGTGTTCGCTTGTATAGAATTTAGCAATTGTGATGATAAGGTCGAGGTCTTAGGAAAAATTTCTTTACTGAAAGAGTGGTCATGCATTGGAACAGGCTGCCCAGGAAGGTGGTGGAGTCACCAGCCTCACCTTTTGAACCCCATGGTGGGGGTGTTCAAAAAATGTGTAGCCGTGGCACTTCAGGGCATGGTTTAGGAGACATGGTGGTGTTTGGTTGACAGTTGGACTTGATGATCCTAAAGGTCTTTTCCAACCTTTATGATTCTATGGTTTTTATTCCTTATTAACTAGAATTAAAAATGGTGAGCACTACGAGGTATTTTGTTGAAAAGAGGAGTCTTCATAACTTTTTGTTGTTTGAAGGTGAGAAAACGCCCAGCTACCTTGAACTAGAGGAGAAAGCACACCACTTAAACATTCATTTATCCACCTGTGCCTGGAAAACAGGGAGTTAGGTACCTGTCTAACTGTTTGCACTAGCTTATGCTGGAGACTCAAAAGCATGGATGGAAAATTAATGATTTGCCCATTTAGGCCAGAGCCCTCGATGCCACATTCTCCTCATGATAGCTGCAGCCAGAAAGCTCTGCTCCAAAAGGACAGCACAGCATTGGTCCAATTTCAGTAGAGCAGAATGTCACTGAAGACATTGAAACATGTGCAATGTAATGCAGAAAACCCCCATCTCATTAACTTAGCTGAATTGGCACAGCATAGTTCAGATATGGTACTGCTTTCTTCTGCCACTGTTTATGCCACTTAATGGGAGGCTCTGGTATCCTTTCACACTATTTCCACTTACCTGAAATGAAGGTGGATATTCTGTTTTCTATCAGCAAACATCTGAATTCAGTAAGAGTAGCAGCGTTGATACCTGTGAAAGCAAAATGTCGCCCTTTGTCTTATTGTGTGTTTTGCACCTACCTTACCCCTTCTTCTTTGGGTACATAGTTTAATAAATAAGCATCCCTTGCATGCAGATTATTACTTGAAAATCAATGGCTTTCAAATTTGTTTTTTTTTTTTTTTAGGGCAGAATTAAAACCAGCGTGGAACCAGAGCTTTCAACACGCAAGATCTGAGCTTTCTGCAGTGGCTTGCTCTGCTTGGTCCTACATTTTTGGTGCTGTGGCTCTGATTTTGGAGGATCTTGGGAGCTCACCTTTCAGTCATATGGTGGCTGCTCAAAAGGTATGTCCTCTGTTGTGTAAAAGCCCTCTCTAATTTGGCTGCTGTTGGCCTTGGGTTACTCCCCCTCACCTTGGCGCTTGTAGGAAGCCGCAAGCAGAAAAGCAGGGGCCTGACGGGTATCGCTCTGGGGCTCTTTGCTCCAAAAGATGAATGTCATTTCTGAGAAGCATTTTTGTTTCTGAAAGTACAGAAACCTATCCAAGAGCTGGTATCTACTCAAACACCAGACTGTTTGGGGAAGCATGCCCAGAAATGTTGGTATTGAGTTGAAAATATAACTGTTCATACTTCCTACTTCCTGCGCTTGTTTAGTTATGGTATGGGTCTGCTTTGTCAGGCAGAAACAAAAACAGCATTCGGCCTTTTCCATTTTACTCAGATGGTATTTTGCAATGTACATATCTTTCACAGGATTACTTGGGTATATGCTCTTCCTGATAGCTGTTCTTGGGTTAGTAGTGGCTGCCTCCATCTAGTTGTTTTGTAGTCTTACTTGGAAACTGCAGTGACAGAAAACAAATAAATAAAGAGTGCTTCCGCATAAGGAACAACTACCATTAACGATTCCTGTGAAAGAGGGAAATGGAATCTCCCAGGTGAAGAGCTTAAAAACAAAAGCAAGACACAATTGCACTAAGGTCACTGAGAGCCTACACAGACGACATGGTGTTACAACTCAGGGTAAAAGGAATATATTTCTTTTTGTCACATGATGGACTGCATGTTTCCAGGTAATATAGAGTCTTCATGCGATGTTTATCAAATTTTTGCTTTCCCTCTGTGTTAACAGAAACTCAGTTGCCCTGAAGTGAGTGAGAACGAACTGCAATTTCTGACTATAGTGTAAGCCTGGCTCTGGAGGTATGGAACCAATCCCACTAATTAAAGGTATTTTATAGTTACAGCATCAAGACATTGATTCCATAATTGCAGTTTCTTCTCACTGGCCTGGTCAGGAAAAAGGGTATTGCTGCTGAGCAGATCTGTGTTTTCCTAATGCTTTGTATTTCACTTGCCAGACCTAATCACGACCTTGTAATCTGAGAAACACCTGTCATCTATACAGGGCTGGGTGGAAGCATGAACTTCTCTTACATAGAAATGTCAGCATTTTGAAATGCTTTGTTCCTAAATGGGACTTTTACAAGGAAAAATATGTCAGAAACACTAGCGTGTCCCTTTTCCATTGTCCCTCTATGTGTTCTATGTAAAATATATAAAAGGAAAGAATAATAGCGTCATAGAATGGTTTGGGTTGGAAGGAACCTTAAAGGTTACCTAGTTCCAACCCCCGTGCCATGGACAGGCAGGTTGCTGCTAGGCCAGGTTGCTCAAAGCCCCATCCAGCCTGGCCATGAACACTTCCAGGGATGGGGCACCCACACTTCTCTGGGCAACCTGTTCCAGTGCCTCACCATCCTCAGAGTGAAGAACTCCTTCCTTATAGGTAATCTAAATCTATCCTCTTTCAGTTTACAGCCATTATTCCATGTCCTATCACTACATGCCCTTCTAAAAAGTCCCTCTCCAGCTTTTTTGTAGGTACCCTTCAGATATTGGAAGGCTGCTATAAAGTCTCCCTGGAGCCTTCTCTTCTCCAGGCTGAACAACCCCAACTCTCTCAGCCTGCCTTCACAGGAGAGGTGCTCCAGCCCTCGGATCATCTTTATGGCCCTTCTCTGAACTTGCTCCAATGGTCTGTGTCCTTACTATGTTGGGGGCCCCAGAGCTGAATGCAGTACTCCAGGTGGGGTCTCACCAGAGTGGAGTAGAGGGGCAGAATCACCTCCCTTGACCTGCTGGTCACACTTTTGATGCAGCCCAGGATATGGTTGGCTTTCTGGGCTGCAAGTGCACGTTTCTGGGCTATGTTGAGCCTCTCATCAACCAACATCCCAAGTCCTTCTCCACAGGGCTGCTCTCAATCCATTCTCTACCAGCCTGTATTTGTGCTTAAGATTGCCCAGACCCAGGTGCAGGACCTTGCACTTGGTCTTGTTGAACTTCATGAGGATCACACAGGCTCACCCCTCAAGCCTGTCAAGGTCCCTCTGGATGGCATCCCTCTCCTCCAGGGTGTTGACCACACCACAGAACTTGGTGTCATCGGCAAACTTGCTGACTTGAGGGTGCTCTCAATCCCACTGTCCATGTTACTGACAAAAATGTTAAACAGCGCCAGTCCCAATACCGGCCCCATAGGAACATCACTCATCACTGGTTTCCATTTGGACATTGAGCCATTGGCCGCCACTCTTTGAGTGTGACCATCCCGCCAATTCCTTATCCACCAAGTGGTCCATCTGCCAAATCCATGTCTCTTCAATTTAGAGAGAGATTTAGATGCAATCTCCTATTCCATCTCCTGGCCACGCTTACCAGCTCCCAAAGATGTCTGTGCATGTACCTGAATTCTGCCTCTCATGGTCAGAGATCTGCCCGTGCCTTCTTTTGTATCACTGCTTTACATAAGCTTCTCAAGACAGTTGTTAGAGGTGCCCTTCTTTAAGTTAGCTTCCATCAGATTTATCTCTTGCAATTAGTTAATCAAAACTATATTAAACATGTACCTATCAGCAGAACTGAGACTGAGCCCATGTGGCATGGCTGAACTGTTGCCGTTACCCGGTGCTTGGTTGCTTTCACAGCTTAATTAAAATTCAACAGTGTAATTTTGGGGCTCTGTAATTTAGTAATGCCTGAATTGAGACTCTTTATCCTTGTAGATGATGTGGAAAGTGGATTATTCTTTGTGCTGGGCTGCTATGATCTGTCTTGCCTAGCAAATCCAAAGTTATTTTGGTCGGCTGTGAGGGATCAGATGTAACATGGGAAGTCCTGAGCACTGCCAGTGCAGCAGCTTTTGTAGTCACCCAGGCTAGGCTAGACCTCCTGCAGTCCCTTGCAGCCAGGCCATCTCCTGCCTTTATCAGCTCTTGGTAGCCAGCGTGACTGAAGGTATCCCTCAGATTACCTACCCTGGTGACAAATGGTCCAGCTGTGTGAGGGGGCAAATGAAATCTAAACCTATTTTTGCACATCACTTCCCCCCCCCTACACATACTGTTTATTGTCTGGCAGATATGGTTCTTAGCAAATCAGGCTTCCCCCCTCCCCAGTGCTCACTTTTAATTTGAGATGAAGTACGCACCAGACATCTATGAAGACAGACATTTCACAAACTTTCTAACATCAGTTGTAAGAGAGCAAATATGGAGTGAAATTCTGCTTTTGAGCTCTGTAAATCTAGAGGCACTCTAGAGAACACAATTTTGAGATTGCTCTGGTTTAAAGGCATTTTACTTGGATAGAAAATTCAGTTTGTGATGTCAATAGTAAAATGTTTGAGTGTTTGGCAACAAACTTAGCTTCTGAAAGGTTTCACATTTATCAGGCCTTTGGTTAATATTGCCAGGCAATGATCTCTAAGTAAGATCAATTCCTTATAGCACTTGCCCTCTCTTCCTTCACTTGCTGTGAGGGAGTCAGTCTTGGCTAAACTAGCAAGTATTATACTGTCAGGAAACATTTAGAAAGAGCAGTTCATGATTATCTCTGGGGACAGTGGAAGCCAACTGGCTGGTGAACTACCAGTAGTCTTCCTGCTTTCTGCAGAAGCCCGAACTAAATAAGAAAGAATAAATATATAATTGTGTTAGAGCAAACATCTAAGCTCTTTTTGTGGTAAGTGTCCAAGATCAAATACAGCTGGCTCCCAGGTAACATCTAATGTTTAGCCCTCTGGGAGGATGGCTTTTGCAGTACTTAACACAAAGATGTGGAGCCTCACTGACACCTGGATGACCCGTTCAAGAGTACAAACCATATATACCACAGCTAAATGGACGTACATGCTGTAGCTTCTTTTAATGCTACTATGGTGAGAGAGAAGAACAAGGATATTTATTCCTCCCCCAGTTTTTTTATCGGGGAGTGCAAAAGGCAGCGTAGTTTGTTGCCCTAACCTTGTCATTTAGACAACTTGATATGTGAAGCCTGTCAAAGTTCGTGAAAGAAACAGCACATCCCAATCTCCATTTCTGTGTGCTACAGCCCAGCGTTGTTGTAACTGGGCCCTTCTAGCAGTCTCCTCCTCTGGTACTACAGATCCAGGTTAGTGTGGGGTGTTGAAAGGCATTATTCAAGCATCCTACCAACTTACGTCGTACTGTGACTTTGGCTAAGTCCATATCACCCTTATCTCAGGCCAACATGTTATTTCCTCATTTTCATTAATGTTTAAGGATGTAAAGCAGACTTTTTAACATGTCTTCCTTCACTTTCCCTCCAACCCTTTATTTTTTGTGTGGTTTTCCATGGAATAACTTCCTTATCAATAACTACTCAACTATGATTTATGACTATTTTACTGCAGTGGTGCATGGGTGTCCTCAGAGAAACTTAATTTCCATGGCATGAAAGTTCCTTTTGGTTGAGCAAACCAGGCATTTTGAAAAGAAATGGGAGGAAACTGTCATCTATATACTTGTAGATAAACTGACATACAGTTTGTTATTATGCTACATCTAGGAATGAATACAAGAGCTAGACTGAGCTATGAACATCTCTGCCCCTCTGTCTGTGGGGCAGTTATGATATTGTCCTTGACATGAATGACTGTTCGTTCATATAAAAATGGGAAATCACTATGGCAGAGAAATTAGTGTGAGAAAGTTGAATGTGTGAGATCTTACAAAAGGGGGAGGGGTATTTACTCACAAAATCTTTAAGCCAGTTGATTTTACCCAGTTACGCTTATTCTTGTATAGATTTAATACATTCCCACTCTGACACTCATGTATTCATGAGCACCAAGACGTACAAGGCCAAGTGGTGTGGCCAGGATCGCTTGTGTCTGACACAAAGGAGCAGGGATGCCAACTGCCAAGCCCTCGCTACACGCCCAAGGTTTCCCTTGACTGGGGACAAGAAAGTAGTTTCTGGACAGATCTTTCCTATCCCTTAGGAGGCATCAGCTGGTATGGGGTTGTCTTTTACCTCAGAATCACCTTACTTCATTCTCCCTAAATGATAGGCCAGGTTGCTGCCCATTGCCTGTATTTCCTTGTTTTTAACACGTGTGTTTTCCTGACGGGCTAACAGGAAAGGTAAGGCATATCCGATGCTGCAGCCTTGTTATCATCCTCCTGGGTTTGGGATACTGGGTCTTTCACTGATAGGTTGTCTGTGTTGTGGCTGTTTTCAAAGTGCAGGTCTTTGGCCTTGACATAGAGCAATTCCTTCATTTTTCTGCTGTGAATGGTTTTCTGCGTTGGAAAACCAGTCCATTCTTTTAACCCTCTATTCTGCTGTTCCTGCTGGTGCTTGTATGCATTTCCATTCATACTTCATTGATACCAACCTTCATTTTTTCTGTTGCAGATCTCTACAGCTGATCCCCTTTTATTAGGATTTATAATCTGTCTAAAATATATCATTTAATGCCACACACAGTCTTTGACAGCGTGCAGATGAATTCTCTGTTGAAATGTAAATGAAGCTTGTAAATGTTAAGGTATCATACTCAGAGAAAGAAAACTCTAAAAGCTGGGGGGGCTCCGTCCCCATGCCTGCTGAAGCACAGACTTATTAAAATGCTGAAGTATGTGTGAAATAATTAAAACACTGAAGTGGCCAATATAAACAGCTTGAAGAAATAACAAAATTACGCCTGGCAAAATAGTAAATGGAAAACTGATAGTGTGTATTTCCCAAGACGTGTGGTGGGGGATTTGAACGCACCGCTCCTGCTGGTGTTGTGAAGTTACGGCTCTGAATTTACTGTTGGTGGGAGAAAAGCAAACCATTCAGGGTTTAATATCTTCTTGCTTGTGCCCAGCAATGGAAGTTGGATGTTATCGCTGACAGGAGGCGAAATCCTGACTTTACCTTAAATCTTGAAGCTGAGGAGGTTTGCTGGGTACGGAGTCAAGAGGGGCAAGTCTGCACTTAGCAGCCAGTGTTAGAGCATGCTACTACATGATAGCATCACACGCACTGAAATGTAGGATAGCAGCGTGAAGGCACTAATTAGTTTTTTGCAGCCAGTTATTAAAAAACCCCAATGTTGATCAAGTGAAAACTGACCAGTAGAAGCCTGCACACTCCTGGCTTTCAGCCCTACTTTAGCTACTCGCTGGAACTTGGAAGTAGAATCTTAAAATCCGTTGGCGTAGTAACCTTGTTTTTCTTTCTGTAACTGGATTCGCTTGTGACACTGTGGCTGAGACGTGTTTCCTACGTCAGTGACTTGCACCACAGATACAGTTAAACAGGATAGCCTGGAAACTCTAGCTGCCTTACGGGGAGGAAAAAGGTTGCAAATGCATGATGCAATACCTTAAAGAGAACAAAACTTCACTGATCTAACAGTTTACTCCACGGGTTCTAATGCAGAGTAATGTCTGCTTGGGCCAGGTATTTGTGCACCCCAGAAGACTGGAAGCTGCAAGGCTGGATTATCTGAGTTGGTGATAAACCAAATTTTGCATAAGCTAGAATTTGTGTTTTGTTTTTCTCATGTGGAGATCTAATTAGAAATGGAAACTAAATGTGGTTAAGATCTCACAGAAGAATGTAGTAAGAGATGCCACATACTGTCCAGCGTACAATCTTACTGTAGAATCCTTGTTCTCGGCCAAGCATGCAGTCTTAGAGCTGTGGTCCTTGACTATTTTTGTCACCACACACTTTCCGGCTTTTTCAAAATTTGGGCTGGACTCTGGTATAGCATTCACCACAATTGTAAGGTAAGTACATGAAAAACCTTTTTAAATTTGTTGTGGAAACTGGAATCAGAAAATGCAGAAAGGCTATCTGTTCCTGCCTTTACTACAGCACACCTATGTATCAACCTGATCACTGCGATCAAATTGTTCCTAAGTTTCTAATGTCAAATATTTGAATATGTGGTTCTAGGTAGCTGAAACACTGAGTACTTCCAAGCTGCAGCTGAGGATCGCTATATGTGTGCATATACACACATGTATAAACATACATACTCGGTAATGGTGTTGGTATTGATACGCAAAGTGGCTCATTTTAAATTAATTCTGATAAACCTACACTTCTGTGCTGTGTACGTACATTTATGTACATATAATGCATGCATACATGTACATACATATGTGTTTATGAGCTGCAGGTTTTTCAGAATTAAGACAAGCTAGTTTGGATACCAATATCATTCCTGCAGCAAGCACAACCTTCCCCATGAGTTATAAACCAGTTTCTTGATGGCAGGGACACTGCAACTTGCCTGGCAGCTGGTGAGAAATGTTTGTGCCTTAACGCTTTTTCAGCCTTCGAAAGTGCTGGTTACTCTGCACCGGCTGAAGCCTTCGTCTGTCAGCTGGGCCTTATGCCCGATTGAGTAGGAAGAATATGACCTTATCAGAAAGGTGATTAAATGCATTAATGTTGAGGACTCCTATGTTACAGTAAGATGCCCACAAAATGATCATGGAGAAATAATTTTATTCAGTGCACTTGAAGTGAAACAAACAGTAGTTTAGAAAATGCATAGTAACCACTGGTTTATTATACAGAAAAACTATGCAAGTACTATGTTTACTATAAAAGTATACAACAACCAGAGAAGCAGAAAGGAAAGAAAAAAAAAAAAAAAGAAAAAAAACCCCAGTGTGAACAAGGTTAAGGAGCATTTGTGCAAATTGGTGTATTTCTGGCTTGGAGCCAACTGGGGAGAAAAAGAAATTGCTATACAGAGATTCCCAGAAGGTGTAACAGAAGTTGGAACAGACTGTTGGAGGCTGAAGTATGTCAGGAATGAGATTAGTGACTAGTAGTTTCAGATGAATGAAGGAGAGTCTGCTCACAGGTAGCAGACTCAGCAAAGTTCTAAACAAGGAAGCAATTGTTTTTCTGCTACTCTGGACAGCAACTATAAACATGCTTAATTTACTGAAAGGGAGGAGGACACTTCAGCACACATTTAAGGGTCCTGGCAACTTTGCAGCAACAGGCTTTAATTTCCATAGAAGTATCTTTTCCATCATTAAAACTCCCATCACTGAAAGTACACGACCAGAGTAAGTGATGTTGATGAAATACGATTGTACAAGCTTTATACACGGTATATTCATATTTCTTTAATTTTCTTTTATCCAAAACTAAATATAATTTGACTATAAAATACTCTCTTTTTTTTGTCACAGGCACACAACATCATGTTCTTTATTCAGACAGTGTATATGTATCCATTTGTTTCCATGTAAAGAAATATAGCAACAGCTACTGCTCTAAGACAGTTATTTTGCATTACCTGCAACTCCCTCTGTAACTGAGTTGGGCCTGCTCAGCACAACACACGCAACTGTACCTAACAGCGACGTGCTTCTGAGGTAGTAATATCTTAACGACTCTTAAATCGTTAATGTTTTTGAACATTTAATGTCTGTATTACAAATAAAAGGGAAAGCTGGGTACAAACAAAAGAGAGTATACGCCACGTGGGATTAGTCTAAGAAAAGGTCATGGTGGAGGTAGAGCTGTAAACCTGTGAAGCCCAGAGCAGGAAAAACTTGCCGTGCCCCAAAAAGTTCAGGCCTATTTCCCCTTGGAAATGGTTAATGGTTTTAACTTAAAGACATAATGAGTTGCATAAGTAACAACAACACGGTAAGAAATAAGAAATCTCCTTTAACTCCATGTACTGAACAGATATAACTGGTGGTGGAACGCTCCTCTCATTTTTCCCCATATTCAGGATATTTTTTACATTAATTTTCATATACACCCTATTTTACATAATTGCTTTATCAACACTTTTTCTATTTATACATGATTTTTATGTTTATCACTTACAAGTTGTCAAAAAAAACTTCAGGACTGCAGAGTGGATTTATCTGTGGTTTTAATAGACAGGGAATTTTACCACAGAAAGTTTTAGTTTTTATGATGGAACAAAAGGTTAAAAAAGCCACCTATAAGGAGGGAAGATGGGCTTAGGTTTATCTGGGGGGTGGATGGATGTTGTCCTTCCCATGAGCCCACACCTTCACACTCTCGCTGGAGAATGTACTAGCTCTTCCAGTATATTGAACTTTGCACTGAGAATGAAGAACATGTTAGAGACTGAGAGAGGGGATTAAACAAGAGCTAAAGCCTCCTCACACTGAAATACAGCAAATCTAAAAAATTTTGGAAGGCATTGGTGCTACACTGGTTTAAGATTTAATTTTAGACTCAAAATATGGTATATTTTATGTATCCTTCCCAAAGTCATAGCATTTGCCCTGGGAGTATGATTTCTTTTTTTAATGTATAGATAGCAATGTATAATTAGGGATGAATTACACAAGTTTGACACTGGAAACCACATTTCTCAAAGCAGCAGTTTTAGTTAATTGAATCATTATCTTTCTTGTTTCGTCTTGAGCTAAGGGATACAGTGGTTTACTACAAAATTAGTTTGTAAATAAATGCCTTCAATTAGTGGTTATTTTGAGAAGAGGAGAGCTTACCTTCTGTAGAAGAGAAAATGAATCTTTTCCCTTTTGAGGTAATTGCATTTTCAGGCCTCTGTGAGTTATGGGAAGTGATGACTATTTCGAGCTGTCAGCTCTTTGTGAGGTCTAAAATTATAAAGTACAAGGAGGAATCATCAAGAATCGTCAAGAATCTTAAACGAATTCAGAGTGGCCTCTTTTGTAATCTATTCTTACAAACCTTCACACAGTACTTAGAAAATCTTGAATATAGACCTGAAAAGTCAGTAACAGGCTATCGTAAAGGTTGTCTGAATGCCAACCCTGTACCTCTGTCTCTGGCCTTACTTTGAAGGTTATCATGAAATTCATTTCTTGAATTTACAGCAATAAGTTTTGGAATAATTGCCACATTGTTTTAATTTACTTTAAATCTCTGACAGATATTTGTGACTCCTATTTTAATGTGATTTGTCTGGAAAAAATACCAAAAATGAATAACACAGTAATAGGTTATACAGTATTTGAGTCCAAAGTGTAAGTACCCACTCATTCACATTCCAATTTATAATTTTCAATGTGGTCCTTTTCATTGGAGTCATATAAACCAATGACTAATTCCCACCATCAACAAATGCCCACTGCAAATTAGCAGTAAGAAAAAACAGGGAAGAATGCTTTGTGCACTGTGTTCATCCATTCTACAAATGGAGTTTTCAATACGCAGCACCAAATGTTCTGCGGTACGTCTTACACAAGCCTTAGGAATGGCAAGCTCTCTAACAGCATGCCTCTGGTCTTCTCTAGAAACAGAAAGTTTTACACTAAGGCTTACAGATTAAAAAAATCAGCGCATTTTTATAATTTAAAGAGCTGTTTCAATGGGTAATGACCTCCTAAGCATATAAAGAAAATGGGATAGTCACCCTAATCCCATAAACGTTACTGACCACAGTGTACAATACCTGGGGTGGCCTTGGTGAGTTAACAGGAAGCCTACTGTAGCACTTATAATTTAAAACCCTCGTAATTAAAGATGAACGGAAGGGGGGAACAGTCTATTAGCATCTTAATCCTTCACCTGTATGCAAACTGACTTTTTAATCATACTTTTCCTAGTACTGAGATTTGAATGGCTTTAAAGGTCTACATAGAAAGGCTCTTCACTCCTTGGAAAGAGAACAGTCTAACTTAAAGAATGACAAATATACATAAAAATGCAGAGTACTTGTTTTAATAGTAAAATACTATTCTTATAGCAGATCTTTAGCCATCTGATCTGATCGCCACCCATTCTCCTGGGAGAATATTCTTCTCAAGAGCTACAACCTGCCTGTCAGGTCAACTGCCTATTTCATTAGTGTAAGCTCCTCAGCCTCAGCAATTTGGGCTGCTATCAATCATTTCCGTAATGTTTGCAAGAGTTAGACATGTCATAGTTTATCTGTGCTAAGGAGCACTGCACTAGATCTCAGAAATCTGGATTTTGTTCTTGCTTCTGTAGGTCACCTGCATGAGTTACTTGCAAGGCTGACACACTATTCCTCAGTCTCTTCATCTGTAAAATAGCTATTAATTAAAAATGATGATATTCACTGGCTTTTAAAAAACATTTTAAGATATACATGGCTAATTATTATGCAGTGTGGATTCTCCCCTGTGAGTAACACACAGCTGCTAACACACTGACATCCACTTTCATATTAGCATCTTTATTTAAACATTCACTATTCTTACTGCGACATAGCAAACACTCATTTTGTCAAACAGCAATTGTAAAGAAGCTTTTATGCAGCACAAGTGTAATTAGAATAGTAGGGAAGTGATGAGATTGTCATTAGCTTTGAGCTCAGGGGATTATCTGGTATTCTAAGTTCAAGTAACTGAAGCAGCAAAAGTAGTTTCCAGTTCAAGTCTGCCCTCAGCTGGCTTTAATGAAACACTGCTAATACACTTTGGATAATGTCCTTCTGTAATGAAGTGGAGGAACTAAATTAGTAGAAGTTGATACAATGTATTAATTGGGACCTTTAGTCAGCATTTCTTTTTTAATTTTTAATAGTAGTTAAATAATTTGTAGATTTCTTTTTAAGGTCCCATCTAGGCTCCCTGGCAGATTCTTGTTCTTCAGGTTTCCAAAAGTGCACCAGCATATCTTTCACTTCAGAGTTGCTGAAACTAATATACAACACGGAAAGGAACACTCTGCACATGGTTTTAAAGACATTTAATAGCAAAACTACGGAAAAATATTTGCTATGGTACAATAAACGATTCTAATATAAAGAGCTATATGTACCAGCCAAGTACTAATGTCCTAAAAGGGATCAGCATCAGTCTACTCTAGTACTTTGTCACTAGAAGCAGTCTTTCCCCCTAAAATATGAAAGGAAAGAACAACTTTTATTAATGGGTTTATTTTAGAGAGGGCTTTCAGTCACAAATACCACATGCAATTAACTAATCTTTTAACTCAGGAAGACTCATTTTCCTTCCTATATTTAAAGTAGGAAGGTAACGGGGGGCGGGGGGAGAAAGCTACCTTAGTTATACTTACACAGATTCATCTAGCATGAATTCAACCCCAAGGTGACATTTGTGTCTGGAATACAAAACCTGTACCATTACACACTGGAGGATGTCATCAAGTTGAAAAGCCTCTGGTTCATTCATCTTGTTACCTTCACACTTCGTTACACTTAGCAGCATCTAATCTCTTGTGACTGCTGCTTAAACCTAAAATAAAGGAGTAAAATGTGGTTTCTTCAGATGTGTACCTAATACACACTTGAAAAAAAGGGAAAGAATAAAAGCATTACAGAAACGCCATTTTACTTGGACCTTTCAAATGCCTGAAAGTCAGCGTCAGATTCATAGCTTGTGCCATGTGTGCCTACAGACTTTATAAAGCAGAACATAGGGACTTTCAGAAGTTCCTTGAACATCCTCTGCATCTGCTAAAATTCTTGCTGAAATAGCTATCATTCAAAATAAAACCTTTAGGAGTCCATGTAACATTTGACAGGAAGCCGTGAAAGGCACACAGCTAATCTGTCCTTACTGGTTTGTGTTTTGTGGGTTTGGGTTTTTTTTATCCCTTTAGGTAGGAAGCTCTGCAAAAACCTACACAAATCTCATTAATCACTCCAGTATATACTGTTACAAATCACCCTCTCAAACCAGACTCCAAAAAAACAGTTTCTGCTACTCTGCCCTTCTAGATGATTACTGTTTGAGCTATTTAGTAATCCTAACTGAAAAGCCGCAGCATTGCCACATTGAAACACTGACAGGTATTTTTCTGAAAGGTCATTGTGCTCAACGTGTTAGTGGAAAGAGTTGAAGATGAACTTACAGATATGTGACTCAGGCTATCAATATGTAGAGAGGATACACTTGCGTGTCTACTCCATGATATTTTCAAATTAACAAAAGCTAAAAACATTTGTCTGGGCTAAATATGGCATACGTTTATGCTAAAATAGCAAAGTCTGGACAGAAATTATGTATGAAAAGCAAAAGGGACAGCATTTTAGGAGATTAAGTTTTGTTTTAATAGAGGAGTAAAAACTTCATTAACCGTGAATTGTGCTTCATTTAATCCTGATAGCACTACACAAAACTTGCAAGGGGAGGAAAGTTTTCCTTGATCACCTTCTGGTATTTATGAGAGGCCTTAACTACTGCTTATTTTAATACTAAATTACTGATTCTAATCTTCCATGTGCTGAAGATCTCGAAGAATTTTCAGTGAAATCTGAACTACTGAAATTAAAAAAATAAAGACAGATGTAAATGCTGATGCTTTGTCAATATTGGTTCAACTTCTAGGTTCTGAAAGGTGGTTCATTCTGGAGCGTCCCTTTCAGCAGGAAGCTCATGAAACGCATTCTGACAGAGCTTGGCAAGAGGAGGTGTGAACTGCTCCTCACCTTGTTGGTCACGGTTAGGCAATGCTGAATTAAGAATATGACAAAAGGTTTCTCCTTAAGTTTCTGAAGTGAATTCACCCAAAGTGAACATCAAGATAAATTAATACCTATATTCAGTTTATCTGACTGATTTCTTCAACTTTTAGGTATATCGAGAAAGATTCAATTGATACATATACATGTCACATTTACTTTGTTGACTTTGAGTCTTATTCAAGATCTGAAAATATACATATTTTTACCTTTCCTATTATGCTCTGAACTCTGTAATTTGCATTACAAATTGTTAAAAACTATTATAAAGACAACATTAAAACCTAGACTATCTTTGAAGTAAGAATTAAAGCTATGCTAAATTCCAATTTAATTTATACTTAAAAAAGAAAAAAAAATAAAATCTTAGTTTTAACAAACAACCTTCCTGTTCTGGAGGCACCAAAGGAAAAGGGTCCTTAGGGATATACACAGTAACTGAAAGTATGTATTTTTTTAACAGTGACTTAAGGTAAAAACCAGAACAAGATGTTTTTAGTACTAGCTGAAACCCCACACAGACCTGTTCCACATCCACCTGGCGTATTTCAACTCAGAGGTCCTTCTTTTTGCTTTACTACTTGTTTTCTCTTTGTTTATCACCAGGAGACAGTTAGTAGCTTCTTGTTGTTGTATATATGTATCTTGTAAAATTTGAAAGAGCACATCCAAAAGCACTATTTCTAATCAGTGAAGCGAATGCTGTGCATCAGTCAAGTTAAGACTTTCAAGTATTTCCTTGTCAGAAAAAGTTGTTTCAGTACTGTGTTTATTTTCTGTAGACGGATGCTAAGGAAAGACTATTACAACAAATATTCACTGAAGAGAGGAAGCAGAATATGACCTTTAATTATAATTCTTATTTTTCAAAGCTCCAATTCCATGTTCTGTATCAAAAAGTAATATTTCATTTTCATGTGCAATGCTCCCAACTGATTACAAAGGCTTACATTCTCAGTTTCATAGCTGCCTCACCTTAATATAAGGTCAGAATTGGTATAAAACCAAGTATACTGAGGCAAAGACTGTTTTGGAAATCAGAACATATTCACTCTTTTCCTCATCTTGTTTCAATCAGTAAAAATTTGCCTAAAACAAGCATCTTTTAAATTCTTTAAAATCTTTATAGATGTGTGCTGTTATAACAACATATTCTTCAGCAATAAAAATCTAGTTGAGATCTGTTGACAAATGAAAGGTTTAAATTGAAAAATCTTTAGAGTAAAATCCTGCTAGAGCTACCAAAACCTTCACTGCTCAGATGCTAAGAAGCCGCCTAATTTAAAAACAAAGAACAAGTAAATATGGATATTAGTTTTGGCCTCAGAAAATCCTTTAATCCATCAGATTTTTTGCGTATCACTGAAAGTATGCAAGGAATCAGATTATTGTTTTCATCCTCGGCCAAGTACTGCAATCATAAAAAACATGCATTTAAGAACTGTTGTGTTTTTAAAGGAACTACATATGGTAAAAGGTTGTAGTATCTTCAAATGTAACATTCCATTTTCATTATTAAGTGAAGATGGGGAAAATGGGAAAGTCAAGTTTCAAACAACAGTAAACTTGTGCAGCAGGGAGTATTAAATTTTCAAGCACAACAGCAGTTCTCAATGGTCTCTGAAAGCATTTGATGAAGTTCTGTTGCATGCCATCTCACCTCAGACTGCTGTTTCTCCTTCACTGGCCTTAGGAGCTGTAATGAAATATAATGAAATTATTACTGTGTTTGTACTCAACTCCATATTACCACTCAGTTTTGTTTTATTTTTAAGTAAATAAAATGTATAGTTGTTGTGTTCAACAGACAAAATTACTACACTTTGCTTTTTGTTCCTACCACTCTCATCATTTTACTCTTTTTCTAGACAGGCATCTGACAATAACACTTTTCTTGGAAATACCCAGTATCAGACAGTGACCAGAGTACAGCAATGAGTATCACGCAGAAATTCAAATGAAAGAGATTCTAACCTGGACAGAAATTTTTTACAAGCATTACTGGTCTGTATTCCAAGTATGTTTTGAAAATATGCTAAATGCAAAAACTCAGACATATTCACCCCCAAGTCACCTAGCTTTTAACAGTCAAGAAAGAGACATTTTAGAATTCTGACATTTCCCAAATGACCTGATCAGACAGCCTTAAGTCTTTTTTTATTCTGACTGTAGCGCTTTCTATTTCTATTTGTCTCTTTATGAAATGACAAGGAACATTTCCCAGACCACCAGTACTGTAGAGTAGCTGGGATTTATTAGACAAAATGAATGGAAATACTAAAATGGAATGGAAGAAAAGGACCATCATTACTACAGTGCAATAAAACCAGAAAGTTTAATCATAATAGTAACGTGAAATATGTCTGGTCATAACATACTACCATTTTTACTGACATTGTAAAGATGCAGCCTGTATGAAATATCTACCATAGTATCTTTGAAATCTAAGCTCCTCCTAAACAGAGTCAAACTCAAACTTTGTTCCCCTGCAGATGCATTGAATACAATTTCTTGATGGTAAATTGAACGGGAAATCTCAGAAGTGAGAGCAGCAAGTACATAACGGAGGTCTGCAGGGGTTTCCTGTGTAGATTTTACAGTGATTTTTCACTAACTTTAATATGTCACTTGTCTCCTCTTCAGCCTTCTGAATTGCATGCAGTGTTGCATGGCTTTCCTTCGTGGTGTGTTAAGATAAAGCTTTAGAGGTCTGGAATTCTTTAACCTGAAACCAAAACCAAACCTTTGCACCAAAAACCAGAGACAAGCTAAAGCCATCAGGTCAAGTGACATTATGTCCCTGAACCAGAGACTGACACTTACGTGACTCAGGCGTATCTGTAAGAATCTCAATTTTCTCCTTTACCCATAAAACCTGAAATATTTGGCCAGTTTACAACAGTGTTAGTGGTATTTTTTTTGCTATGGAAACACAGCACTTGTGGGATTACTGCTAATCAAGTTAATAAAACAGTAGGGATTCACATTCCTCTTGTCCCAGTTAAAACCTCTGCATTTTTATTTCTGATTTTGTTATTGTTGCTGATCACATGAATTAAGAGTCAAAAGAAATTCAAAGTGGGTTTTTTGTAACAAAAACTTTCAACACAAATGATATTACTAATTTTCTTTCATCAGCCCAGCAACTGCAGCTTTTGTTTTCCTTATTTAATGGATACACCATTCCAAGTGTTTCTGTCGTCATTATCAGCCATAAGATAAAAACAACGAGTAAAACCAGTATCCTTCATGGAAGTGTTGCCACAATAAATTATAAACATGAACTAGGATGCACAGCACGCCCACAACGTCCTAATTCTGCCTTCTGCAGGCAAAGCTGCCTCCATCAATTTCTCACAGTACCCGTTTCTTTGGGTATTACTTCTCCCTTCAAAACAGCTCATTATTTCACGCCCAATCATAGATGCCTTTGGCTTTAGGGACAATTTTCAATATTTCAATTATTTTAATAGTGCTGTCCCACCTGCTGGAACTTGTAGGGAAGGTGACTGATGCTCTCTTTACCTTTGGCTGAGTCATTAGCTCACCAAAGGACTGCTGAGCTCTTAGACCCTCTAACATCCTTAGGTGTGACAGGAGCCAAATAAAGGCACAGAAAACTTCTGGAGTCAATACAAACCTTTACTGTTGGCATGCTCTGGGGTGGTTTTTTTTTTTGTGTGTGTATGTGTGTTATTTGGGGTTTTGTCTGTTTGTGCATTTGTGTTTTTTTTTTTTTTTTACTGCAGATATACTTCAGACAGTATGAGGCTATGGATGTGTGTTAAGATGGAAGAAGCGCGTTTCTCCAGTCACTTTTCTTAGTTTTTGTTTGCAAGAGAACTGTGGCATAGAAATACTAACTTTCTTGCTATTCTGTTCCTGGCTCCTATGGTTAAATAAAGGAAATAACCTACAAGGTTTTAGTCAAACATTACCATTAACAGACATGAGAAATAAGAGGTATCAAGGAAAGTTGCTGTGCTCTGAAAATTATTCCTTGACTTGACGTTTGAAGAGAAGCAGCTGGTACACGTGGCAGACTTCTGTGAATACCCTTTCTCGAGAACACCCACAGTAAGAGTACACTGTATCACAAGTGAGGCTGTTAAACCAATTTATATTCGAAGGAGACAGAGCTCTTTAACCATTACCATCAGTCATCATTTGACCTTCTGAATCCCTCTGATACTAAAATTACAAGAAGTTGAAGGAAAATACCTTTTGAATTTAATTCCAATGCAGTGGGTCACGTTTTATTGTAGTGTTTTGTAGGAGATTAGTTGCAAGCTGTGTGCTGTAACGAACAGTTGGTTTTGTATGTTCAGAAAGACCAAGCTGTAACAGTAACTACTTTGTGAAAACCCAAATTATTTGGTCTCATCTACAAAGGAAAATCAATTTGATACAAACTGCTGAAAAACAGGTTCCAGCAGCAACCGCTTCTCTTCCTTTGCAAGGATCAGAAAAGAAGGTTCATTGGTTTGAGTGTTTTCTCTTTTGAGTATGACAAGCCATTGCTGTCAATTGAATGTGCCTCTTGCACTATTCTTGTTTGGAATAATAGTAAATTTGTCATTTTGAATGTTTGTACAATTCTACTCATTGAGTACTAGTGTGAAAAGTTTGACAACAGTGATATACCAAAAAAATTGAAAACTAATGCAAACTTATGGATAAGAAAGACTTGTTGCCTCAATTTCAAGTTAGAATTCCCAGCTTGAACAGAAGACTATCCCTAAGATAATCTAACAATAGTTATGTGGTACTCTGAGCAGGAAGACAGCAATCCACTGATGTACAAGTACCAGGCCAGATACGAAAAAGTAGGAATATGTGACCACATTGGTAAGTACAAACTCACCTTTAATGCCAACCAGAAGAAAGCAACAAACAGTACTTCAGAGGCAGCTTGGTCTTTTACGGATAAATTATTTGTTTTACTAGTTGCTGAAGACTGCCACAGAAAAGTCTTCATTAGTATGTTCCTTAAATTCTGGATTTGTTACTTAAAGTGTTCTGTTAACCTGGAGGTACTATTTTGAAGTAACATCTTGGTTGCTCAACGGTGAACTGGAAAAAACCCTACCTGCAAGATTGTACTGGGAACACTTTATTTTTTAAAGTGAAATGAAGAGATCTACCTAGTAATTTTCTACCTATCGCAGCAGCCTACCTGCTGCAGAAAGAGTGGGATAAGCCAAAACCAATTGTTTGAAAATGTCATCAAGCAAAACTACAAGTCTTACAAAGTCAACTTACATAACATGTACTTCCATCATTATGTGACATTATTTGGAGCAGATTTTGTCATCCCTCCTGGCTGAGAATGTGTAAATAAAATATGACGTATGATCACGTCATATGCCATTTGCTGTGAAGGCACGTTCTTTTGGGGTAGGTGTAGGCTCACAATCCAAGCTTCATACCGATGTTCATCTGCTCATGAACTACAGTACTGGTGCCTAACCTTTCTTTAGGGACAAGCTATTCAGTTCATAAAGAAGTCACTCACAAATTCTTTCCGCTAGATAATGCCAGTCACGTGACTACAAATACTGATGTATCCCATCAACATGTTTAATGAACATGAAAACACAGTGCATACAGACTGGTTTACATGAGGAAAGGCTGTTTGTGCATTCTGTAACATGACAGCATGTTTGTGCCACCACATCACCAAAATACTCTTTTATCCCCCCTGTTTTGATTATTGGTATACCACAGCAAAAGCAAGGTGTGGGCTGCCAGAACCGCTCATGTGGCTTGTGGCTTGCTACCTGTCCATACCTGGAAAGCAAGAAGCAAGCTATAAGCTCATATTTTGATCATCACAGAATGGCAGAGCAGGCATCCACACATTGGAAGAGGAAATGAGGTATTTGTATAAGTGATATTTATTTTAGCCCTGGATTCTTTTTTGGATCTAAAAGCACTTACCTTTTGTTATTCTTAATGGACAAAATGGCTACAGAACTTCAAGTAATTGCCTTAGGCAAACCGACACATAACATGCAGAACTTTAACTGTGTCTGGTCAGTAAATCATTACTATGAGCAAAACTAAGTAGATTTCTGCACTGTCACAAGAAATTATTTCTAAGAACTTTTTTCAGAGTTTCCATATGCAATTAAATTCCCTCCAGACTACGACAGGAGTTTGATACAGTTAACAGATGTGACATACACTGCCAATGCTAAATAATACTGCAGCCACAGCAGTAGCACTAGGAACCTGAAGACCTGGAACTGGCATTATAGTAAGAGGCAGCAGGCTACCTGAGGGAGAAGGAAAACATAGTACAGACATGATGTAACACGCAGTGTCCATGGCGCAGCCATCACACAGCAAGACGTCCCATTAGTGGTGTCAAACAGACAACGGCTCGGTGGTTACAGCACTGCAAAGGGTTCTTGCATTTATTAGCTAGAAAAGAAAGCGCCTCAGTACTTATCCGGACTTTTGTAAGTTTGTAAGGATAGCAAGCCCTAAGCGCTGTACTGGCATTTTTTAGATATTAAGTCTAACACCAGAACGCGTCTCCCCGTACTTCTCGTCAAGTTTTCACTCCCAGAACTCCGCGTTTCCACAGACTGAACACATCGCGTAGTCTGGCATCAAAGACGGAGAGACATTTCCAATTCCACCCAGAAACATTTTTCTTATCACTCCACCTCTACCTTTCACTTACCAAAAGGCACCTCCTAGGCTCCACAGGCAGCGTGCAAACGGTGCGCATTCCTTCAGAGCTCCGCGAAAAAAACAACACAAAAACAAACCAGACCGAAACAGGACGCACCGGCAGATGAAGAAGCCTCACGGCTTTGGTAACCCCCTCCCCCTCGAAGGAACTCCCCCGACTATAGCAGGCTGCCCTTACGGGACTACCCCTTCGGGGCTGCGGGCCGCCGCAACGCGCATGCCCGGCAGGCGGCAGCGAGCGGAAGACGCGCTGCGTCCGCCATTTCCTCCCCCTTCTCAGGGAAGGGCCGCCCCCGGCGTGTCTCCGCCCCGCCCCCCAGCGGCGGCGCGATGGAGCCCCGCCCGCCGCCGCTGGCGCAGAGTTACGAAGGCGGCTGGGCTCCTCCTCCTCCTCTCGCCGCCGCCGGAATGCCGAAGCTTAGCAAGGAGGCCAAGCAGCGGCTACAGCAGCTCTTCAAGGGCGGCCAGTTCGCCATCCGCTGGGGCTTCATCCCCGTCGTGCTCTACCTCGGTGAGTGGCGGGCGGGGGCCAGCCGCGTGGCGCTCCAACGGTCCCCTGTGGCCGTTACCGTCCGCCTGGCCGGGGGTGCTCCCGGGGAGGGGGGGCAGGAGGAAGGGCACGTGCGGGGGGGAGGGGCGGCCCGCCGTGCGCTGCCTGCCGCCCGGGTTCTGCGGTGTGCGCGCACTGCGCATGCGTGGGAGGTGGGGGAGTGCTGAGGCCCCCGGGCCCGCTGTGAAGGCCGGTGGTGCGACCTGCCAGGTTGGGGTGGGCGGCTTGCCCTTGGCAGAACTGCTGGGTGGTTGGTTGGTTTTATGTCTTTTTTTTTTTTTTTTTTTTTTTTTTTAACCTTTGAAAAGGTTTTTCTGCCTCTTTCCATTCCTGGAGGCTGTTCCCCCGCTCTGCACGCTGAGGCGGCGTGCCCAGTGAGGGGAGGGCCGCGGCGGGCCGGGCCCCTCTGGGGAGCGGGCTGAGCGTGCACCGTAACAGCCTAGCAGCAAATGAAGTTGCGATTTAATTGTGCATCGGTGACTGACGGCTTTAGTAGGCTAGTCTTCGTGTTTCTTGCAGTAGCGAGTCAGTGTGTGAGGAGAAAGCTGGCTGCAGCCGGGAACGCTGCTGCGTGGCGCTGATGGGGTCGCCAGCCTCTGGCTGAAGTTGAATTTCCAGCTAGGTGCAGGTTACCGTCTCCCCCAGGATGGCGTGGCTCCTGTTTCCAAATTGCTGTGGAGCATACAGGGGATGCCTTGATGTTGTGTCTGGTGCCCAAGATGTATTTCACCTGCTCTATCATGGGCCTGGCTGGGCATCACTACTACATAGTAATTCTCCCACAGAGTTTGGGCTGTATGCCATCAGCTTTCCTTGTTAAAGAGCCTGACCTATTTAAGGTACGCACATGTGCAATAGGCCTGACGCTTTTGTCATAAAAGAAAGGCACAGGGGGTCCCAGGAAGGCTGGTCCCTGCGATGCATCTTGCTTACTTCCTGCCAGTCTGTCTGACCTGTTGGGAAAAGCATCTAAAACAGGCAGGCGTCTCTGCCTTGAATGCAAACATGAAGGAGGTTTGGGAGCTTGATGTATTTACAGTTAAAGCTGATAAGTTGTTTTAATTAATTGAGGGGAATGCAGCGTCCAATTTGAAGAGCTTTGCTTGTTCACATAATAGATAACAATCAGGAAAAAGTTGGTCTCTTCAGCAAGTTACATATGTGCATGAACAACTACGAGTAAAAGACATCACAAACACTATGGAAAAAACCGATTGGCAGTATTAGGTTTAAAATTGAATTACATTTCCATTTTTAGTTTATCAGTTTTTTAAAATTGATAGGTTTTGGGTGGGAATTTCAGCAGTGTTTTGAGACCTAATTTTGCTCCTGCGGAAGTTTTTGTTTTGATTTTATGACAGCGTCTGTGAATATGGGAAAAATGCTCTTTGTTTGAGGGATACCAGAGGAAATTAAGTTACTTCAAGTCATATAAAGCCATCTTACTGTGTCTACAGTTGCACTAATGTCAGGGTGCCTGGTATATTTCTATTGTGTAGCAGTGAGGAACTAAGTTGTAGTAGTTTAACTTCATAACTCCAGAAAGTAATTATGCTGCTCCACATCTGCATTGCCTTCTTATAAATTTGTCTGCTGTAATGAAAGGACATTATGTGTAAGCAGTTGGGAGGGGTATGTGCAGGTGCCACCTTTGCTTGCCATAGGCATTTGGAAGTGGCACGCGCTCAAAGTCTGTAGAATTGGAAGAACCTCTCTTGTACTGGGGTGACATTTGAATCTGGGAGGGAAGCTGTGGTGCAGTAGAAGGGCAAGAGGCTACACAGTCCCTGGTGTCACTGATTCAAGGTAAATTTTTGTGTTGACCCCTGTGTATATGAAATACATGCTAAACTTAACACAAGCAAGGATATTTTTTGGAAACTTTCAGAAATTTTGAGCTTTCTCTGAAAGGCTTTCTCGGTCAGAATGGGGTGCTCAGGGGATGTAGGAGGGAACCTGGTATGTGAATGTGCAATTATAGGTTATTGGTCAGGGGGTGTTTTGTTGTTGTTTTTTTTTTTAAACTTGCTTTGAAGTGGCCTCCCCTGTTTTAAGTAGGTAAATTAGAGCAGTGCAGTTTTGTTAAACCTGGCTTGCTTATTTAAAAGTACTTGGGGGCAAAGGGGAGGTGTCAGAAGCATTCACACGCACAGGAGTGTGACACCTCATACAACTTAATGAATTTTAAAGCAATTTTGCTGGACAGGATGACAACCAAAGAAAGTGGGTCAGGGTGTGTAATAGTTTCTGATCACACAAGGGTATCTTCAAAAAGCTAACCCAGTGCCCATGAAGTTAATGGAAGTTTTTCCATTAACCTTTGTGGCCTCTCTTTCAGGCAAGCTGACATTAATTATTTTCTGTAAACGGAGGGAGATAATGTACTTTTCATATAACCCATTTCTAGATAGCGAGTGTAGGGGAGAGTGTTGAACAGTGCGTGGATTTACAATTTACAGTCCAGCAGACAAAGATATTTCATACACTGAACCTTCAATCGCTTCTCTAGCATAATTTGCTTTAGTGAATCGGTATTTGAGTCATTAGCTGGGGATGAACTCTTTGTAATTAACTTTCTTTTAATTTTCTGGGCTGATAGTAGGTTGACAAACATCTTGTGTTTTTGTGAGCTTTAGTACTAGGTATCGTTTCAGAAAGTGCCAGTAAAAATAGAAGATTTTAGGTTTAACCGATTTAACATTTAGAATTCTGTTATCCTAAATTGAGTGAACCATTATTGAATCATTACTTCTAAGTTCTGCATCAGATGTTATTACAGAACATTGCTTTCAGGACTCAAGGTGCTCACTTGAACCAGTTACAGCTGTCACTGTTGGTACCCCATTACTAGGTTGCTTTCTGGACAACATTTAAAATGTGTGTGTGGTAGGTATGTATGTCTTGATCTTTGGGCTAGATAACTTCCTCCATCTCACATAGTTAGGTGCAGGTAAGAATTTGAAAAAAAAATATGTATAAAGCTGTAGACTTGTATTTATTTTCTCTGCTTTCTAACCCTGATAAGAATGCGCAATTTTATTCAGGTTAGTGCACATCTTCATGAATCACAGTTCTCTGCTCAGTAGGTTTTCTTTTTTTATTGCCATTTAATGGGCTGGAATAATTTAATAGTGATCTAACTGTGTAGGTGTCTGCACATACATATTTACATATACATATGTAATGTATGTTTCACTTCAGGTTTTAAGAGAGGTGCAGACCCTGGAATGCCTGAGCCAACAATCTGGAGGTATGTATTAGTTCCAAATGTACATGCAAACCCAATGCAGATAGTTACTGTTTTGGGTGTTATGTCTGGACAGCAACAGTTGCGAATGTTGCTTTTTTAATTGTTTAGGGAGAAGACAGCAAAACACAAGTTCTTGGGAGGGCCTTTCTCTTAATCTTGCATGGCTTTTAATATGTGGGACTTCTGTACCTTTTAAGTGGAAGCTGCCATTCTAATCTGTTGTAGAGCTAGTTTATGCAAGTTTCTGCACTGAGGAATAACTTCTCAGCTTTCTAGCATGAATATAAGACAAAACCCAGTCTCCTTCTGCCTTTGCAAATATGGTAGTAACACTGCAAAAAAGCTGCATGAAATAAGGGGCTATATCTTTCCATATTAGTCATTGTCATAAAGCACATGCTTTTGCTCATTTTGCCTCTTTCTTGGGGGACTGCTTGTTAGTGCTGTAATATCAGGGCATTAGTAATACTTGAATTCTTGTGGTATTTGACTTTTATTGGAGGGCTTCCATGGGTCAAACTAGTTAAAGTTTTTAACAAAGTATGACTCTCTTAGAAATAACTTTGGTTACTGTGCAGAATCAGATATTCCTAAGACAAATAATTGATGGACTGTATTGTTTGCAATATCATATATTCAGTTCTAGCTTCGTGTAGTTAAAATGTATAGAAATTCCATTTTTAGGATTCAGTGATTCAAGGGAGCTACATTTAACAGTAGAAGATATAAAAAAAAGTGTCAAGATTATGTTATAATTTCAGTAAAATCTTCTATTGTCTTAAGAACTGACTTCCTGGAGTTGTTTGTTTACTGACAGTGTTTCCATGTTTAGCTTCACTATCAGTTTGAGACTGTTTTCCTTGGTCTGTTGAGTGCATCTCTGCACAGCGTAAAGTATGTATTTCATACCAGAGTGTGTATACATAGATACCAGAAGCACATGTTTGGTCTAATCTGAAGCTTACAAACGCTTATTTTTCTGGGCATGTATTTGTGCTCTGTAGGCTTAAATTTTATTTTCAAGGTGGCATTATTTCAGTATTTTGAGGGCTAGCATTTATTCTGTACTTTCAGAGGGCTGTTCTTCCAGACTTGTGTTTTACAAATATCCATTTAAAAAGAAATGCATGCTGCAAATCTGACTTCCATTTCCTCCCCCCCTCCCCTTTCAGTCTACTTTGGGGATGAAGGATGTGGCGGTCCTGTTCTAGAACCAGCCGATGGACAGAGAAAGTGTCTGAAGATACGTACATTCCAGAGGATGAGGCGGACACTTACACCAGCTGGCTCAATCAGCTTGCTAATCACATAGGTTGTACATACAACAAAATGGAGTTTATATGGACCTAACTTATTTGCATTACAGTGTAATTAAATAAATACAATTTGAATGGATGCGCATTGTTTTCAAGTCTTTACATAACTATAACGTAGTAATTTCTTTATTACAGGAAGGATAACCTGTTGTGTGGTTTGATTTCCCCCCCAGATATGATGACATTGAGCCCCCATATTTATCCCTGTTATGATGGTCTTTTGGGTAAAGATTTCTCTTTATCTTCTGAGTAACCAGAAAACTGAGCTAATGTTTTAAATAGTTCGGTATTCTTCAGAGATTTCTTGCCCGAATGTTGGTAAGCCTCTGCAGCTGGTCACTATGCTGACCTGTGGTTTGGTTTTGGGTTTTTTTTTTCCTTCCTCTGGGATTTGTTCATCTCTGGATATATTAAGGATTGAGAATTCTATACATTTTTTTTCCTAGCATAGTCAGGTAGTAAAAAGTACACTACTTCTACCAAATTTACCTTCAGGCACTATGTACGTTTTCTGTAATTTGGGATGGTGTGGGAGGACACGACAAAAGTGCTCTCTGTGTGTGTGTGTATGTGTATATAGTGCTCTTATTGTAAGAGGAAGTAATTCATATATAGCTGAAGAAGGAAAACAATTACACTATGTAAGATATATGCTTTATTTTTACTCCAAAGTCTTGGAATACTGTTGGTTTGGCTTTAGTTGGTTCCGAAATTCAAGCATTGAAATGGCAACTGCTTGGTTTTGTTTAAATAGAAGCTGAATTAGATAGATTACTCTCTCCTCCCTAGAACTGTACAAGCTAATTTGTATCTATGCAGTGATATTTTAAAAAAATGTTTATTGGCTCCAAATTATAATTGCAACAAAAGTATTCTAGGTTTCAGATTGCCTTTTTTTAAGCCTATAGATTTTCAGACAGATTTTTACATTAATGAAATGTTTGAGGAATAGGAGATTCCTCAGCTTCTCATGTGCTGCGAAAACTCATTGTAAAATGTTACTGTATATAAGGGCAGATGTGAGTGGAAAGAAAATGAGAAATGAGCCAAGAAGAAAAAAATTAAATTGAAAGATAAGAACTGGGAAGAAAAAAAAAAAAGTGGGAAACATTTGAGAGCTAATGCAAACCAGCAAGTTCCTTAAAATTTCATTAATCATGGTAATTAAACCAAATGTCATGATAATAAACTGCTGACGGGAATAGAGCAAGGACTGAACACAGAACACTTCTTGTGGCTCTATATCCTGTTGCTAGTGCAGCTTTTCTAGTGCCTTTTTTGTAATGGTAAATTGGGATTAATGTAACCACTTGTAAATCTTAAATTATGAAAGGAGTTCAAATTCTGATCCTCCTTCTTGACTGATCCTAATTGCAATGTTAATGAAATAATCTGTTGGTACTTGGTAGTGGCTTTCATCATGATCAGGAACATTTTTCTTCTGTTGAATCTGGTGGAATAACCAGAGATATTCAATACTAAGAGATACGGTATTCAGTGTTAAGTAAGTCAGATTTCTCAAAATCAGATTTTGAATTCCACCAGACTATACAGTACTCAAAATGCAGCCGTAGGTGGATGTACCCACACACCTGCAGAAGTGTGTATCTTGTGCTCTATTGTGTGTTACGCATTTGGGGATGTGGTTTGTGGGTCTTAACCACCACATGGTTGCTCTGGCTGCTTTCCAAGAATAATAGTATTTGGTGTAAGAGGTAGAGAAATAGGGAAGTGTTCTCATCTCTTTCATTACGAGTTTTACATAAGCACGGATATATCAAGCACAGGCTGGGTTCTGTAACTTCACCATGCTGAAAATTTCCTGAGTAGTTCAGGTTTTTTGAGACTTGGAATTATTTGATAAATATTGTTTATGCAATTCTTACTTTTAAAATTTCATTTTAAGCACATTGGATAGCAAATTTTTGGTAATTTGCTGCTATTGTGGAAATAAGTGAAATTATTGTTCTCTTAAAAAAAATTCAAGTATGGTTCAGTGAAGTCATTAGCATAGAACCTTTGGGTTTTAAAAATGAGGAAAAAATGCCTTTCATAGTATATTCAAGTTAAATTGAATGCCAATATGTAGTATAACATTTTCCATTTGTACAACCAGACTGTTTCATTCAGTGTAGTGCTTTCTTTGTAACTAAAAGGCGAGTGAAACTCCTTAAATAAACACCCCTTTTTCACCCTGAAAGGAAACAGAATAAGCATTATCATGAATCTTGGTAATTAATTGTAAGGCAGCAGAAAACAGAATCGGATAAAATTTTTTTCAAGTTTGGAAATGAATCTTTGGTAGCAATGTCTTGAAATTACTTTGCAGTTTCATTTTCACAAAATTCAGGTGTGCTTTTAAGAGCAGATCAGTGTTCTGTGAAGTTATATGTTAAACAGATTCCTATGAAGAATCTTAGTTCCCTAAAATAACTTCAGCAAATCTGCTAGTTTTATCAAGACTTGAGGGTTTTTTTGGTGGTGCTAGGGAGAAGAGTGTGTCTCTAGAGTAAAGTGGAGGGACTGTCACGGTTGCTAAGGCTGTGGGCCTAGGGACTTGAAGTTAGGTAGTGATTTTTCCAAGTGCTTTAATCTCTAATTTTTGCTTTTCCATCTTTCTCCCAGTAAAGCCTGAGAAAGTTTTATTTTACTGTCAGATGAGAAACACTTAAAAAAACCCAAACATGAGCTCCCCTGCTTGACTGTGTTAATCTCTGTCGAGTGAATCGGTGGCTTCACTTGCCAAGTGAACTACACTGCAGCCAAGTATGGATTCTTTCCTGTAGTGGGGTTTGTGATGCAGTCCTGTGAGACCAGGCATGAACTCTTAGTGTTGGATTAAAGTTGATGAGTGTAGTTTACTGAAAATGAAGCTGTGACTTCCGCAGCTGAGCTCAAGGCTGCAGTCTGAGATGTATGAAATAAAATCATTGATGCCTTCTTGTGTGCTGTGAAGATTGTGCTAACTTTGAGATATCTACCTAATCTTACCTGGAGATAGGAATTGTTTGGCTGTGTGCTTTGTGCCTGCAAGTGGAGGTAGAGCGTGCTTGTGGTTGCTTCAGTGTCAGGGAAATAGCCCAGGTGGGAGGCTGTGGCTGGAGCCTGTTGTACCTGGTGACAGACACTTGCGCAAGGGGCCGAGGGGAATGTTTCCACCTGGACCAGTCTGAAGAAGTTCAAAAGTTGTCGTGGGACTTGGCTCACTGCTGCTTGCCAAAAATGAAGGCATCTTGAGGATTTTAATGCCAGAAAAATACCCTGTTGTCCGTCTTGAGTGACCTGCAGTCCCATGCCCATGATCCTTTCACGTCAGGAAGATGTTTCTCCTTGTCATAAGGTGCTGGTTGGCCCCTCAGCCTCCGCCTGCGAGAGTGGCAGTGGCAGCGGCAGCAACAGCTTTTGTTTGGTCACCGCGGAGGGTGTCTGAACAAGGGTCCTTAGCCCAGGGCTGAGGAAATGGGCTGTTTCTCATCCTCCAGCCAGACTGTGTGTCTTGCAAAGTGTCAGGAGGTTATGATGGGCAAGGAGCAACATGGTGTCCTGTCTTCTGAGTATCTTGTTCACTGGCACACTGACTGCGACAGCTGGTGATAGTTTTCCCATTCAGGCATAATTTCTCTATTTTCTATCATTTCTATATTTTTCTTAAAATTGCTTTGCCCCGCATTGTATCTAGCTGGAGTTGGAAGATCAGGTATGACCAAGTACCATTGGGTAATCGTGGTGGGCAGCTTCACTCAACTCTTCAGCCCTTGGCTGTGACAGCCCCTGTAGGAAAGCATCTTCTGCAAGCTTGGCTCTGAGGAGCTGCCCTCGGGTGTGGGCATGGCAAACAGTGCAAAGGGGGGCAAAGATGTTGGTCTAAAGAGAGGGAGGAAGGAGGGAAGGAAGTTAGGGTCCTGAAAAGAGAATAAAGACAAGGAGGCCAGTCAGAAGAAGAATATGGAGTAGGAAAAAGGGGATGAGGGTTTTAGAGGTGAAAGTCAAGAAGTGAGAAAAACACAGTCGTGGGCATGAGCAAAGGAGCTGCAGAGCCGTGTGATACTTGGTGTGTGATGCTGAGGGAGTCTTGTGAGTTTGGTGGGTTTGGTGGGTTTCTTGGTCTTGGTGTGTGGACTGGGTATCTCCTGGAAGTAGGATGTGAAAAATTGTGCCTTTTAGTCACTAAATGTGAGAATAATAATAATTATTATAATAATAATAGTAATTTAAAAAATACATCTGGCTTTCAGTATAAATTTGTTCTTAATAAGTTAATCTACAAAGGTACCTACCCTTTTGCTCCAAAAAGTTTTCAAGGACTGGCCAATTGCGAGCTAAAAATGAAGCTGATAGGAACTTTGGAACAAGTATTTAATTCTGCTACAAATCCCAGGTGTAGAGATGGCTGGTATAACGTCACTGTACTGTATCTCATCCCAGTTATAAAACAGGAGATATGTGCTTTTTTTCTTCACTTAATTCATCAGCAAAACTCATGTTAACTTAACCCTATAGCTTTCAAACATGAAAACTCTGCAAACCAAAGCAATGTTCATAATTTTGTCACAACAGGCCCCTGTGCTGGCAACATATAAAACCTGTCCTTTGCTTCTTTGTACAACTGTCTTACAAAAAGGCTATAGATGACAGAGTGCTTCTTAAGATGTACTTGTGTTGTAGGTGCAGCAGGGATCTAATACATTAGTTGTTACAAGGAGAAATTGCTAAAACTATATACCCTGGATATTTTTGGAAACATCTTGCCACAGACTTGGAATTTAAGCTATGATGATACTGCTGATATATTTGGAAATAAAAGCTCATTACATCTGGTCACACCACAGGAGTAGAGACCACATCCTGGTTAAATGTCATATGACTAATTTAATTTTTACAAATGACTACCTAATTGCAATTTCTAAATACTTTTCCATGATGATGTGCAGTGCAATAGCTGTTTCTTGGTCAAGCTTGTGGGTTACATGCACTGTTGCATGTGTTAATTCAGGGCAAAGCAGAGGGGATGCTTATCTGCCAAGTGGAAAAGGGTATTTGCTCTTTTACTTTATTCTGATTAAGAATTCAATTACAAGTTTCTATCAAAAATAAGAAGTTAGAGCAACTGCAGAGCAGGGAGCAGTTATTGGCCTGGGAAGTGAGATAAGCCCACATTTCCTGTTATGTTCCAATTCTGTTTCTCAGGATCCACTTTATTCTCAAAGGCACTCTCCCAAATGGTGCAATTTGTGACAGTGCAACCTGAAAGCAGTCCTATACATCTGCCTTCATCCCAAATTGTCACCTTGTAACAAATGCCATTTTATTTTACACCCCTGTCCCAGGTCACCGTGCTATATGATTAGGAGGGGTATAGGTCTCACAATCTGAGGGACATCTTTGACCTTTATTGTTACTTAACATGCTAATGTGGGATCCACACGCATAATCAATATATCATCACTTTCCCCTTTACATATCTTCCCCAACTGTTCCCAAATTTCCACTAAGAAGTGGAAGAGGAGACAAAGACTATTGCTGTGCAGTAGTGACAGCGTGGTAGGTAGTTTTTGTCTTTTGAGCTGAGGACGGGACTTTGAGCTTTCCCAAAGTGATTTTACTGTTGTGTGTGTTTCAGCTCTAAGTGGTTCTCTCTGGTAATAAAACTGTTACTATAATTTGCTTATACATCATACTGCTCCTTTTTGTGTGGTAGAGAATGTAGAACTGTATCTATTAATAAAGTTCAAAGGGATAAAGAAACAACTAATCATACATATATTTGCTGTTACGAAAATCAGTCAGAATTCTGCACTCCTTACAGGTAAAATGGGATAAAATCTTAAAAATACTGTGTTAGGTAAGCGCTGTCTGCTAGAAATAAATACGGCAGAGTAAATCTAATCTCAGTTTTCTGAATTTGAATATTAATGTTTAATTTCTTTAAAATAGATTTTTCTCATTAAAGATTGAATCTTCTTAGATTCTGGTCACTGAATAGAAATTCAGATTGTAGTATTTCTGTAGTGTGTAATCTGATGAGACCACCAAAGTCAGCAAAAGCATAAAGGAAGTATTCTGAAAGTATGGCGAGATTTGGTTGAATATGTTTAGATTACAGAAATTAGTGGATTTTCTTAAGAGCTCAGGGAGGAAATGGTATTTCAATGTTGGAGCCTGCAGAGGTTGCATTTTCTGGGGGTAAGAGGATGGGTTCTGGTTTTCCTCTTATTAGGAAGAGGAAAGAAATTCACTGAGAGAGATCAGAAATTTCTATCTAATCATTTGACTCAAGAAACAAGGGTTCACAGAAAGCTTCCCACCCAATATCACAAGGTTTGCAGCAATATATATATATTGCTATTTGGCAGCACTTCTCGACTGTAGGACCTGACTTTGAGGTGTACTGTTTTATACTTGCCTTTCTGCCATTTTGTCTTTTAAATTGAATGCGGAAAAGATTATTAGCCACAAATAAGAGTGGCAAACTTAGGGAGAAGTTTCCCCTTGAGCTGAGCTGACCTAATGGCTCATTACTGCTGAGAAGCGATCCTGCTCCCCTGGCTTCACTGCTGGTGTTAACTCCTCCATCTCTTGTAGCATCAGCTTTTGCTAACCTTACTTGCCATCAGACATTAATAAAGTCTGTGAAGGTATTAGAGATGGAGACAGCTTCTTTCAACAGCTGTTCTTTCTGCCAAAATTTAGCGTTTACATCAGTACATAGGCTTACTGGGTAGCGGATGGTACTGCAACCTAGGAAGTGGGTCAGACTGAGATGTTTGGGGTTTTTTTAAGTTTCTTACACATCTGATGAAAAAGTATGGTTAAAAAATAGAAAAATGATACTTCAGAGACTGTCATTGCAAAAGAATTTAAGTAATTTTGCATTACAGATTAGTATTAGGTTGCATTCTGTCTTTACTTTTTTCCTCTTGTCTAGCATGATAGTGTCACGTCCTCAGCACTGAGGAATATTTTGTTTAACACTGTCTCTTAATACTGTGGGCTTTTTCTTACATACTGTAGAGTGTATGCATGCTTTTTAACATAGCTTTACCATCTCTCTGCATTGGGAAAGCAAATTCAGGATAAAGGAAGTTAGTAATCTGAGCATTCTGAAATCTCTGTGTGAGGTTAAAAAGGAGGGATGCAATGCAAACATGGGGAAGGGGTACTGGGACCTGCGGGGAGAGGCTGGTCTTGTACAGCAACAGCGAAAATGCTTCTTTGCTGGGTAGTTTCCTAGTTTTTATAAGCAATTATTAGCAGGTCTTTTTGTTTTGGGGGATGTTTTTGCCTTGCTAGGGGAGTTAGCTGTCAGTTAGGAGGAGCTCTGTTCAGTGGAAGTGTTGGTATTTCATTGGAGCTAAAAGTAGCACAGTTACTTTTGAGGATCGATTTATGAGAGTTAGGAGCACTCATTTTTACTGTGCTGTTTTTTTATGTGTTTGTGCTCATTTGCCAACTAAAATAAATGTCTATGTGTGTTTATTGATGTAAAATACTTTCTGCACAGCAAAGTGGAAAAAGGCCGATAAGTTGGTTAGTTTGAGAGGCTCCATAACATGCTCAGCGGTGTTTGGTTCTCCTCTGACTTCCATGTGAATTCCCCACTGTGAGTCTTCATGTGCCACAGACACCAGCCTGTGTAGATTTCAGCAAGTGGTGCTCATCCTGGGGACAGTCCCTGAGGTTGGCACAGTGACAGCAAAACGATGGCCAGCAAGGTGGCTGCTGCATTGAAGTGCCCTGAGAATTGCAGGTGGCTGTGGAGGAGCCACAGGTAAAATAATGGCAGCTCAGTGGCGGCGTCAGTGATGCCCATCACCACAGGAAGGTCTTGAAGTAGACCTCCCCTCCCGGCAAGCTGGTTATCTTTCGCTTGGGTTCTGCATCCTAATGTGTATTAGCATTTATGTCTTTACTGGAATGGTGGACAGCCTGGGGTGGCCACCAGCTGAGGGGTGCTGGTGGGAAGTGTGGACGCTTGTCTATCAATTGCCCAAGATTTCAGTACCCTGTACCTTAGATGCCTTCTGGGATTCAAGGATGAAATCGGCATGAGCTTGTTTAGCTGCAGTGTGCATAGTAACTAATGGTGATCTCAGGCAAGCACCCACTATTGGGAGAGGTGAGACCAGAAGATGCCTCTCTTTTTGGTCTTTCTTTCCTTCTTTTCCCTGCCCTGCTCTGTTCTCACATAGTGATAGTAAAGTCCTTAAAAGCTCCAATGCACATTTGGGTCTCACAGCTATTATGGACGTAATAAGGGTCTCTAGTATGTCTAATGGACATAACAGAATGGCCTCTAACCAAATGGTCACTAAGAAAGTCTCTGAAAATGTCAGACCAGGCCTTCCTAATGTCTCCTAGAGCACATGCCAGGACAGCTAAAGCAGTATCTTATGTGTTGTGAGAAAAACCCCATTCACCACAGGCATCTGGAAAGCGACCACCTTGAGGCCTCCTCATTCCTTCTTAAGATGTTGCACAACTCAAGATGTTGGTTTTACCATATTGGGCAAAGCTGTGCTTACGTTGTTTTGAGCATCTGAGATGCAGGCTCTGGGTGGACTGGTCACTGTTTTGGCATCCCCAGCAGCAGAATGCCTTGCAGATGATCAGATTGCTTAGAGGAAGAGGAGAATTTACTGACATCCTTACCCACATTCCAGGGCTTGCCTTTCATCTCTACCACCGTGCCGCTCAAAGGTAATTAATGTTCCAGCTCTTGTAGGGACAAAGCTTGAGGCGCTCCTTCCGCTTGCATCCCTCATGGGTGCTGGAAATTCCTCTGAGTTTGGGTATGCAAGGTAACTGCACAGCCACAGTCAAGGAGATGATGCAGCTGAGGAACGTGTCAGCGGTTTGGTACCTGGGCTTAAGGATGTGTTGGGTTTTTTTCTTTTCTCTCTACAGTATTCAAGAATTTGCATTCATATTATGTGGCTTGTCCATGCTAGTGGAATATAAGTGACAAAAGAGAAATGGATTAGATCGTCAACAGTCATTGTCACCTTAGCAGCAATACGTTGATTTATATCACTTCAAGAAAGAACTTCAGGGGTTTGGGGTTTTTTTTTTTTCTGCTTCTTGGGGGAGGTGGGAGAGGTTTAATGGAACTTGGAAAACTCCCTTGGATGACAGCAATAAGGCTAATCAGATGACAATGTTGTATCTTACCATTTTATTCATTCAAAAGACTGTTTGACTTGTTAGCATCTGCTTAAAAGCAATTACAATTTTACAGAGTCTTTATTAAATATAGGGGACTCATTGTTCATTTGTTTCTCAAGAGCAATGATGCTTTATCGTATTCATTCTGAAGAGCCATGTTCAGTGCATCTGGTTCCTTTCTATCCCATTTTAAGAATTATATGTTGATCAAGCTGTCTGTGTATGTGTGTATGTATGCGCTATGTAGATAACTGACGTAATTATACAGGTAAAATTTAAATTCTTGAAAGTGGTTATGTTGATAATTGCTAGTATTAAAAATTGGATATTTCAGAGTTCCTTAGTCCTATTTGAAGTTCAAACAGGTTAAACGTTTTTTAAATCAGCTTTTATTTGTTTAAAAAATATAAATAAGTCATAAATACCATCTTAAATATTTTAAAAGCATAAGTTAAACAACAGTTTTTCTGGCTTCTGAAAATGTTGGGGTTTTTTATGAATACATATTAAATAAGTTCATATTCTGAAGAATAACATTAGAAAGGAAATAAAACAGGTAATTTGTTTAAATTATTTCTAAATATTGAACATATAAATAGGAAACATTCAAAACAAATATTTTAAATATAATAAATAGGTTCCTAGATGGAAATAAGAATATATATCTATAAAAATGCAAACCATTGTTACTATTTCTGGTTCTTAAAACAGAACAACACTGTCGTCTGCCACCTGACAGATTTGTAACAAAGGATTGTGCCTGAATTAAAACATTCAGACACTGAAACTCCTGGTATTTTTCAAATAGCGGACGGCCCTCACGGTTTTCTCCATAAATGAAGTAAAATCTCGGAGGATGAGGTGGGTGGTGATTTTCTCTATCCAGGTCTTATTGGACTTCAGCTTTGCGTGGAGGGATTCCTGGGTAGCTGAGTCTGGGATGATCACTTCACTGGGGTTTATCACCTGTGAAATAGAGAATATTGAGGTGCCCCAGTTAAAACACTGTAGCCGAGCTTGTTGGAGAGCATCAGTTTATGTGTAGAACACACTCCTGATCAGCAGCGTATCCACCTGTTCTGCGCTGCTGCTGACGGAGCTCCCTGGGACCTGCGCTTCCCTACGGCCCCGCTTCTGCAGCGGGGTTTGAGGTGCCCTGATACCTGCTACGATTGCTGCAGAAGAATCAAAGGGGCTCGTCTGATCTATACGATTTTTTTTCTGGTTTGAATGCAACAGCTGGCGCCACTGCACCGAGAAGATCGATGCACCTCTCCTGCTATCTGCTGACTGCGTGGTTAGTTGGGAAAGCTGCTGAACATGATTCGTCCTAACCTGTACCGGCTGCTACATCCTGAGTCAGAAGTTAATTAGATGACATCGGAGTACTCTCATATTTTGTAGTGCATTAAAAGTTTCCAAAGATGTCAAACCTGTTTAGCTGCTTACTTATTACTTTCCAGGCATTTAGGCACGTGGGAGACTGTCACCAGCTTTCACTGATATGTGGGATCTTAACAGCAAGATGAGTAAAAGGAGCTATGTACCTACTGCTGACTGACAGCGCTGGGCACCCGTCACACTAATGCCTTTTAAGAACTTGTCCCGTGAAGTGACTTCTGAAAATGGGAGCAGCTCTAGATGATTTGGGGTCTAGAAGTCTAACAGTAAAGTATCTGCTTCATTCTGAGTTTATGATCTCTCCTACCTCTTAACAAGTCACAAAAGCATGTGCACCTCCTTCTGGAACTTTTTTTTTTTGTGAAATTCAGCAAGATATGAATATTCTCTCTGTCCAGACTACTCAGAATTGGATTCTCATCACACACCCAGTTCCTGGTGTATCCAGCTCCTTGCTGCGTGCTGTAAAGGTTTAAGGTTTGCATCTGGATATCCAGACAGGCATTGTGCTGATGGATCTATCTGACCACCAGTGACAGATTCTGTCCTTGCTCTCCTTGCCTTAAAGAAAAATTTCCAACCTGAACATAAAGACTCCTCTCTCTCTCTCTCTCAACCTCTAGTTTCTGCAAGTACAGGTTTTGCTTTTGATCACTGTGTTAATTCTGCCTGTTCCATTACCTCTGTCCTACTGATTTTTTCAAAAAAAGCTACTCTCCCCCAGTTAAGAAATGAACTTTTGGCAAACTAGTATATCAAGTTGTAGCCAATAGTCAGTTGGTGCCTTATGACAGGACTATTCTTCTTAGCTAGCACAGCGTGAAAAAAGCAGTTCAGCTCCCTTTCACTTAAAGAATGATGGACATAAATAAATACGTTAGGAAGGGTACGGCAAACACACAATGGGCTTTGCAGATGCCAAAAAACACCCTGAAGGAACTAATGCTCTGAGATTTCTGCAGTCCTTACTCACCTGGCAAATAGTTTCCCTGATGACAAAGGAAGTATTCATGTTAAGGGTTATTAACATGAGCAAGAACTGCAGGAATGAAGTGAATTTTTCAAGTGTCATCATCCAAAGCTCTCCAAAACATAGAAAATGAATTTGTCAGAAACGAATAGCATTTAGTTTACCCACTCAAAAGAGAACTGGGTATTTGTAAAGAAGGAAGATATTTTTCATGATTACAAGCAAAATGTGTCATTTCCAATAGGCAGCACCTTTTATTTAGTCAAGTTATTAACTTATGGTCTGAATTAAACTGTCTTCCTTGATTTTTAAGTTACTGATGTCTCAATATATTATACAGCTTGGCTTAAAAGTTTGTTTTGGAGAGTTTTAAAGATTAATAATACTGTAAAAATGTATTTGCTTTTATTTATGTGGCTTTTTTTTTTTTTTTAAAAAAAGTTACTTATTTCTACTTCTCAGGGGTTGCAATGCTAGAAAGCTTGGACCGAACCGCAGTGCCACAATTAGGAACAAGCACCCTGAGAGATCTTATTTCTAGTATAGCATTAATATATTTGTTCTTAAAACACATTTAATTGTTGGTTTGGAAATTAGAAATAACAATAGAAAGTAAGAAGAGGAGTTGTTTCTTAAGAAAAGAAAAAACCATGTAAAACGTGGAAGTTGTAAGGGTAAGTATCTGAGCATAAGGAACCATCACCTGTTCCTGCTGAGAAGTGAAAGTGGGAGATGTTCGACTTTGCATAGCACCCTATTTCTCTGCCTACACATCAGCGCTAAGCCATAACCATTATCGGAGGGAATTTAAAACAAACTCACCATCTGTCTTATGGTATGTGCCAGGTGCTCCGTACCGGAGCACAGCGATTTGACATTTTGCTTTTCACTAGTAAAAGTTTCTTGTACGTATTTAAGGTATGTCTCAAAGGTATAAAGCCCGCTGGAGATTTTCCTCAAGCATTTATCCTGAAATGAGAGAAAGGTGAAAAGGTCACTTACAGCTCGGAAATGCCCCTCGGTGGCAATATTGCGCGTACAGCGCAGGTAGGCGGATGATGCTTATAGGGGGAGCGGAGGTCTGTGCCATGCTGAAGCCAGCTCGAGCCGGCACAGTTCTTTAGGTCGGCTTCCGCAGTTTTTTGGAGCAGGCAAAAATTGCCCGAGGTATATAGGATTAAGAGCAGAAAGGAGAGCGGTTCCTTGCCTCATCGAAGCCGGCGAGCAGACACCCATCTTGCTCTGTCACTTTGGGGAGGTTGAGGTTGTTCTGGATGAGCATTTCAATGCTGTTCTCGCAGACGGTGAACTTCTCGCACATCTGGGGAGAGACACCGAGAACTTTCGTCGCACCTTGGCCGGAGGCGGCAGCCTCCCCGGGCCGGGTGTGCGTCCGCGGGAGCCCCCGGGCCGCCCCCGTACCCACCTCCTCCTGCAGCTGGGCCGCCCGGGCGTGCAGCAGCTGGGCCAGCCGCAGGGAGTCGGGCAGCGCCGCCCGCCGCACCGCCGCCTCCTCCAGCTCGGCCTCCCCGGAGGAGTCGGCGGCGGGCAGCGGGGCGGCGGCGGCCAGCGGCGGCAGCAGCAGCAGCAGCAGCGGCAGGGCGGCGGCGGCGGCGGCGCGGAGGGCGGGCGGCCGGCGGCGGCCCCCGGCGCGCTCACGGTCACCGTCGCAGCCCTGGGGAAACTTCATGGTGCGGCTTCTCGGCTGCGGCCCCGGCCTTTTCTCCTCGGCGCGGCTGGCGGGTTGAATGAGCTCCGGGCATCCCTGAACGTGTATTTATCGAGAGGGGGCTTCGAGATTATTCATGGCCCGGGAAAATCCGGCATGAGAACATGGGGGTGTGCACGTCGGGCTTGACACAGCGTTCGTCCCGTCCGAGCGCGGCGGGATTGTGAAACGGGGGGGGGGGGGGGGGGGGGGGGGGCATGAAGTCATCGTGCTCCTGCACCGGGGCTCCCCGAGGGCAGGGCAAACCCACCCCCCCACCGCCTCACCTGGGCCGGGGTCGGAGCCTCTGCGCCTGCCAGCTCCAGCTGCGCAGAAAGTCTCGGAAATCCTACATACCTACATACCTATGCACCTACACACCTCGTGTATTTTCATATGTCTTAATATATTTTAATATTTTACAGTCTTACAGCTTTCTAAATTTTGTGTTATGTATATTTATCTCTATATTTCAGCTATTGTTATTGTTTATCTGTGTGAAACTAAACCCGCCTGTTCAGCTGCTGGGCACGTAACTCCTGAGTTACTTCTCTCCCTGTGAACTGCCTACGGGTGGGATGAAACACATCGCTTTAAACTCACAGGGGATGGACCAAAGCCAGCTCCATCAGCTCTGACAGTAGGGTGGCCGCTGGAAATGCCACGCCGTTCCCCGTTATCTGCCGCCTTATCTCTTTCTGCCGGCCTCGGAGGTGTGGCAGGAATTTTAACCTTTCTGCGGAGGGACTCTCCACCCTCTGGGCAAGTGTGCCCCTTTGGCTCAAGCATGTAGAGAGTGTGGACTGAGTCAAACCGTGCAAGGCATGCTGACACTGAGCTTTTGGAATATCTTGAACTGATTTTGGCCAAACGGACTGTTTCATGAAATCAGTGCCGTTTTCTCATGTAAGGAAGACTAGAGAAAGACCTGATTCTGCTTCGAGAGGTCTTGACAAGAGAGTGCAGAGTGGGGAGGACAGAACATGGGGCATAAGAGAGATGTCAGAGAGATGATACATCTTGGGTGTCCTCATTTGGACTCTCCCATTTACAAAAAGAACAGATGCTGCTAATTCTCCTTCTAAGAACAGCCTGGATAGAGAGCCTCAGGAAAGAAGCAGGGTACCGCTGTGTTTTTATTTAAAGACCCATTCTGATGGTAACAGAAAGGCAGCTGCAGTAGTTTTGCCCAGCGGAGATATGTTAGTGCTGAAACGCAAGTGTGAGAGAGCAATTTTCAACAGCAGCAATCCACCTCTGCCCAGTTCCCGGAGCGTGGCAGAGGGAAGCCATCTTCTGTAACGTTACCTGTCCTTTACCAAGTCTGTGGCGTTAGGCATAAGAATAATGCGTACCACTAACGGAATGTTTGACTAGTATCAAAATAAAAGATTGATTGCAAGGTGCCAACGGATTCAAACAGCCAGATCAGATGAGCTCAGTTGCTCCAGACAAGCCCAGTGCTTGCCTTCTGATAACCATCAGGGGCAGATACAGCAGGGATGGGAACTGCTGCCTCCCTCTCTCTCCATGCGTGGTAGCACATGTACATGTCTAGGAGAGGCATTTCCTTCCACTGCCAGGCGGCTCGCAGGCTGTTCGCTGCAGACAGCCAAACTCTTCCTTTACCTGACCCAAATGAAAATACCGACTATTCCTAAAATTGCCAAAACTTGGTAGAAGACTACGTAGAATAATATATTTTCAGCGGGCATTCTGTAAGTTAGTCGTGTTTGTAGCTCTGTAATTTTTAATTTTGTAACCTTGTTTTATGAGGTAATTTTAACCTTATTTTATGTCCTTTTCACATTGTGTCATGGAAATATCTGTTCCTTAGCAATTTCCAGAGAACCTGTTCTTTGCTGATCACTGTTGTACGGGGATCAGCCTTGTTGATGTGTGCAGTTATATCTTCAGAGTAAAATAAAAGCAGTTTTCAACTGTTGTTCCTCATCTAAAAGCTTCTAAGCCTTCAGTTATTATTGTTTCCCTTTGTATTTTGGGGTTTTGTTTACTCTTTTACAAAAATGATTGTCCGTGTGACTTTTCAGAAGTACAAAGTATACTTACATGCTCCAGTGGAAGTTGCTCATTAATGCCTTAGAAACTCAGTTTAATAATCTAGGACAAAGTGTAGCATTCAAGGGAAGTTGAAGCTCAAATTTACACAATAGCATTAAAATACTTCTGCCGTTACTCTAGGCAGTTTCTTATGGAAAACCACTTTCTTAATTGGGACTGCACATAATAGAAATACTTTGTGCTGGTCTATCTATAATAATGTTTAAAGGGGGAGGGCTTAAAGTGGGTTAATTAATCCGCACTGGACTACAGTGAGCAACACCGATTCATCAGCAGCCGTGTTGTTCAAAATGTAGCAAGCTCTGAACAAACGGCACTTGCTCATGAGTTAGCTACAGGTCGGAAGATTTACCTGTTGGTACTTTATAATGCATGACTAGTATTACTGAGACTCTAAGGTATACTTTCTGGATACAGATTAATTGATTTCCTGCATAGCATCTTTGTAATACTGCAGTTTACTGTTCGTGAATCCTTTTATTGCTATTCTTCATTTCACTGTACAGGTTAATTCTTTTTTACTTGTCATTTATACTATAAAGCAGGTGGCTGCATCCTGACATACAAAACCTTCCTAAGGTGGGATTTCAGAAATTCTCAGTGTTTATCCGACTTTTTCTCCTGTCTGAGCAATGGACATTGCTGCTATACAGTTCTGTGGGAGCAGAGGGGCCAGTTCTGAATGTTGTAAAAAATCCTCTCAGACACATGAAGATTACTCCCAATTACAGTCGAGGGTGAGTTTATAGCCAGGGAGCCGATCCAGAATCATCCCATGTGTCAAAGTCTGTTTTCTAGGATCAGTATAGCAACTCACAGACCCATTCCAGAATGTTTCTTCTAGGATTGCTCTGCCAGCAAGCAAGCCCACGCCACTTTTGCTCCTGATAACCTGGGAGATTTGCAGACAGGAGGCTCTTTCCAGGAGAGGTGGGTGACACCAGCATGGAAATGCTACTGCCACTGAAGAATTCAAGACTGCAGAGCCATCATGGTAAAAGCTTGTCACCTCTCTTCTGTCAGCCATCAGGTGTGTGTCTGAACAACTCACCTATTCTAGACCTCGATTCATTTAAGAATCTTTATATTGAGCGTTCACTGACATTACAGGGTCTGTAAATGTTTACGTGCCTCTCCTCTACATTTTCTGGAGTTTTCATGGTACAAAGCATTGATAGTATCTTCTTCAACAGTCTCCATCAAAAATCCCAAGCTTCAAAAACTGGAGTTTTTTTGTTGCCCATGCATTTTCAAATAAATGGTCACCACTGGCTCCACTAAGAACTTGAATGTGTGAGTGTTAAACCAAGCTGCCCTGTGCTTTATTTGAAGTGAACAGGTTGAACAGGTCATTAATATACTGTGTTCACATTTCTTATAAGCAAACATTGCTTTGAGAAGCTGCAAGTCACCGAAGAGTGCCTGTGCACTTGACTAACGGCCCTTTGCTTTTGTGGCTTTGCAAGTTCTTTGGTCCTCTGTTGGTTGTTTGCCAGGCAACTGTAGAGCTGTTTGGGGATTTTTTGGTGAAAACTCTGGGTATTGCTCATTTTTCTTCCCTAAAGGCAGACTTGCATAATTTTTAAACAAGACTAGGCTGTGTAGTAATAGACTTGATTTTTTTTTCTTGATTGTTTCATATGCAAATACCATGAATTTCCATCATCAGAAGTTTAGAGGAAAAATTTTTAGTTAGCTTTAAATTATGTTCTGATTTTCAGCTTTATCTACTTAATCTTGAGAGGATAAATCATGCCATGGTCTTCTCTAGTCAACTTCCAGGCTGGCAGGTATGCAGTCCTAGATGAAAGAGGCTCTGGAGATAACTGCCTTGGGGAATATCTGAATGCTACAGGTCACTTTAAATAGACACATCTTCTTCAAATCAAAACAATTGCAGGCATTTGAACTCCAGAATGGGAATATTGTAATGCTTGTCAGCGAACCTAGATTTGCACTAGGAGCACTTTGCTGCTGAGGCTGCACTGATAAATGGCATCAGGAAACAATTCCACAAACTTTACCCATGGAAGGAGGGTAGCTCTTGCTTTGTCTCCACCACAGCACAGTGTGCCTGATGTGGTGGTTGATGCCTCCTCGCAGGGCTGCATGAGGCACCAGAGCAGAGAACTGGCTGAGTTAGAAATACCCCAGCAGCTTTTTGTCTTTCACAAGCATGATACCTGCACGTTAACTATATTTGGCTTGTTTGTGATCATCACCCACTATGTCAACACCCTGTTTTGACAAGGATCCCATTTTGTGAGTTTTGTGTTTGAAGTTACTGTTGGGCTGTGCTTCCATAAAAAAATCTCTGTCCCCCTTTAAAAATAAATTGACTGTAAATTCCACTTGTGTTTAAGGAACTTCTTGGTTCCCTTTGAGCTCTCTTCTAAGCGTGAAAGATGAAAATTGAAAGAAATTGCATGACAAAGGAACAAAGGAGAAGAGGGATGTTTTTCAGTCACCAGGAAGATGATGAAGCTGAAAAGAGAACACAGTGAAGAGCCTGAGTATATAGGAGGTATGGAATGGTATAAATGTTTACCTTTATTGTTTGCTCTTTTTAACATAGAATGTTGGATGTAGATTGTGTTTTACAAAGCATTCAAAAGGCAAGCTGTCTCTTTGAGGAGCTTGCTCAGTGCCAAAGGAAACCAAAGGGGTGTCAATGTTTATCCATAAAGTAATCACACTTGTCCAGTTCAGTAACCATGGGATCTATTTCACTCTTATATAAAAGTTTGACGTGTTGCTCAATGAGACACCTGTAGATTTAAATGTGTTCACCCTCATTCATGGCTAGTTTTTTGGTGCCCATAATCTCTTTATCAGACTATTGTCTTGTTCAGCTGTGACATTTGGTCATGCATCCTTGTTCTACTTTTCCTGGTGGTTGCCTTTCCATGACATTGTAAATTACCTTCACATAACCCAAATCACTTAATATTTATGTATTTTTTCCTGGATAGCAGCAGTTTATTTCTGCACGGAGAACAGAAGTTGGGTGGTATCAGTGGTTATTTTTGCCACTGTATGCAAAATGATGCAAGAGAGTACTTCTCATGCTTTGGAGAGCTTTATTTCTACATCTGAGCTTAGAACACGGAAATATAGCTGAGTGTGGGTAGCTGTAATTTATATCCCATCTGAGGATAATGAGGCATGTAGACTGTCCAGCTGGAGGGCTAACTTTTACATATGCTGTAGTGTGGTAGCACTCCTTATCAGGGCCACTGATAAAAGTATTGTAACTCCATTGCCAGAATCAGATGCAAGGCTTCAGTATGTTCCTTTAGGGAGATAACATTTCATTAGTAGTTTATGTGTTGGAAATTTTTCTTGAGAGATGGTTAACTAGGAAACCAAAATGCACTAGTACTGGGTGAGTTTTAGCACACTCCTTTATTGTTCTAAACTGAATTTGTGACAGAGAACCTACTTACTATAGTGGAAGCCCTTTCTAATTACATGCCAGCATACTATAATAGGATTAATAGGTTTTGCTGGGTCTGTAGTGTTCACTCTTTCCACACTGCTGTTATTGAAGCAAAAGTAAGTATCCTGGGGGCCAGGCTGGCTATAAGGACTTTGATCCCATCACCAGAGTATTCAAGTGGTTGAGGTCCAGCTAGATTTTTCCTTCAGATGGCCAATTCAATGGTGTGGTGCTTTTTGTTTAGATTGCTAAACCAGGATGTGGGAGATGTTGAATCATATCCCTTCCCTATCTAAAGGGATTATGAACCCAGATTTGCCACTTTACAGGAAAGTACCCCAACTCCTAAGACTGATCTTGGCCAAGATGTTTTCCAATCCCTTCTCTTAAAGTGAACCATTTTTTTGTCAGAAGCTCAGGACTCCACGTGCCACCTCGGTGGGCTGACCTGGATTCCAGGTGGTATTTGCCCAAATGTGTAGTACAAGCAATTCAGCCTTTGGGCAGAAATAGAAAGTGATTTCCAGGGAGTGCTCTGACCTCAGAGCTGTTGGGTAAGCCTGGGCAGGGGTGAGGGCCTCGCTTCCTTCCTGCGCTGCCTTTTGGGAAGAAGAGCTGGTCTGTATGGTGAAACCCAGGAGGGTTGGGTGTCAGATCCTCCCCGGCAAAGGGTCCTGGCTGCCCAGGAGAGACGCCTGCTTTCTTGGAGGGGGAAAGTTCCTCTCCCTGGAGTTTCTTAAAGGCTGGTGCAAGGTCTTTTGCAACAAACCAGCTCTCGCTTACCCCTTCCTCAGCAGGGGCTCTGCCCATGCCTGGCAGGGGAACACCACAGCTCTGCCTGCCCTAGTCGGGCGCTGCTCACTGTGAAGTCCCCAGATATCACTCATCTGAAACGCAGAATGTATTCCATTTCCCCTGCTAGTGTTAAAAATACATGTGAAACCAAACGTTAAAAATAAAAACCAGAAGCACTGTAGTTGAACCGCTCTTACCCGAAAAACCCCCGTCTTTTCCCTACGCCTGCAGCTACATGCGACAATGGGAATTCTGGTTTGGAGAGGGAACATGCTGGGTATCTCCCTTTGTACTTTAGCTCTGCAGCATCAAGCATCACTCCCTGCCGCTCTTACTTTGATCTTCTTCATTGTTATGTATAAATGCTCAAATCTTGGGATTTCTGTGGTCTACTTTTTTCTGATACTACTTGTCTGGTCTTGTTGGGATGAAGCGCTTAGACTTTCAAAACATGTCTATGATGTGAAATGCAGCAAAGTGTATTCCTTTATTCCCCGTGAATACAGTAACTATTGGCAAACATGAACAGAGAGCAAAGATTTGGTCAGAATTACAGGCACTTTTAAGAAAGGATAAATTAAACTTTTGTGTTTCACTTTTGTCATTTCACAATATTTTCATTATGTGTTTGTAATAGTCTATGCAAAATTTCAGGTGTGAAGTTGCATATTTTATATATATTGTAAGATTGCTACTTTCTAAATTTTATTTTCTACTAATTTTTTTTTAAAAGACTTTTTTTCAAGTCATATAGAAGACATTCCTTGGAGACTGCTATGCAGTTATCAGCTATGTGCTATGTCTCCCATTTAGCCTGGGTTTCACATGCCTATTTAGTGAAATCTGCTGCTTTCTGCCTGACATTTAGCATGTGATTCCACAACTGTTATGAGCTGATATCAATGTGGGAAAGATGCTCCGAAGAAAAGCGTCACTGCCAGTCCGTAGTCTGACTTCTGCCACTAGTCACTTTTTCTCACCAC